>NC_139319.1:49293405-49688442 GCF_056507025.1 Lutjanus erythropterus | reverse complement strand
CCCAGCTACCGGAAGTCTTTAAATTCACGGGTATTGACAGTAATAATAACCCAAAGAAATATAAACTCAAAAGTAAATAGGCATAGTAAAGCCATAAAAGTCCTAGACGATGGGAAGAGACGTTGGTGTTAAGGACAGTGAAGGAGAAGGTGAAAGCAAGGGGAGGCAGAAGAGAAGGATAGGAGAACTTAGAGGAAGGAGAGGGAAAGGAAAAAGGGAAAGAGTGGAAAGGAAAGGAGGTGAGGAAAGGATAAGGAAAGGAAGACAAAATTAAAAAACATATACTTACCTTGACCTAAAAACAAAATTAATATTTATTTGGACTGGGACTTGGGAAAGAAAAAAGAAAAAAAGAACAAATAATACTTACCTGTAAACCTAAAAAAGAAAAAATAATACTTACCTGTAAACCTATAAAAGAAAAAATAATACTTACCTGGAAACCTATAAAAGTAAAAAATAATACTTATCTGGAAACCTATATAAAGAAAAAACAATACTTACCTGAGAATGGGACCTGTAAAATAAGAAACATCCTAAATTAAGAAACAGAAAAAGAATTAGAAAGGGAAGGCAAAAAGGAAAAAGGAGGGCGGAGCCAAAAGGGTATAAAAGGAGCTGAAGCCAAGCAGGCTCTGCTCACTTGCAAAAGGGTCAGCAAAGCGTCTGAAGAAGGCAGAAGATGCCGAAACGTTTTATAGGAGTTGGAGGTGCTCTGCTTGGTGCTTCTTAGATGGACCGTGCATCACTCTTGCTCCCGGGTGTTGGCCCGTGGAGCAGGGTTTCTAACCAATTTCCTAACCAGCCAGTGCCTCAGGAGTGGCCTGGCGGGGTCCTTCTAGCTCCATCTAACCTAATTTTTGAGGCCCAAACGGCTAACCCCCTACCCCCTATCCTAGCCTAAATCCCTAGTCTATAAATTTTATATGCCCAATTGGTATTACTTGTTCTAACCCCATCCCATTTACTATCATAACCCCAAGGTCCATATTGCCTAATCCTAACCCCAATTTGTACATGTCCAATCCTATCCTATTCTAAATTATCCCAACCTAATCTACCCTATTCTACTGCCCCTACCCTAATCCTAACCTAATTATTCATCCCTAATCCTATGTCCCCTGACCCCGAATCCTAATCTATAGCCTACCTAACCCAGCTACCGGAAGTCTTTAAATTCACGGGTATTGACAGTAATAATAACCCAAAGAAATATAAACTCAAAAGTAAATAGGCATAGTAAAGCCATAAAAGTCCTAGACGATGGGAAGAGACGTTGGTGTTAAGGACAGTGAAGGAGAAGGTGAAAGCAAGGGGAGGCAGAAGAGAAGGATAGGAGAACTTAGAGGAAGGAGAGGGAAAGGAAAAAGGGAAAGAGTGGAAAGGAAAGGAGGTGAGGAAAGGATAAGGAAAGGAAGACAAAATTAAAAAACATATACTTACCTTGACCTAAAAACAAAATTAATATTTATTTGGACTGGGACTTGGGAAAGAAAAAAGAAAAAAAGAACAAATAATACTTACCTGTAAACCTAAAAAAGAAAAAATAATACTTACCTGTAAACCTATAAAAGAAAAAATAATACTTACCTGGAAACCTATAAAAGTAAAAAATAATACTTATCTGGAAACCTATATAAAGAAAAAACAATACTTACCTGAGAATGGGACCTGTAAAATAAGAAACATCCTAAATTAAGAAACAGAAAAAGAATTAGAAAGGGAAGGCAAAAAGGAAAAAGGAGGGCGGAGCCAAAAGGGTATAAAAGGAGCTGAAGCCAAGCAGGCTCTGCTCACTTGCAAAAGGGTCAGCAAAGCGTCTGAAGAAGGCAGAAGATGCCGAAACGTTTTATAGGAGTTGGAGGTGCTCTGCTTGGTGCTTCTTAGATGGACCGTGCATCACTCTTGCTCCCGGGTGTTGGCCCGTGGAGCAGGGTTTCTAACCAATTTCCTAACCAGCCAGTGCCTCAGGAGTGGCCTGGCGGGGTCCTTCTAGCTCCATCTAACCTAATTTTTGAGGCCCAAACGGCTAACCCCCTACCCCCTATCCTAGCCTAAATCCCTAGTCTATAAATTTTATATGCCCAATTGGTATTACTTGTTCTAACCCCATCCCATTTACTATCATAACCCCAAGGTCCATATTGCCTAATCCTAACCCCAATTTGTACATGTCCAATCCTATCCTATTCTAAATTATCCCAACCTAATCTACCCTATTCTACTGCCCCTACCCTAATCCTAACCTAATTATTCATCCCTAATCCTATGTCCCCTGACCCCGAATCCTAATCTATAGCCTACCTAACCCAGCTACCGGAAGTCTTTAAATTCACGGGTATTGACAGTAATAATAACCCAAAGAAATATAAACTCAAAAGTAAATAGGCATAGTAAAGCCATAAAAGTCCTAGACGATGGGAAGAGACGTTGGTGTTAAGGACAGTGAAGGAGAAGGTGAAAGCAAGGGGAGGCAGAAGAGAAGGATAGGAGAACTTAGAGGAAGGAGAGGGAAAGGAAAAAGGGAAAGAGTGGAAAGGAAAGGAGGTGAGGAAAGGATAAGGAAAGGAAGACAAAATTAAAAAACATATACTTACCTTGACCTAAAAACAAAATTAATATTTATTTGGACTGGGACTTGGGAAAGAAAAAAGAAAAAAAGAACAAATAATACTTACCTGTAAACCTAAAAAAGAAAAAATAATACTTACCTGTAAACCTATAAAAGAAAAAATAATACTTACCTGGAAACCTATAAAAGTAAAAAATAATACTTATCTGGAAACCTATATAAAGAAAAAACAATACTTACCTGAGAATGGGACCTGTAAAATAAGAAACATCCTAAATTAAGAAACAGAAAAAGAATTAGAAAGGGAAGGCAAAAAGGAAAAAGGAGGGCGGAGCCAAAAGGGTATAAAAGGAGCTGAAGCCAAGCAGGCTCTGCTCACTTGCAAAAGGGTCAGCAAAGCGTCTGAAGAAGGCAGAAGATGCCGAAACGTTTTATAGGAGTTGGAGGTGCTCTGCTTGGTGCTTCTTAGATGGACCGTGCATCACTCTTGCTCCCGGGTGTTGGCCCGTGGAGCAGGGTTTCTAACCAATTTCCTAACCAGCCAGTGCCTCAGGAGTGGCCTGGCGGGGTCCTTCTAGCTCCATCTAACCTAATTTTTGAGGCCCAAACGGCTAACCCCCTACCCCCTATCCTAGCCTAAATCCCTAGTCTATAAATTTTATATGCCCAATTGGTATTACTTGTTCTAACCCCATCCCATTTACTATCATAACCCCAAGGTCCATATTGCCTAATCCTAACCCCAATTTGTACATGTCCAATCCTATCCTATTCTAAATTATCCCAACCTAATCTACCCTATTCTACTGCCCCTACCCTAATCCTAACCTAATTATTCATCCCTAATCCTATGTCCCCTGACCCCGAATCCTAATCTATAGCCTACCTAACCCAGCTACCGGAAGTCTTTAAATTCACGGGTATTGACAGTAATAATAACCCAAAGAAATATAAACTCAAAAGTAAATAGGCATAGTAAAGCCATAAAAGTCCTAGACGATGGGAAGAGACGTTGGTGTTAAGGACAGTGAAGGAGAAGGTGAAAGCAAGGGGAGGCAGAAGAGAAGGATAGGAGAACTTAGAGGAAGGAGAGGGAAAGGAAAAAGGGAAAGAGTGGAAAGGAAAGGAGGTGAGGAAAGGATAAGGAAAGGAAGACAAAATTAAAAAACATATACTTACCTTGACCTAAAAACAAAATTAATATTTATTTGGACTGGGACTTGGGAAAGAAAAAAGAAAAAAAGAACAAATAATACTTACCTGTAAACCTAAAAAAGAAAAAATAATACTTACCTGTAAACCTATAAAAGAAAAAATAATACTTACCTGGAAACCTATAAAAGTAAAAAATAATACTTATCTGGAAACCTATATAAAGAAAAAACAATACTTACCTGAGAATGGGACCTGTAAAATAAGAAACATCCTAAATTAAGAAACAGAAAAAGAATTAGAAAGGGAAGGCAAAAAGGAAAAAGGAGGGCGGAGCCAAAAGGGTATAAAAGGAGCTGAAGCCAAGCAGGCTCTGCTCACTTGCAAAAGGGTCAGCAAAGCGTCTGAAGAAGGCAGAAGATGCCGAAACGTTTTATAGGAGTTGGAGGTGCTCTGCTTGGTGCTTCTTAGATGGACCGTGCATCACTCTTGCTCCCGGGTGTTGGCCCGTGGAGCAGGGTTTCTAACCAATTTCCTAACCAGCCAGTGCCTCAGGAGTGGCCTGGCGGGGTCCTTCTAGCTCCATCTAACCTAATTTTTGAGGCCCAAACGGCTAACCCCCTACCCCCTATCCTAGCCTAAATCCCTAGTCTATAAATTTTATATGCCCAATTGGTATTACTTGTTCTAACCCCATCCCATTTACTATCATAACCCCAAGGTCCATATTGCCTAATCCTAACCCCAATTTGTACATGTCCAATCCTATCCTATTCTAAATTATCCCAACCTAATCTACCCTATTCTACTGCCCCTACCCTAATCCTAACCTAATTATTCATCCCTAATCCTATGTCCCCTGACCCCGAATCCTAATCTATAGCCTACCTAACCCAGCTACCGGAAGTCTTTAAATTCACGGGTATTGACAGTAATAATAACCCAAAGAAATATAAACTCAAAAGTAAATAGGCATAGTAAAGCCATAAAAGTCCTAGACGATGGGAAGAGACGTTGGTGTTAAGGACAGTGAAGGAGAAGGTGAAAGCAAGGGGAGGCAGAAGAGAAGGATAGGAGAACTTAGAGGAAGGAGAGGGAAAGGAAAAAGGGAAAGAGTGGAAAGGAAAGGAGGTGAGGAAAGGATAAGGAAAGGAAGACAAAATTAAAAAACATATACTTACCTTGACCTAAAAACAAAATTAATATTTATTTGGACTGGGACTTGGGAAAGAAAAAAGAAAAAAAGAACAAATAATACTTACCTGTAAACCTAAAAAAGAAAAAATAATACTTACCTGTAAACCTATAAAAGAAAAAATAATACTTACCTGGAAACCTATAAAAGTAAAAAATAATACTTATCTGGAAACCTATATAAAGAAAAAACAATACTTACCTGAGAATGGGACCTGTAAAATAAGAAACATCCTAAATTAAGAAACAGAAAAAGAATTAGAAAGGGAAGGCAAAAAGGAAAAAGGAGGGCGGAGCCAAAAGGGTATAAAAGGAGCTGAAGCCAAGCAGGCTCTGCTCACTTGCAAAAGGGTCAGCAAAGCGTCTGAAGAAGGCAGAAGATGCCGAAACGTTTTATAGGAGTTGGAGGTGCTCTGCTTGGTGCTTCTTAGATGGACCGTGCATCACTCTTGCTCCCGGGTGTTGGCCCGTGGAGCAGGGTTTCTAACCAATTTCCTAACCAGCCAGTGCCTCAGGAGTGGCCTGGCGGGGTCCTTCTAGCTCCATCTAACCTAATTTTTGAGGCCCAAACGGCTAACCCCCTACCCCCTATCCTAGCCTAAATCCCTAGTCTATAAATTTTATATGCCCAATTGGTATTACTTGTTCTAACCCCATCCCATTTACTATCATAACCCCAAGGTCCATATTGCCTAATCCTAACCCCAATTTGTACATGTCCAATCCTATCCTATTCTAAATTATCCCAACCTAATCTACCCTATTCTACTGCCCCTACCCTAATCCTAACCTAATTATTCATCCCTAATCCTATGTCCCCTGACCCCGAATCCTAATCTATAGCCTACCTAACCCAGCTACCGGAAGTCTTTAAATTCACGGGTATTGACAGTAATAATAACCCAAAGAAATATAAACTCAAAAGTAAATAGGCATAGTAAAGCCATAAAAGTCCTAGACGATGGGAAGAGACGTTGGTGTTAAGGACAGTGAAGGAGAAGGTGAAAGCAAGGGGAGGCAGAAGAGAAGGATAGGAGAACTTAGAGGAAGGAGAGGGAAAGGAAAAAGGGAAAGAGTGGAAAGGAAAGGAGGTGAGGAAAGGATAAGGAAAGGAAGACAAAATTAAAAAACATATACTTACCTTGACCTAAAAACAAAATTAATATTTATTTGGACTGGGACTTGGGAAAGAAAAAAGAAAAAAAGAACAAATAATACTTACCTGTAAACCTAAAAAAGAAAAAATAATACTTACCTGTAAACCTATAAAAGAAAAAATAATACTTACCTGGAAACCTATAAAAGTAAAAAATAATACTTATCTGGAAACCTATATAAAGAAAAAACAATACTTACCTGAGAATGGGACCTGTAAAATAAGAAACATCCTAAATTAAGAAACAGAAAAAGAATTAGAAAGGGAAGGCAAAAAGGAAAAAGGAGGGCGGAGCCAAAAGGGTATAAAAGGAGCTGAAGCCAAGCAGGCTCTGCTCACTTGCAAAAGGGTCAGCAAAGCGTCTGAAGAAGGCAGAAGATGCCGAAACGTTTTATAGGAGTTGGAGGTGCTCTGCTTGGTGCTTCTTAGATGGACCGTGCATCACTCTTGCTCCCGGGTGTTGGCCCGTGGAGCAGGGTTTCTAACCAATTTCCTAACCAGCCAGTGCCTCAGGAGTGGCCTGGCGGGGTCCTTCTAGCTCCATCTAACCTAATTTTTGAGGCCCAAACGGCTAACCCCCTACCCCCTATCCTAGCCTAAATCCCTAGTCTATAAATTTTATATGCCCAATTGGTATTACTTGTTCTAACCCCATCCCATTTACTATCATAACCCCAAGGTCCATATTGCCTAATCCTAACCCCAATTTGTACATGTCCAATCCTATCCTATTCTAAATTATCCCAACCTAATCTACCCTATTCTACTGCCCCTACCCTAATCCTAACCTAATTATTCATCCCTAATCCTATGTCCCCTGACCCCGAATCCTAATCTATAGCCTACCTAACCCAGCTACCGGAAGTCTTTAAATTCACGGGTATTGACAGTAATAATAACCCAAAGAAATATAAACTCAAAAGTAAATAGGCATAGTAAAGCCATAAAAGTCCTAGACGATGGGAAGAGACGTTGGTGTTAAGGACAGTGAAGGAGAAGGTGAAAGCAAGGGGAGGCAGAAGAGAAGGATAGGAGAACTTAGAGGAAGGAGAGGGAAAGGAAAAAGGGAAAGAGTGGAAAGGAAAGGAGGTGAGGAAAGGATAAGGAAAGGAAGACAAAATTAAAAAACATATACTTACCTTGACCTAAAAACAAAATTAATATTTATTTGGACTGGGACTTGGGAAAGAAAAAAGAAAAAAAGAACAAATAATACTTACCTGTAAACCTAAAAAAGAAAAAATAATACTTACCTGTAAACCTATAAAAGAAAAAATAATACTTACCTGGAAACCTATAAAAGTAAAAAATAATACTTATCTGGAAACCTATATAAAGAAAAAACAATACTTACCTGAGAATGGGACCTGTAAAATAAGAAACATCCTAAATTAAGAAACAGAAAAAGAATTAGAAAGGGAAGGCAAAAAGGAAAAAGGAGGGCGGAGCCAAAAGGGTATAAAAGGAGCTGAAGCCAAGCAGGCTCTGCTCACTTGCAAAAGGGTCAGCAAAGCGTCTGAAGAAGGCAGAAGATGCCGAAACGTTTTATAGGAGTTGGAGGTGCTCTGCTTGGTGCTTCTTAGATGGACCGTGCATCACTCTTGCTCCCGGGTGTTGGCCCGTGGAGCAGGGTTTCTAACCAATTTCCTAACCAGCCAGTGCCTCAGGAGTGGCCTGGCGGGGTCCTTCTAGCTCCATCTAACCTAATTTTTGAGGCCCAAACGGCTAACCCCCTACCCCCTATCCTAGCCTAAATCCCTAGTCTATAAATTTTATATGCCCAATTGGTATTACTTGTTCTAACCCCATCCCATTTACTATCATAACCCCAAGGTCCATATTGCCTAATCCTAACCCCAATTTGTACATGTCCAATCCTATCCTATTCTAAATTATCCCAACCTAATCTACCCTATTCTACTGCCCCTACCCTAATCCTAACCTAATTATTCATCCCTAATCCTATGTCCCCTGACCCCGAATCCTAATCTATAGCCTACCTAACCCAGCTACCGGAAGTCTTTAAATTCACGGGTATTGACAGTAATAATAACCCAAAGAAATATAAACTCAAAAGTAAATAGGCATAGTAAAGCCATAAAAGTCCTAGACGATGGGAAGAGACGTTGGTGTTAAGGACAGTGAAGGAGAAGGTGAAAGCAAGGGGAGGCAGAAGAGAAGGATAGGAGAACTTAGAGGAAGGAGAGGGAAAGGAAAAAGGGAAAGAGTGGAAAGGAAAGGAGGTGAGGAAAGGATAAGGAAAGGAAGACAAAATTAAAAAACATATACTTACCTTGACCTAAAAACAAAATTAATATTTATTTGGACTGGGACTTGGGAAAGAAAAAAGAAAAAAAGAACAAATAATACTTACCTGTAAACCTAAAAAAGAAAAAATAATACTTACCTGTAAACCTATAAAAGAAAAAATAATACTTACCTGGAAACCTATAAAAGTAAAAAATAATACTTATCTGGAAACCTATATAAAGAAAAAACAATACTTACCTGAGAATGGGACCTGTAAAATAAGAAACATCCTAAATTAAGAAACAGAAAAAGAATTAGAAAGGGAAGGCAAAAAGGAAAAAGGAGGGCGGAGCCAAAAGGGTATAAAAGGAGCTGAAGCCAAGCAGGCTCTGCTCACTTGCAAAAGGGTCAGCAAAGCGTCTGAAGAAGGCAGAAGATGCCGAAACGTTTTATAGGAGTTGGAGGTGCTCTGCTTGGTGCTTCTTAGATGGACCGTGCATCACTCTTGCTCCCGGGTGTTGGCCCGTGGAGCAGGGTTTCTAACCAATTTCCTAACCAGCCAGTGCCTCAGGAGTGGCCTGGCGGGGTCCTTCTAGCTCCATCTAACCTAATTTTTGAGGCCCAAACGGCTAACCCCCTACCCCCTATCCTAGCCTAAATCCCTAGTCTATAAATTTTATATGCCCAATTGGTATTACTTGTTCTAACCCCATCCCATTTACTATCATAACCCCAAGGTCCATATTGCCTAATCCTAACCCCAATTTGTACATGTCCAATCCTATCCTATTCTAAATTATCCCAACCTAATCTACCCTATTCTACTGCCCCTACCCTAATCCTAACCTAATTATTCATCCCTAATCCTATGTCCCCTGACCCCGAATCCTAATCTATAGCCTACCTAACCCAGCTACCGGAAGTCTTTAAATTCACGGGTATTGACAGTAATAATAACCCAAAGAAATATAAACTCAAAAGTAAATAGGCATAGTAAAGCCATAAAAGTCCTAGACGATGGGAAGAGACGTTGGTGTTAAGGACAGTGAAGGAGAAGGTGAAAGCAAGGGGAGGCAGAAGAGAAGGATAGGAGAACTTAGAGGAAGGAGAGGGAAAGGAAAAAGGGAAAGAGTGGAAAGGAAAGGAGGTGAGGAAAGGATAAGGAAAGGAAGACAAAATTAAAAAACATATACTTACCTTGACCTAAAAACAAAATTAATATTTATTTGGACTGGGACTTGGGAAAGAAAAAAGAAAAAAAGAACAAATAATACTTACCTGTAAACCTAAAAAAGAAAAAATAATACTTACCTGTAAACCTATAAAAGAAAAAATAATACTTACCTGGAAACCTATAAAAGTAAAAAATAATACTTATCTGGAAACCTATATAAAGAAAAAACAATACTTACCTGAGAATGGGACCTGTAAAATAAGAAACATCCTAAATTAAGAAACAGAAAAAGAATTAGAAAGGGAAGGCAAAAAGGAAAAAGGAGGGCGGAGCCAAAAGGGTATAAAAGGAGCTGAAGCCAAGCAGGCTCTGCTCACTTGCAAAAGGGTCAGCAAAGCGTCTGAAGAAGGCAGAAGATGCCGAAACGTTTTATAGGAGTTGGAGGTGCTCTGCTTGGTGCTTCTTAGATGGACCGTGCATCACTCTTGCTCCCGGGTGTTGGCCCGTGGAGCAGGGTTTCTAACCAATTTCCTAACCAGCCAGTGCCTCAGGAGTGGCCTGGCGGGGTCCTTCTAGCTCCATCTAACCTAATTTTTGAGGCCCAAACGGCTAACCCCCTACCCCCTATCCTAGCCTAAATCCCTAGTCTATAAATTTTATATGCCCAATTGGTATTACTTGTTCTAACCCCATCCCATTTACTATCATAACCCCAAGGTCCATATTGCCTAATCCTAACCCCAATTTGTACATGTCCAATCCTATCCTATTCTAAATTATCCCAACCTAATCTACCCTATTCTACTGCCCCTACCCTAATCCTAACCTAATTATTCATCCCTAATCCTATGTCCCCTGACCCCGAATCCTAATCTATAGCCTACCTAACCCAGCTACCGGAAGTCTTTAAATTCACGGGTATTGACAGTAATAATAACCCAAAGAAATATAAACTCAAAAGTAAATAGGCATAGTAAAGCCATAAAAGTCCTAGACGATGGGAAGAGACGTTGGTGTTAAGGACAGTGAAGGAGAAGGTGAAAGCAAGGGGAGGCAGAAGAGAAGGATAGGAGAACTTAGAGGAAGGAGAGGGAAAGGAAAAAGGGAAAGAGTGGAAAGGAAAGGAGGTGAGGAAAGGATAAGGAAAGGAAGACAAAATTAAAAAACATATACTTACCTTGACCTAAAAACAAAATTAATATTTATTTGGACTGGGACTTGGGAAAGAAAAAAGAAAAAAAGAACAAATAATACTTACCTGTAAACCTAAAAAAGAAAAAATAATACTTACCTGTAAACCTATAAAAGAAAAAATAATACTTACCTGGAAACCTATAAAAGTAAAAAATAATACTTATCTGGAAACCTATATAAAGAAAAAACAATACTTACCTGAGAATGGGACCTGTAAAATAAGAAACATCCTAAATTAAGAAACAGAAAAAGAATTAGAAAGGGAAGGCAAAAAGGAAAAAGGAGGGCGGAGCCAAAAGGGTATAAAAGGAGCTGAAGCCAAGCAGGCTCTGCTCACTTGCAAAAGGGTCAGCAAAGCGTCTGAAGAAGGCAGAAGATGCCGAAACGTTTTATAGGAGTTGGAGGTGCTCTGCTTGGTGCTTCTTAGATGGACCGTGCATCACTCTTGCTCCCGGGTGTTGGCCCGTGGAGCAGGGTTTCTAACCAATTTCCTAACCAGCCAGTGCCTCAGGAGTGGCCTGGCGGGGTCCTTCTAGCTCCATCTAACCTAATTTTTGAGGCCCAAACGGCTAACCCCCTACCCCCTATCCTAGCCTAAATCCCTAGTCTATAAATTTTATATGCCCAATTGGTATTACTTGTTCTAACCCCATCCCATTTACTATCATAACCCCAAGGTCCATATTGCCTAATCCTAACCCCAATTTGTACATGTCCAATCCTATCCTATTCTAAATTATCCCAACCTAATCTACCCTATTCTACTGCCCCTACCCTAATCCTAACCTAATTATTCATCCCTAATCCTATGTCCCCTGACCCCGAATCCTAATCTATAGCCTACCTAACCCAGCTACCGGAAGTCTTTAAATTCACGGGTATTGACAGTAATAATAACCCAAAGAAATATAAACTCAAAAGTAAATAGGCATAGTAAAGCCATAAAAGTCCTAGACGATGGGAAGAGACGTTGGTGTTAAGGACAGTGAAGGAGAAGGTGAAAGCAAGGGGAGGCAGAAGAGAAGGATAGGAGAACTTAGAGGAAGGAGAGGGAAAGGAAAAAGGGAAAGAGTGGAAAGGAAAGGAGGTGAGGAAAGGATAAGGAAAGGAAGACAAAATTAAAAAACATATACTTACCTTGACCTAAAAACAAAATTAATATTTATTTGGACTGGGACTTGGGAAAGAAAAAAGAAAAAAAGAACAAATAATACTTACCTGTAAACCTAAAAAAGAAAAAATAATACTTACCTGTAAACCTATAAAAGAAAAAATAATACTTACCTGGAAACCTATAAAAGTAAAAAATAATACTTATCTGGAAACCTATATAAAGAAAAAACAATACTTACCTGAGAATGGGACCTGTAAAATAAGAAACATCCTAAATTAAGAAACAGAAAAAGAATTAGAAAGGGAAGGCAAAAAGGAAAAAGGAGGGCGGAGCCAAAAGGGTATAAAAGGAGCTGAAGCCAAGCAGGCTCTGCTCACTTGCAAAAGGGTCAGCAAAGCGTCTGAAGAAGGCAGAAGATGCCGAAACGTTTTATAGGAGTTGGAGGTGCTCTGCTTGGTGCTTCTTAGATGGACCGTGCATCACTCTTGCTCCCGGGTGTTGGCCCGTGGAGCAGGGTTTCTAACCAATTTCCTAACCAGCCAGTGCCTCAGGAGTGGCCTGGCGGGGTCCTTCTAGCTCCATCTAACCTAATTTTTGAGGCCCAAACGGCTAACCCCCTACCCCCTATCCTAGCCTAAATCCCTAGTCTATAAATTTTATATGCCCAATTGGTATTACTTGTTCTAACCCCATCCCATTTACTATCATAACCCCAAGGTCCATATTGCCTAATCCTAACCCCAATTTGTACATGTCCAATCCTATCCTATTCTAAATTATCCCAACCTAATCTACCCTATTCTACTGCCCCTACCCTAATCCTAACCTAATTATTCATCCCTAATCCTATGTCCCCTGACCCCGAATCCTAATCTATAGCCTACCTAACCCAGCTACCGGAAGTCTTTAAATTCACGGGTATTGACAGTAATAATAACCCAAAGAAATATAAACTCAAAAGTAAATAGGCATAGTAAAGCCATAAAAGTCCTAGACGATGGGAAGAGACGTTGGTGTTAAGGACAGTGAAGGAGAAGGTGAAAGCAAGGGGAGGCAGAAGAGAAGGATAGGAGAACTTAGAGGAAGGAGAGGGAAAGGAAAAAGGGAAAGAGTGGAAAGGAAAGGAGGTGAGGAAAGGATAAGGAAAGGAAGACAAAATTAAAAAACATATACTTACCTTGACCTAAAAACAAAATTAATATTTATTTGGACTGGGACTTGGGAAAGAAAAAAGAAAAAAAGAACAAATAATACTTACCTGTAAACCTAAAAAAGAAAAAATAATACTTACCTGTAAACCTATAAAAGAAAAAATAATACTTACCTGGAAACCTATAAAAGTAAAAAATAATACTTATCTGGAAACCTATATAAAGAAAAAACAATACTTACCTGAGAATGGGACCTGTAAAATAAGAAACATCCTAAATTAAGAAACAGAAAAAGAATTAGAAAGGGAAGGCAAAAAGGAAAAAGGAGGGCGGAGCCAAAAGGGTATAAAAGGAGCTGAAGCCAAGCAGGCTCTGCTCACTTGCAAAAGGGTCAGCAAAGCGTCTGAAGAAGGCAGAAGATGCCGAAACGTTTTATAGGAGTTGGAGGTGCTCTGCTTGGTGCTTCTTAGATGGACCGTGCATCACTCTTGCTCCCGGGTGTTGGCCCGTGGAGCAGGGTTTCTAACCAATTTCCTAACCAGCCAGTGCCTCAGGAGTGGCCTGGCGGGGTCCTTCTAGCTCCATCTAACCTAATTTTTGAGGCCCAAACGGCTAACCCCCTACCCCCTATCCTAGCCTAAATCCCTAGTCTATAAATTTTATATGCCCAATTGGTATTACTTGTTCTAACCCCATCCCATTTACTATCATAACCCCAAGGTCCATATTGCCTAATCCTAACCCCAATTTGTACATGTCCAATCCTATCCTATTCTAAATTATCCCAACCTAATCTACCCTATTCTACTGCCCCTACCCTAATCCTAACCTAATTATTCATCCCTAATCCTATGTCCCCTGACCCCGAATCCTAATCTATAGCCTACCTAACCCAGCTACCGGAAGTCTTTAAATTCACGGGTATTGACAGTAATAATAACCCAAAGAAATATAAACTCAAAAGTAAATAGGCATAGTAAAGCCATAAAAGTCCTAGACGATGGGAAGAGACGTTGGTGTTAAGGACAGTGAAGGAGAAGGTGAAAGCAAGGGGAGGCAGAAGAGAAGGATAGGAGAACTTAGAGGAAGGAGAGGGAAAGGAAAAAGGGAAAGAGTGGAAAGGAAAGGAGGTGAGGAAAGGATAAGGAAAGGAAGACAAAATTAAAAAACATATACTTACCTTGACCTAAAAACAAAATTAATATTTATTTGGACTGGGACTTGGGAAAGAAAAAAGAAAAAAAGAACAAATAATACTTACCTGTAAACCTAAAAAAGAAAAAATAATACTTACCTGTAAACCTATAAAAGAAAAAATAATACTTACCTGGAAACCTATAAAAGTAAAAAATAATACTTATCTGGAAACCTATATAAAGAAAAAACAATACTTACCTGAGAATGGGACCTGTAAAATAAGAAACATCCTAAATTAAGAAACAGAAAAAGAATTAGAAAGGGAAGGCAAAAAGGAAAAAGGAGGGCGGAGCCAAAAGGGTATAAAAGGAGCTGAAGCCAAGCAGGCTCTGCTCACTTGCAAAAGGGTCAGCAAAGCGTCTGAAGAAGGCAGAAGATGCCGAAACGTTTTATAGGAGTTGGAGGTGCTCTGCTTGGTGCTTCTTAGATGGACCGTGCATCACTCTTGCTCCCGGGTGTTGGCCCGTGGAGCAGGGTTTCTAACCAATTTCCTAACCAGCCAGTGCCTCAGGAGTGGCCTGGCGGGGTCCTTCTAGCTCCATCTAACCTAATTTTTGGGGCCCAAACGGCTAACCCCCTACCCCCTATCCTAGCCTAAATCCCTAGTCTATAAATTTTATATGCCCAATTGGTATTACTTGTTCTAACCCCATCCCATTTACTATCATAACCCCAAGGTCCATATTGCCTAATCCTAACCCCAATTTGTACATGTCCAATCCTATCCTATTCTAAATTATCCCAACCTAATCTACCCTATTCTACTGCCCCTACCCTAATCCTAACCTAATTATTCATCCCTAATCCTATGTCCCCTGACCCCGAATCCTAATCTATAGCCTACCTAACCCAGCTACCGGAAGTCTTTAAATTCACGGGTATTGACAGTAATAATAACCCAAAGAAATATAAACTCAAAAGTAAATAGGCATAGTAAAGCCATAAAAGTCCTAGACGATGGGAAGAGACGTTGGTGTTAAGGACAGTGAAGGAGAAGGTGAAAGCAAGGGGAGGCAGAAGAGAAGGATAGGAGAACTTAGAGGAAGGAGAGGGAAAGGAAAAAGGGAAAGAGTGGAAAGGAAAGGAGGTGAGGAAAGGATAAGGAAAGGAAGACAAAATTAAAAAACATATACTTACCTTGACCTAAAAACAAAATTAATATTTATTTGGACTGGGACTTGGGAAAGAAAAAAGAAAAAAAGAACAAATAATACTTACCTGTAAACCTAAAAAAGAAAAAATAATACTTACCTGTAAACCTATAAAAGAAAAAATAATACTTACCTGGAAACCTATAAAAGTAAAAAATAATACTTATCTGGAAACCTATATAAAGAAAAAACAATACTTACCTGAGAATGGGACCTGTAAAATAAGAAACATCCTAAATTAAGAAACAGAAAAAGAATTAGAAAGGGAAGGCAAAAAGGAAAAAGGAGGGCGGAGCCAAAAGGGTATAAAAGGAGCTGAAGCCAAGCAGGCTCTGCTCACTTGCAAAAGGGTCAGCAAAGCGTCTGAAGAAGGCAGAAGATGCCGAAACGTTTTATAGGAGTTGGAGGTGCTCTGCTTGGTGCTTCTTAGATGGACCGTGCATCACTCTTGCTCCCGGGTGTTGGCCCGTGGAGCAGGGTTTCTAACCAATTTCCTAACCAGCCAGTGCCTCAGGAGTGGCCTGGCGGGGTCCTTCTAGCTCCATCTAACCTAATTTTTGAGGCCCAAACGGCTAACCCCCTACCCCCTATCCTAGCCTAAATCCCTAGTCTATAAATTTTATATGCCCAATTGGTATTACTTGTTCTAACCCCATCCCATTTACTATCATAACCCCAAGGTCCATATTGCCTAATCCTAACCCCAATTTGTACATGTCCAATCCTATCCTATTCTAAATTATCCCAACCTAATCTACCCTATTCTACTGCCCCTACCCTAATCCTAACCTAATTATTCATCCCTAATCCTATGTCCCCTGACCCCGAATCCTAATCTATAGCCTACCTAACCCAGCTACCGGAAGTCTTTAAATTCACGGGTATTGACAGTAATAATAACCCAAAGAAATATAAACTCAAAAGTAAATAGGCATAGTAAAGCCATAAAAGTCCTAGACGATGGGAAGAGACGTTGGTGTTAAGGACAGTGAAGGAGAAGGTGAAAGCAAGGGGAGGCAGAAGAGAAGGATAGGAGAACTTAGAGGAAGGAGAGGGAAAGGAAAAAGGGAAAGAGTGGAAAGGAAAGGAGGTGAGGAAAGGATAAGGAAAGGAAGACAAAATTAAAAAACATATACTTACCTTGACCTAAAAACAAAATTAATATTTATTTGGACTGGGACTTGGGAAAGAAAAAAGAAAAAAAGAACAAATAATACTTACCTGTAAACCTAAAAAAGAAAAAATAATACTTACCTGTAAACCTATAAAAGAAAAAATAATACTTACCTGGAAACCTATAAAAGTAAAAAATAATACTTATCTGGAAACCTATATAAAGAAAAAACAATACTTACCTGAGAATGGGACCTGTAAAATAAGAAACATCCTAAATTAAGAAACAGAAAAAGAATTAGAAAGGGAAGGCAAAAAGGAAAAAGGAGGGCGGAGCCAAAAGGGTATAAAAGGAGCTGAAGCCAAGCAGGCTCTGCTCACTTGCAAAAGGGTCAGCAAAGCGTCTGAAGAAGGCAGAAGATGCCGAAACGTTTTATAGGAGTTGGAGGTGCTCTGCTTGGTGCTTCTTAGATGGACCGTGCATCACTCTTGCTCCCGGGTGTTGGCCCGTGGAGCAGGGTTTCTAACCAATTTCCTAACCAGCCAGTGCCTCAGGAGTGGCCTGGCGGGGTCCTTCTAGCTCCATCTAACCTAATTTTTGAGGCCCAAACGGCTAACCCCCTACCCCCTATCCTAGCCTAAATCCCTAGTCTATAAATTTTATATGCCCAATTGGTATTACTTGTTCTAACCCCATCCCATTTACTATCATAACCCCAAGGTCCATATTGCCTAATCCTAACCCCAATTTGTACATGTCCAATCCTATCCTATTCTAAATTATCCCAACCTAATCTACCCTATTCTACTGCCCCTACCCTAATCCTAACCTAATTATTCATCCCTAATCCTATGTCCCCTGACCCCGAATCCTAATCTATAGCCTACCTAACCCAGCTACCGGAAGTCTTTAAATTCACGGGTATTGACAGTAATAATAACCCAAAGAAATATAAACTCAAAAGTAAATAGGCATAGTAAAGCCATAAAAGTCCTAGACGATGGGAAGAGACGTTGGTGTTAAGGACAGTGAAGGAGAAGGTGAAAGCAAGGGGAGGCAGAAGAGAAGGATAGGAGAACTTAGAGGAAGGAGAGGGAAAGGAAAAAGGGAAAGAGTGGAAAGGAAAGGAGGTGAGGAAAGGATAAGGAAAGGAAGACAAAATTAAAAAACATATACTTACCTTGACCTAAAAACAAAATTAATATTTATTTGGACTGGGACTTGGGAAAGAAAAAAGAAAAAAAGAACAAATAATACTTACCTGTAAACCTAAAAAAGAAAAAATAATACTTACCTGTAAACCTATAAAAGAAAAAATAATACTTACCTGGAAACCTATAAAAGTAAAAAATAATACTTATCTGGAAACCTATATAAAGAAAAAACAATACTTACCTGAGAATGGGACCTGTAAAATAAGAAACATCCTAAATTAAGAAACAGAAAAAGAATTAGAAAGGGAAGGCAAAAAGGAAAAAGGAGGGCGGAGCCAAAAGGGTATAAAAGGAGCTGAAGCCAAGCAGGCTCTGCTCACTTGCAAAAGGGTCAGCAAAGCGTCTGAAGAAGGCAGAAGATGCCGAAACGTTTTATAGGAGTTGGAGGTGCTCTGCTTGGTGCTTCTTAGATGGACCGTGCATCACTCTTGCTCCCGGGTGTTGGCCCGTGGAGCAGGGTTTCTAACCAATTTCCTAACCCTACCCTATGCCCTGACCCTATAATTTGGTTATGCCCAATTGTGTATAGTGTTTTTTGGAATTCTATTGATGTATTTTGGCCCCAACCCAATTGTTTACCCTAAACCCAAGGTCCGTAAATTAGCTTTATCTAAAGACCCAAATTTGGAGATGCCCAATCTATCCTATTCTAACTAACCATAACCTAGCCCAATCAGTCCCCGTTAGTCCTATTCTATCCTAAACCCAAAGTACTCTAAACCCAATCCCATGCCCCCTACCTAACCTAATCTAAGATTTTACTAACCAGACTAACCGGAAGTCTATAAAGTCCAAGTAAATAACCCAAGTAAAAAAGCCCAAGTAAACACAGACGATGGGAAGAGACGTTTGGTTAAGTACAGTGGAAGAAAGGGAGAAGGCCAAGGGAGGCAAAAAGAGAAGGAAAGGAGGAATTAGAGGAAGGAAAGGGAAGGAGAATAAGGGAACAGAAGTGGAATGGGAAGGAAAGGAAGAAAGGATAGAAAAGGAAGAAACAATAGGTTAAAACAAATACTTACCTTGAACCTGTAAAGTAAAATACCTGTAAAGTAAAATAATATACTTACCTGTGTCTGAAAAAGAAGATAAAAATAAGTTTAAATTAATACTCACTTAAAACCTGTAAAATAAAATAATTTACTTACTTGGACCTGAAAAGAAGAAAATTATAATTGGGATACTTACCGGGACCTATAAAAGAAGAAACCTAAATAGAGGGAAAAGAAAAAGGCAGGGAAAGGAGTAAAGTAAGAAAAGGGAAGGGAAATGCCAGAGGCTATAAGAGGGCTTAGGCAGAGCAGAGCCAAGCTCATTTCTACCTGACCAGCCGCGCCTGAGGAAGGCTGAATACAGCCGAAACGTTGTGCAACAGCTGGTCTAAGGCCTATTTTGGTCCAATTTTTTGACAAGCCGTCACCTTAGGGTGATGGCACAATTATTTGAGTGTAAACTAAATTATGTAACTAAACCAAAGCTAAATAAATGTTTGTGCTTGAACTGGGGGAACTTCATTGACAGCCCTTTGATGGACCGTGCACTTTCCTGCTCCAAGGCTTTCGCCGACGGAGCAGATCTCTATTCACAAACCTAACTCGGCCAGTGCCTCGAGGGTGGTTCTTTGGAGTTCTTCTGGTTCTCAATTTTTTCTAAGCCTTATTGGCTGTAACACACTACCCCCCCAACCTACCCTATGCCCTGACCCTATAATTTGGTTATGCCCAATTGTGTATAGTGTTTTTTGGAATTCTATTGATGTATTTTGGCCCCAACCCAATTGTTTACCCTAAACCCAAGGTCCGTAAATTAGCTTTATCTAAAGACCCAAATTTGGAGATGCCCAATCTATCCTATTCTAACTAACCATAACCTAGCCCAATCAGTCCCCGTTAGTCCTATTCTATCCTAAACCCAAAGTACTCTAAACCCAATCCCATGCCCCCTACCTAACCTAATCTAAGATTTTACTAACCAGACTAACCGGAAGTCTATAAAGTCCAAGTAAATAACCCAAGTAAAAAAGCCCAAGTAAACACAGACGATGGGAAGAGACGTTTGGTTAAGTACAGTGGAAGAAAGGGAGAAGGCCAAGGGAGGCAAAAAGAGAAGGAAAGGAGGAATTAGAGGAAGGAAAGGGAAGGAGAATAAGGGAACAGAAGTGGAATGGGAAGGAAAGGAAGAAAGGATAGAAAAGGAAGAAACAATAGGTTAAAACAAATACTTACCTTGAACCTGTAAAGTAAAATACCTGTAAAGTAAAATAATATACTTACCTGTGTCTGAAAAAGAAGATAAAAATAAGTTTAAATTAATACTCACTTAAAACCTGTAAAATAAAATAATTTACTTACTTGGACCTGAAAAGAAGAAAATTATAATTGGGATACTTACCGGGACCTATAAAAGAAGAAACCTAAATAGAGGGAAAAGAAAAAGGCAGGGAAAGGAGTAAAGTAAGAAAAGGGAAGGGAAATGCCAGAGGCTATAAGAGGGCTTAGGCAGAGCAGAGCCAAGCTCATTTCTACCTGACCAGCCGCGCCTGAGGAAGGCTGAATACAGCCGAAACGTTGTGCAACAGCTGGTCTAAGGCCTATTTTGGTCCAATTTTTTGACAAGCCGTCACCTTAGGGTGATGGCACAATTATTTGAGTGTAAACTAAATTATGTAACTAAACCAAAGCTAAATAAATGTTTGTGCTTGAACTGGGGGAACTTCATTGACAGCCCTTTGATGGACCGTGCACTTTCCTGCTCCAAGGCTTTCGCCGACGGAGCAGATCTCTATTCACAAACCTAACTCGGCCAGTGCCTCGAGGGTGGTTCTTTGGAGTTCTTCTGGTTCTCAATTTTTTCTAAGCCTTATTGGCTGTAACACACTACCCCCCCAACCTACCCTATGCCCTGACCCTATAATTTGGTTATGCCCAATTGTGTATAGTGTTTTTTGGAATTCTATTGATGTATTTTGGCCCCAACCCAATTGTTTACCCTAAACCCAAGGTCCGTAAATTAGCTTTATCTAAAGACCCAAATTTGGAGATGCCCAATCTATCCTATTCTAACTAACCATAACCTAGCCCAATCAGTCCCCGTTAGTCCTATTCTATCCTAAACCCAAAGTACTCTAAACCCAATCCCATGCCCCCTACCTAACCTAATCTAAGATTTTACTAACCAGACTAACCGGAAGTCTATAAAGTCCAAGTAAATAACCCAAGTAAAAAAGCCCAAGTAAACACAGACGATGGGAAGAGACGTTTGGTTAAGTACAGTGGAAGAAAGGGAGAAGGCCAAGGGAGGCAAAAAGAGAAGGAAAGGAGGAATTAGAGGAAGGAAAGGGAAGGAGAATAAGGGAACAGAAGTGGAATGGGAAGGAAAGGAAGAAAGGATAGAAAAGGAAGAAACAATAGGTTAAAACAAATACTTACCTTGAACCTGTAAAGTAAAATACCTGTAAAGTAAAATAATATACTTACCTGTGTCTGAAAAAGAAGATAAAAATAAGTTTAAATTAATACTCACTTAAAACCTGTAAAATAAAATAATTTACTTACTTGGACCTGAAAAGAAGAAAATTATAATTGGGATACTTACCGGGACCTATAAAAGAAGAAACCTAAATAGAGGGAAAAGAAAAAGGCAGGGAAAGGAGTAAAGTAAGAAAAGGGAAGGGAAATGCCAGAGGCTATAAGAGGGCTTAGGCAGAGCAGAGCCAAGCTCATTTCTACCTGACCAGCCGCGCCTGAGGAAGGCTGAATACAGCCGAAACGTTGTGCAACAGCTGGTCTAAGGCCTATTTTGGTCCAATTTTTTGACAAGCCGTCACCTTAGGGTGATGGCACAATTATTTGAGTGTAAACTAAATTATGTAACTAAACCAAAGCTAAATAAATGTTTGTGCTTGAACTGGGGGAACTTCATTGACAGCCCTTTGATGGACCGTGCACTTTCCTGCTCCAAGGCTTTCGCCGACGGAGCAGATCTCTATTCACAAACCTAACTCGGCCAGTGCCTCGAGGGTGGTTCTTTGGAGTTCTTCTGGTTCTCAATTTTTTCTAAGCCTTATTGGCTGTAACACACTACCCCCCCAACCTACCCTATGCCCTGACCCTATAATTTGGTTATGCCCAATTGTGTATAGTGTTTTTTGGAATTCTATTGATGTATTTTGGCCCCAACCCAATTGTTTACCCTAAACCCAAGGTCCGTAAATTAGCTTTATCTAAAGACCCAAATTTGGAGATGCCCAATCTATCCTATTCTAACTAACCATAACCTAGCCCAATCAGTCCCCGTTAGTCCTATTCTATCCTAAACCCAAAGTACTCTAAACCCAATCCCATGCCCCCTACCTAACCTAATCTAAGATTTTACTAACCAGACTAACCGGAAGTCTATAAAGTCCAAGTAAATAACCCAAGTAAAAAAGCCCAAGTAAACACAGACGATGGGAAGAGACGTTTGGTTAAGTACAGTGGAAGAAAGGGAGAAGGCCAAGGGAGGCAAAAAGAGAAGGAAAGGAGGAATTAGAGGAAGGAAAGGGAAGGAGAATAAGGGAACAGAAGTGGAATGGGAAGGAAAGGAAGAAAGGATAGAAAAGGAAGAAACAATAGGTTAAAACAAATACTTACCTTGAACCTGTAAAGTAAAATACCTGTAAAGTAAAATAATATACTTACCTGTGTCTGAAAAAGAAGATAAAAATAAGTTTAAATTAATACTCACTTAAAACCTGTAAAATAAAATAATTTACTTACTTGGACCTGAAAAGAAGAAAATTATAATTGGGATACTTACCGGGACCTATAAAAGAAGAAACCTAAATAGAGGGAAAAGAAAAAGGCAGGGAAAGGAGTAAAGTAAGAAAAGGGAAGGGAAATGCCAGAGGCTATAAGAGGGCTTAGGCAGAGCAGAGCCAAGCTCATTTCTACCTGACCAGCCGCGCCTGAGGAAGGCTGAATACAGCCGAAACGTTGTGCAACAGCTGGTCTAAGGCCTATTTTGGTCCAATTTTTTGACAAGCCGTCACCTTAGGGTGATGGCACAATTATTTGAGTGTAAACTAAATTATGTAACTAAACCAAAGCTAAATAAATGTTTGTGCTTGAACTGGGGGAACTTCATTGACAGCCCTTTGATGGACCGTGCACTTTCCTGCTCCAAGGCTTTCGCCGACGGAGCAGATCTCTATTCACAAACCTAACTCGGCCAGTGCCTCGAGGGTGGTTCTTTGGAGTTCTTCTGGTTCTCAATTTTTTCTAAGCCTTATTGGCTGTAACACACTACCCCCCCAACCTACCCTATGCCCTGACCCTATAATTTGGTTATGCCCAATTGTGTATAGTGTTTTTTGGAATTCTATTGATGTATTTTGGCCCCAACCCAATTGTTTACCCTAAACCCAAGGTCCGTAAATTAGCTTTATCTAAAGACCCAAATTTGGAGATGCCCAATCTATCCTATTCTAACTAACCATAACCTAGCCCAATCAGTCCCCGTTAGTCCTATTCTATCCTAAACCCAAAGTACTCTAAACCCAATCCCATGCCCCCTACCTAACCTAATCTAAGATTTTACTAACCAGACTAACCGGAAGTCTATAAAGTCCAAGTAAATAACCCAAGTAAAAAAGCCCAAGTAAACACAGACGATGGGAAGAGACGTTTGGTTAAGTACAGTGGAAGAAAGGGAGAAGGCCAAGGGAGGCAAAAAGAGAAGGAAAGGAGGAATTAGAGGAAGGAAAGGGAAGGAGAATAAGGGAACAGAAGTGGAATGGGAAGGAAAGGAAGAAAGGATAGAAAAGGAAGAAACAATAGGTTAAAACAAATACTTACCTTGAACCTGTAAAGTAAAATACCTGTAAAGTAAAATAATATACTTACCTGTGTCTGAAAAAGAAGATAAAAATAAGTTTAAATTAATACTCACTTAAAACCTGTAAAATAAAATAATTTACTTACTTGGACCTGAAAAGAAGAAAATTATAATTGGGATACTTACCGGGACCTATAAAAGAAGAAACCTAAATAGAGGGAAAAGAAAAAGGCAGGGAAAGGAGTAAAGTAAGAAAAGGGAAGGGAAATGCCAGAGGCTATAAGAGGGCTTAGGCAGAGCAGAGCCAAGCTCATTTCTACCTGACCAGCCGCGCCTGAGGAAGGCTGAATACAGCCGAAACGTTGTGCAACAGCTGGTCTAAGGCCTATTTTGGTCCAATTTTTTGACAAGCCGTCACCTTAGGGTGATGGCACAATTATTTGAGTGTAAACTAAATTATGTAACTAAACCAAAGCTAAATAAATGTTTGTGCTTGAACTGGGGGAACTTCATTGACAGCCCTTTGATGGACCGTGCACTTTCCTGCTCCAAGGCTTTCGCCGACGGAGCAGATCTCTATTCACAAACCTAACTCGGCCAGTGCCTCGAGGGTGGTTCTTTGGAGTTCTTCTGGTTCTCAATTTTTTCTAAGCCTTATTGGCTGTAACACACTACCCCCCCAACCTACCCTATGCCCTGACCCTATAATTTGGTTATGCCCAATTGTGTATAGTGTTTTTTGGAATTCTATTGATGTATTTTGGCCCCAACCCAATTGTTTACCCTAAACCCAAGGTCCGTAAATTAGCTTTATCTAAAGACCCAAATTTGGAGATGCCCAATCTATCCTATTCTAACTAACCATAACCTAGCCCAATCAGTCCCCGTTAGTCCTATTCTATCCTAAACCCAAAGTACTCTAAACCCAATCCCATGCCCCCTACCTAACCTAATCTAAGATTTTACTAACCAGACTAACCGGAAGTCTATAAAGTCCAAGTAAATAACCCAAGTAAAAAAGCCCAAGTAAACACAGACGATGGGAAGAGACGTTTGGTTAAGTACAGTGGAAGAAAGGGAGAAGGCCAAGGGAGGCAAAAAGAGAAGGAAAGGAGGAATTAGAGGAAGGAAAGGGAAGGAGAATAAGGGAACAGAAGTGGAATGGGAAGGAAAGGAAGAAAGGATAGAAAAGGAAGAAACAATAGGTTAAAACAAATACTTACCTTGAACCTGTAAAGTAAAATACCTGTAAAGTAAAATAATATACTTACCTGTGTCTGAAAAAGAAGATAAAAATAAGTTTAAATTAATACTCACTTAAAACCTGTAAAATAAAATAATTTACTTACTTGGACCTGAAAAGAAGAAAATTATAATTGGGATACTTACCGGGACCTATAAAAGAAGAAACCTAAATAGAGGGAAAAGAAAAAGGCAGGGAAAGGAGTAAAGTAAGAAAAGGGAAGGGAAATGCCAGAGGCTATAAGAGGGCTTAGGCAGAGCAGAGCCAAGCTCATTTCTACCTGACCAGCCGCGCCTGAGGAAGGCTGAATACAGCCGAAACGTTGTGCAACAGCTGGTCTAAGGCCTATTTTGGTCCAATTTTTTGACAAGCCGTCACCTTAGGGTGATGGCACAATTATTTGAGTGTAAACTAAATTATGTAACTAAACCAAAGCTAAATAAATGTTTGTGCTTGAACTGGGGGAACTTCATTGACAGCCCTTTGATGGACCGTGCACTTTCCTGCTCCAAGGCTTTCGCCGACGGAGCAGATCTCTATTCACAAACCTAACTCGGCCAGTGCCTCGAGGGTGGTTCTTTGGAGTTCTTCTGGTTCTCAATTTTTTCTAAGCCTTATTGGCTGTAACACACTACCCCCCCAACCTACCCTATGCCCTGACCCTATAATTTGGTTATGCCCAATTGTGTATAGTGTTTTTTGGAATTCTATTGATGTATTTTGGCCCCAACCCAATTGTTTACCCTAAACCCAAGGTCCGTAAATTAGCTTTATCTAAAGACCCAAATTTGGAGATGCCCAATCTATCCTATTCTAACTAACCATAACCTAGCCCAATCAGTCCCCGTTAGTCCTATTCTATCCTAAACCCAAAGTACTCTAAACCCAATCCCATGCCCCCTACCTAACCTAATCTAAGATTTTACTAACCAGACTAACCGGAAGTCTATAAAGTCCAAGTAAATAACCCAAGTAAAAAAGCCCAAGTAAACACAGACGATGGGAAGAGACGTTTGGTTAAGTACAGTGGAAGAAAGGGAGAAGGCCAAGGGAGGCAAAAAGAGAAGGAAAGGAGGAATTAGAGGAAGGAAAGGGAAGGAGAATAAGGGAACAGAAGTGGAATGGGAAGGAAAGGAAGAAAGGATAGAAAAGGAAGAAACAATAGGTTAAAACAAATACTTACCTTGAACCTGTAAAGTAAAATACCTGTAAAGTAAAATAATATACTTACCTGTGTCTGAAAAAGAAGATAAAAATAAGTTTAAATTAATACTCACTTAAAACCTGTAAAATAAAATAATTTACTTACTTGGACCTGAAAAGAAGAAAATTATAATTGGGATACTTACCGGGACCTATAAAAGAAGAAACCTAAATAGAGGGAAAAGAAAAAGGCAGGGAAAGGAGTAAAGTAAGAAAAGGGAAGGGAAATGCCAGAGGCTATAAGAGGGCTTAGGCAGAGCAGAGCCAAGCTCATTTCTACCTGACCAGCCGCGCCTGAGGAAGGCTGAATACAGCCGAAACGTTGTGCAACAGCTGGTCTAAGGCCTATTTTGGTCCAATTTTTTGACAAGCCGTCACCTTAGGGTGATGGCACAATTATTTGAGTGTAAACTAAATTATGTAACTAAACCAAAGCTAAATAAATGTTTGTGCTTGAACTGGGGGAACTTCATTGACAGCCCTTTGATGGACCGTGCACTTTCCTGCTCCAAGGCTTTCGCCGACGGAGCAGATCTCTATTCACAAACCTAACTCGGCCAGTGCCTCGAGGGTGGTTCTTTGGAGTTCTTCTGGTTCTCAATTTTTTCTAAGCCTTATTGGCTGTAACACACTACCCCCCCAACCTACCCTATGCCCTGACCCTATAATTTGGTTATGCCCAATTGTGTATAGTGTTTTTTGGAATTCTATTGATGTATTTTGGCCCCAACCCAATTGTTTACCCTAAACCCAAGGTCCGTAAATTAGCTTTATCTAAAGACCCAAATTTGGAGATGCCCAATCTATCCTATTCTAACTAACCATAACCTAGCCCAATCAGTCCCCGTTAGTCCTATTCTATCCTAAACCCAAAGTACTCTAAACCCAATCCCATGCCCCCTACCTAACCTAATCTAAGATTTTACTAACCAGACTAACCGGAAGTCTATAAAGTCCAAGTAAATAACCCAAGTAAAAAAGCCCAAGTAAACACAGACGATGGGAAGAGACGTTTGGTTAAGTACAGTGGAAGAAAGGGAGAAGGCCAAGGGAGGCAAAAAGAGAAGGAAAGGAGGAATTAGAGGAAGGAAAGGGAAGGAGAATAAGGGAACAGAAGTGGAATGGGAAGGAAAGGAAGAAAGGATAGAAAAGGAAGAAACAATAGGTTAAAACAAATACTTACCTTGAACCTGTAAAGTAAAATACCTGTAAAGTAAAATAATATACTTACCTGTGTCTGAAAAAGAAGATAAAAATAAGTTTAAATTAATACTCACTTAAAACCTGTAAAATAAAATAATTTACTTACTTGGACCTGAAAAGAAGAAAATTATAATTGGGATACTTACCGGGACCTATAAAAGAAGAAACCTAAATAGAGGGAAAAGAAAAAGGCAGGGAAAGGAGTAAAGTAAGAAAAGGGAAGGGAAATGCCAGAGGCTATAAGAGGGCTTAGGCAGAGCAGAGCCAAGCTCATTTCTACCTGACCAGCCGCGCCTGAGGAAGGCTGAATACAGCCGAAACGTTGTGCAACAGCTGGTCTAAGGCCTATTTTGGTCCAATTTTTTGACAAGCCGTCACCTTAGGGTGATGGCACAATTATTTGAGTGTAAACTAAATTATGTAACTAAACCAAAGCTAAATAAATGTTTGTGCTTGAACTGGGGGAACTTCATTGACAGCCCTTTGATGGACCGTGCACTTTCCTGCTCCAAGGCTTTCGCCGACGGAGCAGATCTCTATTCACAAACCTAACTCGGCCAGTGCCTCGAGGGTGGTTCTTTGGAGTTCTTCTGGTTCTCAATTTTTTCTAAGCCTTATTGGCTGTAACACACTACCCCCCCAACCTACCCTATGCCCTGACCCTATAATTTGGTTATGCCCAATTGTGTATAGTGTTTTTTGGAATTCTATTGATGTATTTTGGCCCCAACCCAATTGTTTACCCTAAACCCAAGGTCCGTAAATTAGCTTTATCTAAAGACCCAAATTTGGAGATGCCCAATCTATCCTATTCTAACTAACCATAACCTAGCCCAATCAGTCCCCGTTAGTCCTATTCTATCCTAAACCCAAAGTACTCTAAACCCAATCCCATGCCCCCTACCTAACCTAATCTAAGATTTTACTAACCAGACTAACCGGAAGTCTATAAAGTCCAAGTAAATAACCCAAGTAAAAAAGCCCAAGTAAACACAGACGATGGGAAGAGACGTTTGGTTAAGTACAGTGGAAGAAAGGGAGAAGGCCAAGGGAGGCAAAAAGAGAAGGAAAGGAGGAATTAGAGGAAGGAAAGGGAAGGAGAATAAGGGAACAGAAGTGGAATGGGAAGGAAAGGAAGAAAGGATAGAAAAGGAAGAAACAATAGGTTAAAACAAATACTTACCTTGAACCTGTAAAGTAAAATACCTGTAAAGTAAAATAATATACTTACCTGTGTCTGAAAAAGAAGATAAAAATAAGTTTAAATTAATACTCACTTAAAACCTGTAAAATAAAATAATTTACTTACTTGGACCTGAAAAGAAGAAAATTATAATTGGGATACTTACCGGGACCTATAAAAGAAGAAACCTAAATAGAGGGAAAAGAAAAAGGCAGGGAAAGGAGTAAAGTAAGAAAAGGGAAGGGAAATGCCAGAGGCTATAAGAGGGCTTAGGCAGAGCAGAGCCAAGCTCATTTCTACCTGACCAGCCGCGCCTGAGGAAGGCTGAATACAGCCGAAACGTTGTGCAACAGCTGGTCTAAGGCCTATTTTGGTCCAATTTTTTGACAAGCCGTCACCTTAGGGTGATGGCACAATTATTTGAGTGTAAACTAAATTATGTAACTAAACCAAAGCTAAATAAATGTTTGTGCTTGAACTGGGGGAACTTCATTGACAGCCCTTTGATGGACCGTGCACTTTCCTGCTCCAAGGCTTTCGCCGACGGAGCAGATCTCTATTCACAAACCTAACTCGGCCAGTGCCTCGAGGGTGGTTCTTTGGAGTTCTTCTGGTTCTCAATTTTTTCTAAGCCTTATTGGCTGTAACACACTACCCCCCCAACCTACCCTATGCCCTGACCCTATAATTTGGTTATGCCCAATTGTGTATAGTGTTTTTTGGAATTCTATTGATGTATTTTGGCCCCAACCCAATTGTTTACCCTAAACCCAAGGTCCGTAAATTAGCTTTATCTAAAGACCCAAATTTGGAGATGCCCAATCTATCCTATTCTAACTAACCATAACCTAGCCCAATCAGTCCCCGTTAGTCCTATTCTATCCTAAACCCAAAGTACTCTAAACCCAATCCCATGCCCCCTACCTAACCTAATCTAAGATTTTACTAACCAGACTAACCGGAAGTCTATAAAGTCCAAGTAAATAACCCAAGTAAAAAAGCCCAAGTAAACACAGACGATGGGAAGAGACGTTTGGTTAAGTACAGTGGAAGAAAGGGAGAAGGCCAAGGGAGGCAAAAAGAGAAGGAAAGGAGGAATTAGAGGAAGGAAAGGGAAGGAGAATAAGGGAACAGAAGTGGAATGGGAAGGAAAGGAAGAAAGGATAGAAAAGGAAGAAACAATAGGTTAAAACAAATACTTACCTTGAACCTGTAAAGTAAAATACCTGTAAAGTAAAATAATATACTTACCTGTGTCTGAAAAAGAAGATAAAAATAAGTTTAAATTAATACTCACTTAAAACCTGTAAAATAAAATAATTTACTTACTTGGACCTGAAAAGAAGAAAATTATAATTGGGATACTTACCGGGACCTATAAAAGAAGAAACCTAAATAGAGGGAAAAGAAAAAGGCAGGGAAAGGAGTAAAGTAAGAAAAGGGAAGGGAAATGCCAGAGGCTATAAGAGGGCTTAGGCAGAGCAGAGCCAAGCTCATTTCTACCTGACCAGCCGCGCCTGAGGAAGGCTGAATACAGCCGAAACGTTGTGCAACAGCTGGTCTAAGGCCTATTTTGGTCCAATTTTTTGACAAGCCGTCACCTTAGGGTGATGGCACAATTATTTGAGTGTAAACTAAATTATGTAACTAAACCAAAGCTAAATAAATGTTTGTGCTTGAACTGGGGGAACTTCATTGACAGCCCTTTGATGGACCGTGCACTTTCCTGCTCCAAGGCTTTCGCCGACGGAGCAGATCTCTATTCACAAACCTAACTCGGCCAGTGCCTCGAGGGTGGTTCTTTGGAGTTCTTCTGGTTCTCAATTTTTTCTAAGCCTTATTGGCTGTAACACACTACCCCCCCAACCTACCCTATGCCCTGACCCTATAATTTGGTTATGCCCAATTGTGTATAGTGTTTTTTGGAATTCTATTGATGTATTTTGGCCCCAACCCAATTGTTTACCCTAAACCCAAGGTCCGTAAATTAGCTTTATCTAAAGACCCAAATTTGGAGATGCCCAATCTATCCTATTCTAACTAACCATAACCTAGCCCAATCAGTCCCCGTTAGTCCTATTCTATCCTAAACCCAAAGTACTCTAAACCCAATCCCATGCCCCCTACCTAACCTAATCTAAGATTTTACTAACCAGACTAACCGGAAGTCTATAAAGTCCAAGTAAATAACCCAAGTAAAAAAGCCCAAGTAAACACAGACGATGGGAAGAGACGTTTGGTTAAGTACAGTGGAAGAAAGGGAGAAGGCCAAGGGAGGCAAAAAGAGAAGGAAAGGAGGAATTAGAGGAAGGAAAGGGAAGGAGAATAAGGGAACAGAAGTGGAATGGGAAGGAAAGGAAGAAAGGATAGAAAAGGAAGAAACAATAGGTTAAAACAAATACTTACCTTGAACCTGTAAAGTAAAATACCTGTAAAGTAAAATAATATACTTACCTGTGTCTGAAAAAGAAGATAAAAATAAGTTTAAATTAATACTCACTTAAAACCTGTAAAATAAAATAATTTACTTACTTGGACCTGAAAAGAAGAAAATTATAATTGGGATACTTACCGGGACCTATAAAAGAAGAAACCTAAATAGAGGGAAAAGAAAAAGGCAGGGAAAGGAGTAAAGTAAGAAAAGGGAAGGGAAATGCCAGAGGCTATAAGAGGGCTTAGGCAGAGCAGAGCCAAGCTCATTTCTACCTGACCAGCCGCGCCTGAGGAAGGCTGAATACAGCCGAAACGTTGTGCAACAGCTGGTCTAAGGCCTATTTTGGTCCAATTTTTTGACAAGCCGTCACCTTAGGGTGATGGCACAATTATTTGAGTGTAAACTAAATTATGTAACTAAACCAAAGCTAAATAAATGTTTGTGCTTGAACTGGGGGAACTTCATTGACAGCCCTTTGATGGACCGTGCACTTTCCTGCTCCAAGGCTTTCGCCGACGGAGCAGATCTCTATTCACAAACCTAACTCGGCCAGTGCCTCGAGGGTGGTTCTTTGGAGTTCTTCTGGTTCTCAATTTTTTCTAAGCCTTATTGGCTGTAACACACTACCCCCCCAACCTACCCTATGCCCTGACCCTATAATTTGGTTATGCCCAATTGTGTATAGTGTTTTTTGGAATTCTATTGATGTATTTTGGCCCCAACCCAATTGTTTACCCTAAACCCAAGGTCCGTAAATTAGCTTTATCTAAAGACCCAAATTTGGAGATGCCCAATCTATCCTATTCTAACTAACCATAACCTAGCCCAATCAGTCCCCGTTAGTCCTATTCTATCCTAAACCCAAAGTACTCTAAACCCAATCCCATGCCCCCTACCTAACCTAATCTAAGATTTTACTAACCAGACTAACCGGAAGTCTATAAAGTCCAAGTAAATAACCCAAGTAAAAAAGCCCAAGTAAACACAGACGATGGGAAGAGACGTTTGGTTAAGTACAGTGGAAGAAAGGGAGAAGGCCAAGGGAGGCAAAAAGAGAAGGAAAGGAGGAATTAGAGGAAGGAAAGGGAAGGAGAATAAGGGAACAGAAGTGGAATGGGAAGGAAAGGAAGAAAGGATAGAAAAGGAAGAAACAATAGGTTAAAACAAATACTTACCTTGAACCTGTAAAGTAAAATACCTGTAAAGTAAAATAATATACTTACCTGTGTCTGAAAAAGAAGATAAAAATAAGTTTAAATTAATACTCACTTAAAACCTGTAAAATAAAATAATTTACTTACTTGGACCTGAAAAGAAGAAAATTATAATTGGGATACTTACCGGGACCTATAAAAGAAGAAACCTAAATAGAGGGAAAAGAAAAAGGCAGGGAAAGGAGTAAAGTAAGAAAAGGGAAGGGAAATGCCAGAGGCTATAAGAGGGCTTAGGCAGAGCAGAGCCAAGCTCATTTCTACCTGACCAGCCGCGCCTGAGGAAGGCTGAATACAGCCGAAACGTTGTGCAACAGCTGGTCTAAGGCCTATTTTGGTCCAATTTTTTGACAAGCCGTCACCTTAGGGTGATGGCACAATTATTTGAGTGTAAACTAAATTATGTAACTAAACCAAAGCTAAATAAATGTTTGTGCTTGAACTGGGGGAACTTCATTGACAGCCCTTTGATGGACCGTGCACTTTCCTGCTCCAAGGCTTTCGCCGACGGAGCAGATCTCTATTCACAAACCTAACTCGGCCAGTGCCTCGAGGGTGGTTCTTTGGAGTTCTTCTGGTTCTCAATTTTTTCTAAGCCTTATTGGCTGTAACACACTACCCCCCCAACCTACCCTATGCCCTGACCCTATAATTTGGTTATGCCCAATTGTGTATAGTGTTTTTTGGAATTCTATTGATGTATTTTGGCCCCAACCCAATTGTTTACCCTAAACCCAAGGTCCGTAAATTAGCTTTATCTAAAGACCCAAATTTGGAGATGCCCAATCTATCCTATTCTAACTAACCATAACCTAGCCCAATCAGTCCCCGTTAGTCCTATTCTATCCTAAACCCAAAGTACTCTAAACCCAATCCCATGCCCCCTACCTAACCTAATCTAAGATTTTACTAACCAGACTAACCGGAAGTCTATAAAGTCCAAGTAAATAACCCAAGTAAAAAAGCCCAAGTAAACACAGACGATGGGAAGAGACGTTTGGTTAAGTACAGTGGAAGAAAGGGAGAAGGCCAAGGGAGGCAAAAAGAGAAGGAAAGGAGGAATTAGAGGAAGGAAAGGGAAGGAGAATAAGGGAACAGAAGTGGAATGGGAAGGAAAGGAAGAAAGGATAGAAAAGGAAGAAACAATAGGTTAAAACAAATACTTACCTTGAACCTGTAAAGTAAAATACCTGTAAAGTAAAATAATATACTTACCTGTGTCTGAAAAAGAAGATAAAAATAAGTTTAAATTAATACTCACTTAAAACCTGTAAAATAAAATAATTTACTTACTTGGACCTGAAAAGAAGAAAATTATAATTGGGATACTTACCGGGACCTATAAAAGAAGAAACCTAAATAGAGGGAAAAGAAAAAGGCAGGGAAAGGAGTAAAGTAAGAAAAGGGAAGGGAAATGCCAGAGGCTATAAGAGGGCTTAGGCAGAGCAGAGCCAAGCTCATTTCTACCTGACCAGCCGCGCCTGAGGAAGGCTGAATACAGCCGAAACGTTGTGCAACAGCTGGTCTAAGGCCTATTTTGGTCCAATTTTTTGACAAGCCGTCACCTTAGGGTGATGGCACAATTATTTGAGTGTAAACTAAATTATGTAACTAAACCAAAGCTAAATAAATGTTTGTGCTTGAACTGGGGGAACTTCATTGACAGCCCTTTGATGGACCGTGCACTTTCCTGCTCCAAGGCTTTCGCCGACGGAGCAGATCTCTATTCACAAACCTAACTCGGCCAGTGCCTCGAGGGTGGTTCTTTGGAGTTCTTCTGGTTCTCAATTTTTTCTAAGCCTTATTGGCTGTAACACACTACCCCCCCAACCTACCCTATGCCCTGACCCTATAATTTGGTTATGCCCAATTGTGTATAGTGTTTTTTGGAATTCTATTGATGTATTTTGGCCCCAACCCAATTGTTTACCCTAAACCCAAGGTCCGTAAATTAGCTTTATCTAAAGACCCAAATTTGGAGATGCCCAATCTATCCTATTCTAACTAACCATAACCTAGCCCAATCAGTCCCCGTTAGTCCTATTCTATCCTAAACCCAAAGTACTCTAAACCCAATCCCATGCCCCCTACCTAACCTAATCTAAGATTTTACTAACCAGACTAACCGGAAGTCTATAAAGTCCAAGTAAATAACCCAAGTAAAAAAGCCCAAGTAAACACAGACGATGGGAAGAGACGTTTGGTTAAGTACAGTGGAAGAAAGGGAGAAGGCCAAGGGAGGCAAAAAGAGAAGGAAAGGAGGAATTAGAGGAAGGAAAGGGAAGGAGAATAAGGGAACAGAAGTGGAATGGGAAGGAAAGGAAGAAAGGATAGAAAAGGAAGAAACAATAGGTTAAAACAAATACTTACCTTGAACCTGTAAAGTAAAATACCTGTAAAGTAAAATAATATACTTACCTGTGTCTGAAAAAGAAGATAAAAATAAGTTTAAATTAATACTCACTTAAAACCTGTAAAATAAAATAATTTACTTACTTGGACCTGAAAAGAAGAAAATTATAATTGGGATACTTACCGGGACCTATAAAAGAAGAAACCTAAATAGAGGGAAAAGAAAAAGGCAGGGAAAGGAGTAAAGTAAGAAAAGGGAAGGGAAATGCCAGAGGCTATAAGAGGGCTTAGGCAGAGCAGAGCCAAGCTCATTTCTACCTGACCAGCCGCGCCTGAGGAAGGCTGAATACAGCCGAAACGTTGTGCAACAGCTGGTCTAAGGCCTATTTTGGTCCAATTTTTTGACAAGCCGTCACCTTAGGGTGATGGCACAATTATTTGAGTGTAAACTAAATTATGTAACTAAACCAAAGCTAAATAAATGTTTGTGCTTGAACTGGGGGAACTTCATTGACAGCCCTTTGATGGACCGTGCACTTTCCTGCTCCAAGGCTTTCGCCGACGGAGCAGATCTCTATTCACAAACCTAACTCGGCCAGTGCCTCGAGGGTGGTTCTTTGGAGTTCTTCTGGTTCTCAATTTTTTCTAAGCCTTATTGGCTGTAACACACTACCCCCCCAACCTACCCTATGCCCTGACCCTATAATTTGGTTATGCCCAATTGTGTATAGTGTTTTTTGGAATTCTATTGATGTATTTTGGCCCCAACCCAATTGTTTACCCTAAACCCAAGGTCCGTAAATTAGCTTTATCTAAAGACCCAAATTTGGAGATGCCCAATCTATCCTATTCTAACTAACCATAACCTAGCCCAATCAGTCCCCGTTAGTCCTATTCTATCCTAAACCCAAAGTACTCTAAACCCAATCCCATGCCCCCTACCTAACCTAATCTAAGATTTTACTAACCAGACTAACCGGAAGTCTATAAAGTCCAAGTAAATAACCCAAGTAAAAAAGCCCAAGTAAACACAGACGATGGGAAGAGACGTTTGGTTAAGTACAGTGGAAGAAAGGGAGAAGGCCAAGGGAGGCAAAAAGAGAAGGAAAGGAGGAATTAGAGGAAGGAAAGGGAAGGAGAATAAGGGAACAGAAGTGGAATGGGAAGGAAAGGAAGAAAGGATAGAAAAGGAAGAAACAATAGGTTAAAACAAATACTTACCTTGAACCTGTAAAGTAAAATACCTGTAAAGTAAAATAATATACTTACCTGTGTCTGAAAAAGAAGATAAAAATAAGTTTAAATTAATACTCACTTAAAACCTGTAAAATAAAATAATTTACTTACTTGGACCTGAAAAGAAGAAAATTATAATTGGGATACTTACCGGGACCTATAAAAGAAGAAACCTAAATAGAGGGAAAAGAAAAAGGCAGGGAAAGGAGTAAAGTAAGAAAAGGGAAGGGAAATGCCAGAGGCTATAAGAGGGCTTAGGCAGAGCAGAGCCAAGCTCATTTCTACCTGACCAGCCGCGCCTGAGGAAGGCTGAATACAGCCGAAACGTTGTGCAACAGCTGGTCTAAGGCCTATTTTGGTCCAATTTTTTGACAAGCCGTCACCTTAGGGTGATGGCACAATTATTTGAGTGTAAACTAAATTATGTAACTAAACCAAAGCTAAATAAATGTTTGTGCTTGAACTGGGGGAACTTCATTGACAGCCCTTTGATGGACCGTGCACTTTCCTGCTCCAAGGCTTTCGCCGACGGAGCAGATCTCTATTCACAAACCTAACTCGGCCAGTGCCTCGAGGGTGGTTCTTTGGAGTTCTTCTGGTTCTCAATTTTTTCTAAGCCTTATTGGCTGTAACACACTACCCCCCCAACCTACCCTATGCCCTGACCCTATAATTTGGTTATGCCCAATTGTGTATAGTGTTTTTTGGAATTCTATTGATGTATTTTGGCCCCAACCCAATTGTTTACCCTAAACCCAAGGTCCGTAAATTAGCTTTATCTAAAGACCCAAATTTGGAGATGCCCAATCTATCCTATTCTAACTAACCATAACCTAGCCCAATCAGTCCCCGTTAGTCCTATTCTATCCTAAACCCAAAGTACTCTAAACCCAATCCCATGCCCCCTACCTAACCTAATCTAAGATTTTACTAACCAGACTAACCGGAAGTCTATAAAGTCCAAGTAAATAACCCAAGTAAAAAAGCCCAAGTAAACACAGACGATGGGAAGAGACGTTTGGTTAAGTACAGTGGAAGAAAGGGAGAAGGCCAAGGGAGGCAAAAAGAGAAGGAAAGGAGGAATTAGAGGAAGGAAAGGGAAGGAGAATAAGGGAACAGAAGTGGAATGGGAAGGAAAGGAAGAAAGGATAGAAAAGGAAGAAACAATAGGTTAAAACAAATACTTACCTTGAACCTGTAAAGTAAAATACCTGTAAAGTAAAATAATATACTTACCTGTGTCTGAAAAAGAAGATAAAAATAAGTTTAAATTAATACTCACTTAAAACCTGTAAAATAAAATAATTTACTTACTTGGACCTGAAAAGAAGAAAATTATAATTGGGATACTTACCGGGACCTATAAAAGAAGAAACCTAAATAGAGGGAAAAGAAAAAGGCAGGGAAAGGAGTAAAGTAAGAAAAGGGAAGGGAAATGCCAGAGGCTATAAGAGGGCTTAGGCAGAGCAGAGCCAAGCTCATTTCTACCTGACCAGCCGCGCCTGAGGAAGGCTGAATACAGCCGAAACGTTGTGCAACAGCTGGTCTAAGGCCTATTTTGGTCCAATTTTTTGACAAGCCGTCACCTTAGGGTGATGGCACAATTATTTGAGTGTAAACTAAATTATGTAACTAAACCAAAGCTAAATAAATGTTTGTGCTTGAACTGGGGGAACTTCATTGACAGCCCTTTGATGGACCGTGCACTTTCCTGCTCCAAGGCTTTCGCCGACGGAGCAGATCTCTATTCACAAACCTAACTCGGCCAGTGCCTCGAGGGTGGTTCTTTGGAGTTCTTCTGGTTCTCAATTTTTTCTAAGCCTTATTGGCTGTAACACACTACCCCCCCAACCTACCCTATGCCCTGACCCTATAATTTGGTTATGCCCAATTGTGTATAGTGTTTTTTGGAATTCTATTGATGTATTTTGGCCCCAACCCAATTGTTTACCCTAAACCCAAGGTCCGTAAATTAGCTTTATCTAAAGACCCAAATTTGGAGATGCCCAATCTATCCTATTCTAACTAACCATAACCTAGCCCAATCAGTCCCCGTTAGTCCTATTCTATCCTAAACCCAAAGTACTCTAAACCCAATCCCATGCCCCCTACCTAACCTAATCTAAGATTTTACTAACCAGACTAACCGGAAGTCTATAAAGTCCAAGTAAATAACCCAAGTAAAAAAGCCCAAGTAAACACAGACGATGGGAAGAGACGTTTGGTTAAGTACAGTGGAAGAAAGGGAGAAGGCCAAGGGAGGCAAAAAGAGAAGGAAAGGAGGAATTAGAGGAAGGAAAGGGAAGGAGAATAAGGGAACAGAAGTGGAATGGGAAGGAAAGGAAGAAAGGATAGAAAAGGAAGAAACAATAGGTTAAAACAAATACTTACCTTGAACCTGTAAAGTAAAATACCTGTAAAGTAAAATAATATACTTACCTGTGTCTGAAAAAGAAGATAAAAATAAGTTTAAATTAATACTCACTTAAAACCTGTAAAATAAAATAATTTACTTACTTGGACCTGAAAAGAAGAAAATTATAATTGGGATACTTACCGGGACCTATAAAAGAAGAAACCTAAATAGAGGGAAAAGAAAAAGGCAGGGAAAGGAGTAAAGTAAGAAAAGGGAAGGGAAATGCCAGAGGCTATAAGAGGGCTTAGGCAGAGCAGAGCCAAGCTCATTTCTACCTGACCAGCCGCGCCTGAGGAAGGCTGAATACAGCCGAAACGTTGTGCAACAGCTGGTCTAAGGCCTATTTTGGTCCAATTTTTTGACAAGCCGTCACCTTAGGGTGATGGCACAATTATTTGAGTGTAAACTAAATTATGTAACTAAACCAAAGCTAAATAAATGTTTGTGCTTGAACTGGGGGAACTTCATTGACAGCCCTTTGATGGACCGTGCACTTTCCTGCTCCAAGGCTTTCGCCGACGGAGCAGATCTCTATTCACAAACCTAACTCGGCCAGTGCCTCGAGGGTGGTTCTTTGGAGTTCTTCTGGTTCTCAATTTTTTCTAAGCCTTATTGGCTGTAACACACTACCCCCCCAACCTACCCTATGCCCTGACCCTATAATTTGGTTATGCCCAATTGTGTATAGTGTTTTTTGGAATTCTATTGATGTATTTTGGCCCCAACCCAATTGTTTACCCTAAACCCAAGGTCCGTAAATTAGCTTTATCTAAAGACCCAAATTTGGAGATGCCCAATCTATCCTATTCTAACTAACCATAACCTAGCCCAATCAGTCCCCGTTAGTCCTATTCTATCCTAAACCCAAAGTACTCTAAACCCAATCCCATGCCCCCTACCTAACCTAATCTAAGATTTTACTAACCAGACTAACCGGAAGTCTATAAAGTCCAAGTAAATAACCCAAGTAAAAAAGCCCAAGTAAACACAGACGATGGGAAGAGACGTTTGGTTAAGTACAGTGGAAGAAAGGGAGAAGGCCAAGGGAGGCAAAAAGAGAAGGAAAGGAGGAATTAGAGGAAGGAAAGGGAAGGAGAATAAGGGAACAGAAGTGGAATGGGAAGGAAAGGAAGAAAGGATAGAAAAGGAAGAAACAATAGGTTAAAACAAATACTTACCTTGAACCTGTAAAGTAAAATACCTGTAAAGTAAAATAATATACTTACCTGTGTCTGAAAAAGAAGATAAAAATAAGTTTAAATTAATACTCACTTAAAACCTGTAAAATAAAATAATTTACTTACTTGGACCTGAAAAGAAGAAAATTATAATTGGGATACTTACCGGGACCTATAAAAGAAGAAACCTAAATAGAGGGAAAAGAAAAAGGCAGGGAAAGGAGTAAAGTAAGAAAAGGGAAGGGAAATGCCAGAGGCTATAAGAGGGCTTAGGCAGAGCAGAGCCAAGCTCATTTCTACCTGACCAGCCGCGCCTGAGGAAGGCTGAATACAGCCGAAACGTTGTGCAACAGCTGGTCTAAGGCCTATTTTGGTCCAATTTTTTGACAAGCCGTCACCTTAGGGTGATGGCACAATTATTTGAGTGTAAACTAAATTATGTAACTAAACCAAAGCTAAATAAATGTTTGTGCTTGAACTGGGGGAACTTCATTGACAGCCCTTTGATGGACCGTGCACTTTCCTGCTCCAAGGCTTTCGCCGACGGAGCAGATCTCTATTCACAAACCTAACCCCTAACCCTAACCCTAACCCTAACCCTAACCCCTAACCCTAACCCTAACCTACGCAACCGAACCTGGACTCACAAGAATAATCTTTTTCCACACTCCCTCTCCCCTCCCCCTCCAGTTCCACATCAGGAATCTGGGAGGTGGCGGGGAGACACAGTATGAGCCTACTCCGGCCGGGTTTTGATCGAGGTTAACCGACTTCTCATTACCTCTATACTGTTGTCCTCCTGACCACTCACCCACTTTCTCAGATGTTATCTCACACAACCAAGATGGTGAGGACTTGACATGTCGGAGATCTTAAGCAAGTAACATGCGTCGGCCAGTGCATTGCCTTTGACTATCCATACCAAACTGGGCCGGTTACACAACTGACCCAGGGAAGTCATCGAGATAATAATTCCTACACCTAATCACAACCGCCTAACCCCAATCACCCCTGGTTGGTTTTAATTTTATTAAAAATTTCATCCAGCAATTAAAAGGGTTAAAAAACTATAATCCATAATGTTGATTGGTTGATTCATGGTTAAAAACAATTATGAAACTAATAGAGGATATAGATTAATTTATTTGGGAAGGAAGGGGTTAAACATATTGATAATTCATTGTAAAAATATATATTAATTCATGAGTGGTGTATGAAGATTAAAAATGTTTTAGTCTGACAAACCATAATTTAATTCATTTGGATGTAAAAAATAAAAATAAATTCATTTGGGGGTTTGAGGGTTAAAACATTTATTTAAAAATTAATGGGGTTATTAAAAGTAATTTTTCTATATTTAAGGCATTTCATCATATTTGGGGATTACAGGGTTAAAATTTAAAAGTAAAAGTAGTTCAAATTCATTTCCTTATTTAAAAAACGCTAAAACTTTAGTGGACGTCAGAGGTTATATAAGGGTGTGGCTCCAGGGAGAGCTCATTCTTCATTTGGCTCTCGACCTGGCAACAGCTCTCCAGCCAACTAGCAGCAGCAGTTTTTTTGTGTGCGCCTTTATTTGTTTTATTTGGACCTGAGGAAGACCTATATAGGTCAAAACGTCGTCCACACACCTTCCTTTGTTTATTAAAAAGTAATAATTTCATTTCATTTTTTGGAAAAATAAATATATTTTGGTAATAAAAACATTTCATTTGTACTTTTTGAGAAACAATTAAAAACAAATAGGGAAACCCACTGGATAATGGGTCCCTTTGAGGACTGGACAATAGTCCGCAGTGGCAGACGCCGCCAGCGGACTTTTGAACCCACATGGGACCGGAGGAGGGATGAGAGGTGGATGGAGCGTGCACCTCCCGTCTTGCGGAAGAGAGGGGCGCAGTTTCCTCATCCTAACCCGTTCCTCAACATCTTTCTGACCAAACTGGTTTAGGAAGAGGACAACCTGGAGGAAATGACACGCGTTGGACTTCTCAATGGCCTGGTCGATGAGAGACATGATGAACTGGGCGTCTCTCCTCAAAATGTGGAACCGTGCAGTCTCAATGATACTCTGCTTTTTGATTGTGGGGCGGCACTTATCCTGCGTAGGAAGCTGACGGAGCAACTCGCGGAAATTGTTCCCCACATCGTTAAGAAGCTCTGTAGCCATCACAGCGTACAGATCTTTCCGTAGAAGCCTGGTGTCAGGTCTCTTCTGGCTGGCTGGCATGGCAGTCATTAAAAGATGGTACCCACCATCAACATACCCGAGTGTGTGACCAAGGCAATTACGGAGGGCAAGAAGGCCGTCGTGGCTGTACCTGCCAAGGTCAACATGTTTTTTGATGAAGTGGCAATGGGGGGATAGGGTCTGGGTGGTGAACCGGGGTAAAAGGAGATAGTGCAGACCCATTTGGAGGGCCGTGAGTCGATGGAATTCGAATACAATACCATCTATATCGTACTTGAATTCCAAAACTGAAGCAGGAGACTGCACTGTGGTAGAGTGAATGGCAACATTCACCTTGCCGTGCAGAAATTCCTCTATGTCAAGGAATTCACCTGCAGCACTCAAAAGACTGACAGTGTTATCGACCCCAACATCCTCAAAACTACTTGCTGATGCCATTTCTATGTTTCCCAAACTGATCTCAAGCCAAAAACAACCCAAAAACTCCAACCAACAACACTAAAGTGAAACCACATATGTTTTGGTACTTATCCGACTTACCTATCAACCTCTATCAGGGTGCCGAAAAATTTTTTTTCAATATGCATATCATCGCGACCGGGAGGTCGTCAGGATTCCAGAAATGTATGTTTTATGAAGATCGGACGTTCCTGAGCGGAGTTATTAAGGAAAACCTGTAGTTTTTGATACCCATGATGCTTTGCGATAAAAAAGTGGACGTGTTGGTTTACATTTCTTCAAATAACTTTTGTTCTGAACGTGCTAGAGACTTGGAACCAAGTGCTACCCCCCCCATTATCGAGGGCGGGCTTTCCAATGGTACCACTTCCGACGCGGTGCGACGTAAGGAAGTGCGCAAAAATTGCGAAAATTTTTTTTTTTTTGCTGTATCTCGGGAACGGAAGGTCGTAGAGACACGGGACCAAGACTGGCGTGTTCAGCGTGGTCGAATTAGTATAGACGCCACCCACTGGCGAGTCTGTAGAATGCACGGTTCCCGAGTTATAGCGAAAAAGGCTAATTAATTAGCTTTTTTCATGCTAGCACCGTTTTAAGTTAATAACTCGGGAACGGTGGGTGCTAGAGACGCGGTTCTGGCCCCGTTGAGATCAGGAGGAAGGCCTCTACCCATCTCTATAATATGGGCAAGTTTCCAGGTGTAATAAAAAATTTTCCACTAGGTGGCGCTATCGAGCCCAACGTATAGGGGTGGGTTTGGGAGGTCAGTCTGATGCTGGGGATACCTGTACCAGCTCTCTGGGATGTTTCTGGCCCGAGTTATGAACTTAAAACGGAGCTGATTTAATCGCCTACATCTTAAGTTCATAACTCGGGAACGTTTGGAGGTAGGGACTTCAGATTTTTTCTGGGGGCGTTTGGGGGCGGGCCGCACCCGCCTGTAATGGGTCCGACGTCATTTGACGACTTTTGTGAAACAACTTCTCAACGGTGAGTGCTACAGACACAGGGGTGGTAGCATTGGATTCAGAAGGTCCACAAATGGGGGGGTAGGTGAAGGACTCATGTCTCTATCTCACATGTTGTGCAACAACTTCTCAACGGTGAGTGCTACAGACACAGGGGTGGTACCGTTGGATTCAGAAGGTCCACAAATGGGGGGGTAGGTGAAGGACCCATGGCTCTATCTCGTTGGACTTAGGAGTTATGGGTGGTCCAATTTCTTGTGACACTTAGTGAAATTTTCACTCTTCCCATTGACTTATATGGGAAAAGGTTTTCGGTCCATTACTCGGGAACCGTACGTGATAGAGACTCGGTAGTGGGTGGCGTCCCACATAATTCGGGCACGCTGAACACGCCGGTCTTAGTCTCGTGTCTCTACGACCTTCCATTCCCGAGATACAGTCAAAATAACTTTTTTTTGACAAGTTACGCCCACTTCCCGACGTCGTACGGTGATGGGACAGGTACCATTGGAAAACCCGTACCCGATAATGGGGGGGTAGGAGTTGGTTCCAAGTCTCTAACCCTTATGGATCAAAAGTTATTTCAAGAAATGTAAATGGATACGGCCACTGCTCAACTGCAATGCATTGTGGGTCTAAAAAAAAAAACTGTTTTTTTCCTTAATAACTCGGCTCAGGAACGTCGGATCTTCGTAAGAAATACATTTTTGGATTCCTGGTGACCGGCCGGACACGGTGACATACGTGTCTCGAATTTCTTTTGGGCACCTCCTTTAACGTCCCCGTGCCCGTAGCAGGGCATAAATACCAAATTACATCATTGGACTACCTGATGTTTACCACACAGATTAGAAGTCAGTAAAAGCCAGACCAGCTGTTACCACACGGATTAAAAGTCAGTAAAAGCCAGATCAGCTGTTCTTTTCATGTAATGCATTAACCTGTATTGCCATTTAACTATTTTTAAAAAATATAAGATTAATGCATGCGAACCTAAGGGAAGCAGCAATTTGCTAGAAAATGAATGACATTATGATCACATAAGGTAAAATTTAATACACAATTATGTTTGATCATGAGCCAAAATGTTCAAAGTGGGAGGAGGCTCTTAGAGCCTCCTAAACAGTATATAACAAGGTGTTTAACACCTCTTTCTTAAGTCTAAACCTGGGTTTGACTCAAGCTTGTTGATTTTTCTACCTAGAGAAATCAATAAACTTTGTGTGGCAGACTTTGTTGCTCTTGCAGTGATTTTTCCAGACTTTGCCTGATTCTTCTTTTTATTGGTTTTGAACTCTGAAAATATACAAGTGATAACAGTGGTTTTTTATTAAGGTTTTTAGTGTGTTGTGGCTCTAAGCCCAGACCTTACTGGACTATTTTTTTGAGCTTTTTTGTCACAACAGCTCCTCCAGGCTGCCTCCCCCTCCACACAACCTGTGTTTGACTGAGGGAGATGATGTGATTTTGATTTTGACACCTGAGGAAAAGGGAGACATGGCACAAACAGGGGTGGATGTAATCCCGCCGACTCCACCCAGGGCTGTGGAGAGAGAGAGAGAGTGTAAACTCCACATCTGTCAAAACTCACCAATTAAAAACAGCCTTCCAAACCCACCTTGCTCTGCGTCCAAAGCCCGCCCCAGAATAATCTGAAACACGCAGGCCAGCTACATGCAGGCCCACCAGACATCCAAACACAGACAAAAAACTACAGGATTGGAGTCTAAACATACACAAATGGGTGATTATGGGAGATTCAAATCTGGCAAAACTCCCACCATGCAGCAGTGATGAACTGCAAATAGACAGCTATCCAAGGGCCACACTCGGCCACGCTGCGGCCCTCATAAACAAAGCCAGTGTTTCCACCAGAGTGGAAAAAATAATCCTGGCTTTCGGTTTGAATAACCGCAGCCAGAAAACGAGGAAAACCTCGGTTGAGCAACTCCTGGCTGTTGCTAAGGCAGCAGACAGGAGATTCCCAGAGGCTGAAATCTGGATGCCTCTCATCAATTACTCCAGACACCTGCCTCTGAAAGAACAGAGCAACCTGATTCATCTGAACCACCACATAAAAAAAAACTTCCTACACATTCCTGAGCTCCCAATAAAATCATTCACTACCCTGAATGATCATGTCCATTGGACAAAGGGTACTGCTCGCAAATTACTGAAACACTGGGTATCTCATGTAAAATACACATCCCCGGAAGCCTGCTAGTTCAGGAGGGGTCAAACAATGTGATGGTTTTAGCCACAAAATTCAAATTGACTGCCTCACTGCTTTCTCTACTGAATAGAGGATTAACTTTCATCACTACTAAAGGCAGTAATAAAAACATTATTGAACAGAGCAGATATGACATACAGCAATATCACAGGCGAATTAAACTGGCAGTGTATTTCAGGGACAAAAAAGATGTAGAGCCTCAGCCATTCACTCCTAAATCTGACTGGTCTCCATCTTTGGCCAAATTGCCACCAGAGGTCATGACCCTTATCAAAACTGATTTACAGCAATTTGATGACAATTTTCAGATATGCAGAATCAGGCCCAACCTCACTGGCGGAGAGGTTGAGGCCTTAAAGCAATTAAAAAAATAATAAAAACATTATTATAAAACCAGCTGATAAGGGCAGCTCTGTTGTCATCTTAGACAGAGACCAGTACTTATGGGAAGGAAATAGACAGCTGAGTAATAAAAATTACTATACTCCATTACAAAAACCAATTTATCCAGAAACAGCCCAATTGGTAAAACAAATCACCAATAAATTAGTGGAGAAAAAATGTATAAATAAAAAACAACAAAAATATTTAATGGAAAATCCTGGACCCAGAGCCAGAATCTTTTATCTGCTACCTAAAATCCACAAGGATCCAAGAAAATGGAGCATCCCACATGAAATTCCCCCAGGCAGACCCATTGTGTCTGATTGTGACAGTGAAACATATTATACGGCTGAATATATTGACTATTTCATCAATCCCCTGTCGAATAGACACCCCAGTTATATAAAGGACACTTATGATTTTGTGGACAAAGTGAAAAAACTACACATTCCTCCTGATTCTCTCCTCTTTACAATGGATATTGATAGTTTATATACAAATATCGACATTAGTGAAGGCATACAAGCCATAAAAAATATATTTCATAAATATCCTGACAAAAAGAGGCCTGAAAAAGAATTACTGCAATTATTAGAGCTGAATCTGAGGAGGAATGATTTTGAATTTGATGGTAAATTTTACCTACAAATTAAAGGGACGGCCATGGGAAAGAAATTTGCACCAGCCTATGCCAATATTTTTATGGCTGAGTGGGAAGAGTCTGCTTTGGCCTCTTGCAGGAAAAAACCACTACATTATTTCAGATTTTTGGATGATATATGGGGTGTCTGGTCCCACTCACGAGAGGATTTTGATGAATTCCTGCACACGTTAAACAATCATAATCAGTCAATAAAAATTGAAATCGTGTATAAATCCCACCAGTGTTGATTTTTTGGATACCACCACATATAAGGGTGAACAATTTGGAAAAACTAATAAATTAGATATTAAAGTATTTTTTAAGGAGACAGACACACATGCTCTACTCCACAAAACTAGCCACCACCCAAAACACACTTATGCAGGACTGCTGAAATCTCAGCTGCTGAGATTTCACAGAATATACACCCATAAGGGAGATTTTTTGCAGGCAACAAAAACACTATTCAAGGCACTGGCCAAGAGAGGATATAGCTGCTCATTTAGGAGGACAGCTCTGATGCAGATTGGACAACACACCAGAGAACACGGGCTGAAAGAAATTGGATTAATAAATTGGATACCGTCTATCCCAGAGGGTTGAACCAGAAGTGAGTCCACCTTGACAGAGGGCAATGATGGCCAATGCACTGAACTCTGTTCATAGTTCCAAATTCTCCACTCCCTAACCCTGACATTTATAGTACCCTACCCGAGGGATTCTGGTCCTAACCACAACCTCTTTCTACTCTGATCACAACCAGTTGAATGTATTTGATTACAAATTGGATGGAATTCTCCAAATTAATTCTGAAACACCAATATCAGGGGGGAATATTGGAGTTTTATCCAAAATATATTTTATTAAAATTCATATTTGTATTGGAAATTTATATTGGTCTACAAAGAGTTAAAAACAAATGAATTATGGATTGATAACAAAAAAATATATAAAACAAATAAGTTATGGATTTACAAGACAAAATTCTGAACAAATACATTAAACAACAGTTAAAAACAATGAATTCATATATGGACAGTAGCAAGTAAAAATATACACAGTTCATATAATGGTGAATTGATAAATATGTGTTATAATTCATGAAAGTAAATGTAATTCATGATATTACGGTTAAAATTATGATGCTTTTAATTTGATGGTAGGACTCTTATTGTGAAAGAGGTTGGGAACTACAAGATGACAGGGACTTGTAGTCTTCCATCCACCTGCGCATTCCCTCATGCTTTCCAGACTCGGACGCCACGATACCTGCATAAGAGAGAGGAAAAATTATTTTTTGTGCCTGAAGAAGGTCCTGTATGACCGAAACGTTGCACAATAGTGCTTTTAATAAAGCCCAGTTTGACTTCGGACCATCAAGTGTCGTTTTTGACTGTGAGTAAACGGCTTTTACAGCATAATTAGTTGACGGCTAAGCTAATACACCATAGCTAGCGGGGCTCCGGTTAATAAGCTAACAGAGCTAGCGGAATAGAAACAACATGGCGGACCGCCGAGTGAATGAATGGACGGAGGTAAAACGCAGACGAAACGGGAGGAGGAGCAGAGAATTCATCCCTTCGCCGGTAAGACGGGCTCCCTCCATCCACCGCACCTCTCGTGCACACCATTATCAGCAGGATTATGCTCCGGCCGCGGCATGAAGACCCGATCGCCGTGCCCAGGCCGGGCGCAGCAGCTTCACCCGGGACAGGGGAGGAAAGCGCCGCTTCAACGGAGGGGCCGCGGCTCGACCCAGAACTGACAGCGGGGGCGGAAACAGGTATGAGGGGGGCTCCAGTGGACCTCATCGGCACCCGCATCGTCTATAGGATTTTACAAGCTGCTCATCATTTGGACAATGTTATGGCACCAAAACCGCCAGCTTCTTTAGCTAAAATGACTGCTAATCTGATTTCTACTGTTAAACCAGCAGCTCCAAGTGCAGAAACCTTAGCTTTTTTGGAGGATAACGCCAAACAGTGGCAACAGAACACTATGCACATTCTCCGGGATCATTACCAGAGGAGCATGCAAACTGATATTGACACATTGAGCCAGATGTCAGGGGGACGCTGTCATAACATAATAATAATGACAATAATGATGATGAAGATGATAATAATATGATTGTAGTATTTGACTCCAGACCAAATGGCACGGAGAATGTTTCCAAGGACAACAAACAACACTTTATGTTTATGAGGATGATTTATATACCACATTGATGGGAAGAGTTCCTTAATTTGAATGTCTGTTGACATAATGTCATCAGTGACATTTGAAATCTTATGTTGATGTTCTATATTATTGTGCCATTATAACACCATTAGAATGTGATGGAAGGACAATAACACCTCAATATGGCACTAATAATTAACATTAGTGCCATATTGGCAAAAAGAAAATATTACATGTTGTTCCCAATTGTGTCCTCCAGAGGGAGTCCTAATACCATTTTTTTTAGACAGAATTTGTGGATTTGTGCTCACATTCTGTCTAAAAAATGGCATAATAGGCCTCAGGTGGCCAGTGTTTTTATTTAATGATAATAATAATTTGATTCCAGACCAATTAGGTAGGGAAAACTGGTTTAACACAATTTGTGGCATAAAAATGCACAGTTATTGCCATCCAGTTATGGAAAACAAAATGTATAAAGTGGTTTGATTAATGACAAAATGATCCTTATTGAGGAATACCAAATTGCGGACAGAATTTGAAGATAAGTACAGCATTCTAGGCCTCAGGTGGCAAATGTTTTACTTAATAACAATAACAATTTCATTCCAGATCTATGGAGTAGAAAGAAGAAGAAGAAGAAGAAGAAGAAGAAGAAGAAGAAGAAGAAGAAGACTTGTATAACACAATTGCTGGTACAAAAAGGAACAGACATGGTTATTTGTTCATGAAAAATCAAATTTGAGAGTGTTTTCATTAATAATAATAATAATAATAATAATAATAATAATAATAATAATAATAATAATGACAATAATGATGACAATAATGATGATGAAGATGATAATAATATGATTGTATTATTTGACTCCAGACCAAATGGCACGGAGAATGTTTCCAAGGACAACAAACAACACTTTATGTTTATGAGGATGATTTATATACCACATTGATGGGAAGAGTTCCTTAATTTGAATGTCTGTTGAAATAATGTCATCAGTGACATTTGAAATCTTATGTTGATGTTCTATATTATTGTGCCATTATAACACCATTAGAATGTGATGGAAGGACAATAACACCTCAATATGGCACTAATAATTAACATTAGTGCCATATTGGCAAAAAGAAAATATTACATGTTGTTCCCAATTGTGTCCTCCAGAGGGAGGCCTAATACCATTTTTTTAGACAGAATTTGTGGATTTGTGCTCACATTCTGTCTAAAAAATGGCATAACAGGCCTCAGGTGGCCAGTGTTTTTATTTAATGATAATAATAATTTGATTCCAGACCAATTAGGTAGGGAAAACTGGTTTAACACAATTTGTGGCATAAAAATGCACAGTTATTGCCATCCAGTTATGGAAAACAAAATGTATAAAGTGGTTTGATTAATGACAAAATGATCCTTATTGAGGAATACCAAATTGCGGACAGAATTTGAAGATAAGTACAGCATTCTAGGCCTCAGGTGGCAAATGTTTTACTTAATAACAATAACAATTTCATTCCAGATCTATGGAGTAGAAAGAAGAAGAAGAAGAAGAAGAAGAAGAAGAAGAAGAAGAAGAAGACTTGTGTAACACAATTGCTGGTACAAAAAGGAACAGACATGGTTATTTGTTCATGAAAAATCAAATTTGAGAGTGTTTTCATTAATAATAATAATAATAATAATAATAATAATAATAATAATAATAATAATAATAATAATGACAATAATGATGACAATAATGATGATGAAGATGATAATAATATGATTGTATTATTTGACTCCAGACCAAATGGCACGGAGAATGTTTCCAAGGACAACAAACAACACTTTATGTTTATGAGGATGATTTATATACCACATTGATGGGAAGAGTTCCTTAATTTGAATGTCTGTTGACATAATGTCATCAGTGACATTTGAAATCTTATGTTGATGTTCTATATTATTGTGCCATTATAACACCATTAGAATGTGATGAAAGGACAATAACACCTCAATATGGCACTAATAATTAACATTAGTGCCATATTGGCAAAAAGAAAATATTACATGTTGTTCCCAATTGTGTCCTCCAGAGGTAGTCCTAATACCATTTTTTTAGACAGAATTTGTGGATTTGTGCTCACATTCTGTCTAAAAAATGGCATAATAGGCCTCAGGTGGCCAGTGTTTTTATTTAATGATAATAATAATTTGATTCCAGACCAATTAGGTAGGGAAAACTGGTTTAACACAATTTGTGGGATAAAAATGCACAGTTATTTCCATGCAGTTATGGAAAACAAAATGTATAAAGTGGTTTGATTAATGACAAAATGATCCTTATTGAGGAATACCAAATTGCGGACAGAATTTGAAGATAAGTACAGCATTCTAGGCCTCAGGTGGCAAATGTTTTACTTAATAACAATAACAATTTCATTCCAGATCTATGGAGTAGAAAGAAGAAGAAGAAGAAGAAGAAGAAGAAGAAGAAGAAGAAGACTTGTGTAACACAATTGCTGGTACAAAAAGGAACAGACATGGTTATTTGTTCATGAAAAATCAAATTTGAGAGTGTTTTCATTAATAATAATAATAATAATAATAATAATAATAATAATAATGACAATAATGATGATGAAGATGATAATAATATGATTGTATTATTTGACTCCAGACCAAATGGCACGGAGAATGTTTCCAAGGACAACAAACAACACTTTATGTTTATGAGGATGATTTATATACCACATTGATGGGAAGAGTTCCTTAATTTGAATGTCTGTTGACATAATGTCATCAGTGACATTTGAAATCTTATGTTGATGTTCTATATTATTGTGCCATTATAACACCATTAGAATGTGATGGAAGGACAATAACACCTCAATATGGCACTAATAATTAACATTAGTGCCATATTGGCAAAAAGAAAATATTACATGTTGTTCCCAATTGTGTCCTCCAGAGGGAGACCTAATACCATTTTTTTAGACAGAATTTGTGGATTTGTGCTCACATTCTGTCTAAAAAATGGCATAATAGGCCTCAGGTGGCCAGTGTTTTTATTTAATGATAATAATAATTTGATTCCAGACCAATTAGGTAGGGAAAACTGGTTTAACACAATTTGTGGCATAAAAATGCACAGTTATTTCCATGCAGTTATGGAAAACAAAATGTATAAAGTGGTTTGATTAATGACAAAATGATCCTTATTGAGGAATACCAAATTGCGGACAGAATTTGAAGATAAGTACAGCATTCTAGGCCTCAGGTGGCAAATGTTTTACTTAATAACAATAACAATTTCATTCCAGATCTATGGAGTAGAAAGAAGAAGAAGAAGAAGAAGAAGAAGAAGAAGAAGAAGAAGAAGAAGACTTGTGTAACACAATTGCTGGTACAAAAAGGAACAGACATGGTTATTAGTTCAGGAAAAATCAAATTTGAGAGTGTTTTCATTAGTAATAATAATAATATTAATAATAATAATAATAATAATAATGACAATAATGATGACAATAATGATGATGAAGATGATAATAATATGATTGTATTATTTGACTCCAGACCAAATGGCACGGAGAATGTTTCCAAGGACAACAAACAACACTTTATGTTTATGAGGATGATTTATATACCACATTGATGGGAAGAGTTCCTTAATTTGAATGTCTGTTGACATAATGTCATCAGTGACATTTGAAATCTTATGTTGATGTTCTATATTATTGTGCCATTATAACACCATTAGAATGTGATGGAAGGACAATAACACCTCAATATGGCACTAATAATTAACATTAGTGCCATATTGGCAAAAAGAAAATATTACATGTTGTTCCCAATTGTGTCCTCCAGAGGGAGTCCTAATACCATTTTTTTAGACAGAATTTGTGGATTTGTGCTCACATTCTGTCTAAAAAATGGCATAATAGGCCTCAGGTGGCCAGTGTTTTTATTTAATGATAATAATAATTTGATTCCAGACCAATTAGGTAGGGAAAACTGGTTTAACACAATTTGTGGCATAAAAATGCACAGTTATTGCCATCCAGTTATGGAAAACAAAATGTATAAAGTGGTTTGATTAATGACAAAATGATCCTTATTGAGGAATACCAAATTGCGGACAGAATTTGAAGATAAGTACAGCATTCTAGGCCTCAGGTGGCAAATGTTTTACTTAATAACAATAACAATTTCATTCCAGATCTATGGAGTAGAAAGAAGAAGAAGAAGAAGAAGAAGAAGAAGAAGAAGAAGAAGAAGAAGAAGACTTGTGTAACACAATTGCTGGTACAAAAAGGAACAGACATGGTTATTAGTTCAGGAAAAATCAAATTTGAGAGTGTTTTCATTAGTAATAATAATAATATTAATAATAATAATAATAATAATAATGACAATAATGATGACAATAATGATGATGAAGATGATAATAATATGATTGTATTATTTGACTCCAGACCAAATGGCACGGAGAATGTTTCCAAGGACAACAAACAACACTTTATGTTTATGAGGATGATTTATATACCACATTGATGGGAAGAGTTCCTTAATTTGAATGTCTGTTGACATAATGTCATCAGTGACATTTGAAATCTTATGTTGATGTTCTATATTATTGTGCCATTATAACACCATTAGAATGTGATGGAAGGACAATAACACCTCAATATGGCACTAATAATTAACATTAGTGCCATATTGGCAAAAAGAAAATATTACATGTTGTTCCCAATTGTGTCCTCCAGAGGGAGTCCTAATACCATTTTTTTAGACAGAATTTGTGGATTTGTGCTCACATTCTGTCTAAAAAATGGCATAATAGGCCTCAGGTGGCCAGTGTTTTTATTTAATGATAATAATAATTTGATTCCAGACCAATTAGGTAGGGAAAACTGGTTTAACACAATTTGTGGCATAAAAATGCACAGTTATTGCCATCCAGTTATGGAAAACAAAATGTATAAAGTGGTTTGATTAATGACAAAATGATCCTTATTGAGGAATACCAAATTGCGGACAGAATTTGAAGATAAGTACAGCATTCTAGGCCTCAGGTGGCAAATGTTTTACTTAATAACAATAACAATTTCATTCCAGATCTATGGAGTAGAAAGAAGAAGAAGAAGAAGAAGAAGAAGAAGAAGAAGAAGAAGAAGACTTGTGTAACACAATTGCTGGTACAAAAAGGAACAGACATGTTTATTTGTTCATGAAAAATCAAATTTGAGAGTGTTTTCATTAATAATAATAATAATAATAATAATAATAATAATAATAATAATAATAATAATAATGACAATAATGATGACAATAATGATGATGAAGATGATAATAATATGATTGTATTATTTGACTCCAGACCAAATGGCACGGAGAATGTTTCCAAGGACAACAAACAACACTTTATGTTTATGAGGATGATTTATATACCACATTGATGGGAAGAGTTCCTTAATTTGAATGTCTGTTGACATAATGTCATCAGTGACATTTGAAATCTTATGTTGATGTTCTATATTATTGTGCCATTATAACACCATTAGAATGTGATGGAAGGACAATAACACTTCAATATGGCACTAATAATTAACATTAGTGCCATATTGGCAAAAAGAAAATATTACATGTTGTTCCCAATTGTGTCCTCCAGAGGGAGTCCTAATACCATTTTTTTAGACAGAATTTGTGGATTTGTGCTCACATTCTGTCTAAAAAATGGCATAATAGGCCTCAGGTGGCCAGTGTTTTTATTTAATGATAATAATAATTTGATTCCAGACCAATTAGGTAGGGAAAACTGGTTTAACACAATTTGTGGCATAAAAATGCACAGTTATTGCCATCCAGTTATGGAAAACAAAATGTATAAAGTGGTTTGATTAATGACAAAATGATCCTTATTGAGGAATACCAAATTGCGGACAGAATTTGAAGATAAGTACAGCATTCTAGGCCTCAGGTGGCAAATGTTTTACTTAATAACAATAACAATTTCATTCCAGATCTATGGAGTAGAAAGAAGAAGAAGAAGAAGAAGAAGAAGAAGAAGAAGAAGAAGACTTGTGTAACACAATTGCTGGTACAAAAAGGAACAGACATGTTTATTTGTTCATGAAAAATCAAATTTGAGAGTGTTTTCATTAATAATAATAATAATAATAATAATAATAATAATAATAATAATAATAATGACAATAATGATGACAATAATGATGATGAAGATGATAATAATATGATTGTATTATTTGACTCCAGACCAAATGGCACGGAGAATGTTTCCAAGGACAACAAACAACACTTTATGTTTATGAGGATGATTTATATACCACATTGATGGGAAGAGTTCCTTAATTTGAATGTCTGTTGACATAATGTCATCAGTGACATTTGAAATCTTATGTTGATGTTCTATATTATTGTGCCATTATAACACCATTAGAATGTGATGGAAGGACAATAACACCTCAATATGGCACTAATAATTAACATTAGTGCCATATTGGCAAAAAGAAAATATTACATGTTGTTCCCAATTGTGTCCTCCAGAGGGAGTCCTAATACCATTTTTTTAGACAGAATTTGTGGATTTGTGCTCACATTCTGTCTAAAAAATGGCATAATAGGCCTCAGGTGGCCAGTGTTTTTATTTAATGATAATAATAATTTGATTCCAGACCAATTAGGTAGGGAAAACTGGTTTAACACAATTTGTGGCATAAAAATGCACAGTTATTGCCATCCAGTTATGGAAAACAAAATGTATAAAGTGGTTTGATTAATGACAAAATGATCCTTATTGAGGAATACCAAATTGCGGACAGAATTTGAAGATAAGTACAGCATTCTAGGCCTCAGGTGGCAAATGTTTTACTTAATAACAATAACAATTTCATTCCAGATCTATGGAGTAGAAAGAAGAAGAAGAAGAAGAAGAAGAAGAAGAAGAAGAAGAAGACTTGTGTAACACAATTGCTGGTACAAAAAGGAACAGACATGTTTATTTGTTCATGAAAAATCAAATTTGAGAGTGTTTTCATTAATAATAATAATAATAATAATAATAATAATAATAATAATAATAATAATGACAATAATGATGACAATAATGATGATGAAGATGATAATAATATGATTGTATTATTTGACTCCAGACCAAATGGCACGGAGAATGTTTCCAAGGACAACAAACAACACTTTATGTTTATGAGGATGATTTATATACCACATTGATGGGAAGAGTTCCTTAATTTGAATGTCTGTTGACATAATGTCATCAGTGACATTTGAAATCTTATGTTGATGTTCTATATTATTGTGCCATTATAACACCATTAGAATGTGATGGAAGGACAATAACACCTCAATATGGCACTAATAATTAACATTAGTGCCATATTGGCAAAAAGAAAATATTACATGTTGTTCCCAATTGTGTCCTCCAGAGGGAGTCCTAATACCATTTTTTTAGACAGAATTTGTGGATTTGTGCTCACATTCTGTCTAAAAAATGGCATAATAGGCCTCAGGTGGCCAGTGTTTTTATTTAATGATAATAATAATTTGATTCCAGACCAATTAGGTAGGGAAAACTGGTTTAACACAATTTGTGGCATAAAAATGCACAGTTATTGCCATCCAGTTATGGAAAACAAAATGTATAAAGTGGTTTGATTAATGACAAAATGATCCTTATTGAGGAATACCAAATTGCGGACAGAATTTGAAGATAAGTACAGCATTCTAGGCCTCAGGTGGCAAATGTTTTACTTAATAACAATAACAATTTCATTCCAGATCTATGGAGTAGAAAGAAGAAGAAGAAGAAGAAGAAGAAGAAGAAGAAGAAGAAGAAGACTTGTGTAACACAATTGCTGGTACAAAAAGGAACAGACATGTTTATTTGTTCATGAAAAATCAAATTTGAGAGTGTTTTCATTAATAATAATAATAATAATAATAATAATAATAATAATAATAATAATAATAATAATAATAATGACAATAATGATGACAATAATGATGATGAAGATGATAATAATATGATTGTATTATTTGACTCCAGACCAAATGGCACGGAGAATGTTTCCAAGGACAACAAACAACACTTTATGTTTATGAGGATGATTTATATACCACATTGATGGGAAGAGTTCCTTAATTTGAATGTCTGTTGACATAATGTCATCAGTGACATTTGAAATCTTATGTTGATGTTCTATATTATTGTGCCATTATAACACCATTAGAATGTGATGGAAGGACAATAACACCTCAATATGGCACTAATAATTAACATTAGTGCCATATTGGCAAAAAGAAAATATTACATGTTGTTCCCAATTGTGTCCTCCAGAGGGAGTCCTAATACCATTTTTTTAGACAGAATTTGTGGATTTGTGCTCACATTCTGTCTAAAAAATGGCATAATAGGCCTCAGGTGGCCAGTGTTTTTATTTAATGATAATAATAATTTGATTCCAGACCAATTAGGTAGGGAAAACTGGTTTAACACAATTTGTGGCATAAAAATGCACAGTTATTGCCATCCAGTTATGGAAAACAAAATGTATAAAGTGGTTTGATTAATGACAAAATGATCCTTATTGAGGAATACCAAATTGCGGACAGAATTTGAAGATAAGTACAGCATTCTAGGCCTCAGGTGGCAAATGTTTTACTTAATAACAATAACAATTTCATTCCAGATCTATGGAGTAGAAAGAAGAAGAAGAAGAAGAAGAAGAAGAAGAAGAAGAAGAAGAAGACTTGTGTAACACAATTGCTGGTACAAAAAGGAACAGACATGTTTATTTGTTCATGAAAAATCAAATTTGAGAGTGTTTTCATTAATAATAATAATAATAATAATAATAATAATAATAATAATAATAATAATAATAATAATAATGACAATAATGATGACAATAATGATGATGAAGATGATAATAATATGATTGTATTATTTGACTCCAGACCAAATGGCACGGAGAATGTTTCCAAGGACAACAAACAACACTTTATGTTTATGAGGATGATTTATATACCACATTGATGGGAAGAGTTCCTTAATTTGAATGTCTGTTGACATAATGTCATCAGTGACATTTGAAATCTTATGTTGATGTTCTATATTATTGTGCCATTATAACACCATTAGAATGTGATGGAAGGACAATAACACTTCAATATGGCACTAATAATTAACATTAGTGCCATATTGGCAAAAAGAAAATATTACATGTTGTTCCCAATTGTGTCCTCCAGAGGGAGTCCTAATACCATTTTTTTAGACAGAATTTGTGGATTTGTGCTCACATTCTGTCTAAAAAATGGCATAATAGGCCTCAGGTGGCCAGTGTTTTTATTTAATGATAATAATAATTTGATTCCAGACCAATTAGGTAGGGAAAACTGGTTTAACACAATTTGTGGCATAAAAATGCACAGTTATTGCCATCCAGTTATGGAAAACAAAATGTATAAAGTGGTTTGATTAATGACAAAATGATCCTTATTGAGGAATACCAAATTGCGGACAGAATTTGAAGATAAGTACAGCATTCTAGGCCTCAGGTGGCAAATGTTTTACTTAATAACAATAACAATTTCATTCCAGATCTATGGAGTAGAAAGAAGAAGAAGAAGAAGAAGAAGAAGAAGAAGAAGAAGAAGACTTGTGTAACACAATTGCTGGTACAAAAAGGAACAGACATGTTTATTTGTTCATGAAAAATCAAATTTGAGAGTGTTTTCATTAATAATAATAATAATAATAATAATAATAATAATAATAATAATAATAATAATAATAATAATGACAATAATGATGACAATAATGATGATGAAGATGATAATAATATGATTGTATTATTTGACTCCAGACCAAATGGCACGGAGAATGTTTCCAAGGACAACAAACAACACTTTATGTTTATGAGGATGATTTATATACCACATTGATGGGAAGAGTTCCTTAATTTGAATGTCTGTTGACATAATGTCATCAGTGACATTTGAAATCTTATGTTGATGTTCTATATTATTGTGCCATTATAACACCATTAGAATGTGATGGAAGGACAATAACACCTCAATATGGCACTAATAATTAACATTAGTGCCATATTGGCAAAAAGAAAATATTACATGTTGTTCCCAATTGTGTCCTCCAGAGGGAGTCCTAATACCATTTTTTTAGACAGAATTTGTGGATTTGTGCTCACATTCTGTCTAAAAAATGGCATAATAGGCCTCAGGTGGCCAGTGTTTTTATTTAATGATAATAATAATTTGATTCCAGACCAATTAGGTAGGGAAAACTGGTTTAACACAATTTGTGGCATAAAAATGCACAGTTATTGCCATCCAGTTATGGAAAACAAAATGTATAAAGTGGTTTGATTAATGACAAAATGATCCTTATTGAGGAATACCAAATTGCGGACAGAATTTGAAGATAAGTACAGCATTCTAGGCCTCAGGTGGCAAATGTTTTACTTAATAACAATAACAATTTCATTCCAGATCTATGGAGTAGAAAGAAGAAGAAGAAGAAGAAGAAGAAGAAGAAGACTTGTGTAACACAATTGCTGGTACAAAAAGGAACAGACATGGTTATTTGTTCATGAAAAATCAAATTTGAGAGTGTTTTCATTAATAATAATAATAATAATAATAATAATAATAATAATAATAATAATGACAATAATGATGACAATAATGATGATGAAGATGATAATAATATGATTGTATTATTTGACTCCAGACCAAATGGCACGGAGAATGTTTCCAAGGACAACAAACAACACTTTATGTTTATGAGGATGATTTATATACCACATTGATGGGAAGAGTTCCTTAATTTGAATGTCTGTTGACATAATGTCATCAGTGACATTTGAAATCTTATGTTGATGTTCTATATTATTGTGCCATTATAACACCATTAGAATGTGATGGAAGGACAATAACACCTCAATATGGCACTAATAATTAACATTAGTGCCATATTGGCAAAAAGAAAATATTACATGTTGTTCCCAATTGTGTCCTCCAGAGGGAGTCCTAATACCATTTTTTTAGACAGAATTTGTGGATTTGTGCTCACATTCTGTCTAAAAAATGGCATAATAGGCCTCAGGTGGCCAGTGTTTTTATTTAATGATAATAATAATTTGATTCCAGACCAATTAGGTAGGGAAAACTGGTTTAACACAATTTGTGGCATAAAAATGCACAGTTATTGCCATCCAGTTATGGAAAACAAAATGTATAAAGTGGTTTGATTAATGACAAAATGATCCTTATTGAGGAATACCAAATTGCGGACAGAATTTGAAGATAAGTACAGCATTCTAGGCCTCAGGTGGCAAATGTTTTACTTAATAACAATAACAATTTCATTCCAGATCTATGGAGTAGAAAGAAGAAGAAGAAGAAGAAGAAGAAGAAGAAGAAGAAGAAGACTTGTGTAACACAATTGCTGGTACAAAAAGGAACAGACATGTTTATTTGTTCATGAAAAATCAAATTTGAGAGTGTTTTCATTAATAATAATAATAATAATAATAATAATAATAATAATAATAATAATAATAATAATAATAATGACAATAATGATGACAATAATGATGATGAAGATGATAATAATATGATTGTATTATTTGACTCCAGACCAAATGGCACGGAGAATGTTTCCAAGGACAACAAACAACACTTTATGTTTATGAGGATGATTTATATACCACATTGATGGGAAGAGTTCCTTAATTTGAATGTCTGTTGACATAATGTCATCAGTGACATTTGAAATCTTATGTTGATGTTCTATATTATTGTGCCATTATAACACCATTAGAATGTGATGGAAGGACAATAACACCTCAATATGGCACTAATAATTAACATTAGTGCCATATTGGCAAAAAGAAAATATTACATGTTGTTCCCAATTGTGTCCTCCAGAGGGAGTCCTAATACCATTTTTTTAGACAGAATTTGTGGATTTGTGCTCACATTCTGTCTAAAAAATGGCATAATAGGCCTCAGGTGGCCAGTGTTTTTATTTAATGATAATAATAATTTGATTCCAGACCAATTAGGTAGGGAAAACTGGTTTAACACAATTTGTGGCATAAAAATGCACAGTTATTGCCATCCAGTTATGGAAAACAAAATGTATAAAGTGGTTTGATTAATGACAAAATGATCCTTATTGAGGAATACCAAATTGCGGACAGAATTTGAAGATAAGTACAGCATTCTAGGCCTCAGGTGGCAAATGTTTTACTTAATAACAATAACAATTTCATTCCAGATCTATGGAGTAGAAAGAAGAAGAAGAAGAAGAAGAAGAAGAAGAAGAAGAAGACTTGTGTAACACAATTGCTGGTACAAAAAGGAACAGACATGTTTATTTGTTCATGAAAAATCAAATTTGAGAGTGTTTTCATTAATAATAATAATAATAATAATAATAATAATAATAATAATAATAATAATAATAATAATAATGACAATAATGATGACAATAATGATGATGAAGATGATAATAATATGATTGTATTATTTGACTCCAGACCAAATGGCACGGAGAATGTTTCCAAGGACAACAAACAACACTTTATGTTTATGAGGATGATTTATATACCACATTGATGGGAAGAGTTCCTTAATTTGAATGTCTGTTGACATAATGTCATCAGTGACATTTGAAATCTTATGTTGATGTTCTATATTATTGTGCCATTATAACACCATTAGAATGTGATGGAAGGACAATAACACCTCAATATGGCACTAATAATTAACATTAGTGCCATATTGGCAAAAAGAAAATATTACATGTTGTTCCCAATTGTGTCCTCCAGAGGGAGACCTAATACCATTTTTTTAGACAGAATTTGTGGATTTGTGCTCACATTCTGTCTAAAAAATGGCATAATAGGCCTCAGGTGGCCAGTGTTTTTATTTAATGATAATAATAATTTGATTCCAGACCAATTAGGTAGGGAAAACTGGTTTAACACAATTTGTGGCATAAAAATGCACAGTTATTGCCATCCAGTTATGGAAAACAAAATGTATAAAGTGGTTTGATTAATGACAAAATGATCCTTATTGAGGAATACCAAATTGCGGACAGAATTTGAAGATAAGTACAGCATTCTAGGCCTCAGGTGGCAAATGTTTTACTTAATAACAATAACAATTTCATTCCAGATCTATGGAGTAGAAAGAAGAAGAAGAAGAAGAAGAAGAAGAAGAAGAAGAAGACTTGTGTAACACAATTGCTGGTACAAAAAGGAACAGACATGTTTATTTGTTCATGAAAAATCAAATTTGAGAGTGTTTTCATTAATAATAATAATAATAATAATAATAATAATAATAATAATAATAATAATAATAATGACAATAATGATGACAATAATGATGATGAAGATGATAATAATATGATTGTATTATTTGACTCCAGACCAAATGGCACGGAGAATGTTTCCAAGGACAACAAACAACACTTTATGTTTATGAGGATGATTTATATACCACATTGATGGGAAGAGTTCCTTAATTTGAATGTCTGTTGACATAATGTCATCAGTGACATTTGAAATCTTATGTTGATGTTCTATATTATTGTGCCATTATAACACCATTAGAATGTGATGGAAGGACAATAACACCTCAATATGGCACTAATAATTAACATTAGTGCCATATTGGCAAAAAGAAAATATTACATGTTGTTCCCAATTGTGTCCTCCAGAGGGAGTCCTAATACCATTTTTTTAGACAGAATTTGTGGATTTGTGCTCACATTCTGTCTAAAAAATGGCATAATAGGCCTCAGGTGGCCAGTGTTTTTATTTAATGATAATAATAATTTGATTCCAGACCAATTAGGTAGGGAAAACTGGTTTAACACAATTTGTGGCATAAAAATGCACAGTTATTTCCATGCAGTTATGGAAAACAAAATGTATAAAGTGGTTTGATTAATGACAAAATGATCCTTATTGAGGAATACCAAATTGCGGACAGAATTTGAAGATAAGTACAGCATTCTAGGCCTCAGGTGGCAAATGTTTTACTTAATAACAATAACAATTTCATTCCAGATCTATGGAGTAGAAAGAAGAAGAAGAAGAAGAAGAAGAAGAAGAAGACTTGTGTAACACAATTGCTGGTACAAAAAGGAACAGACATGGTTATTTGTTCATGAAAAATCAAATTTGAGAGTGTTTTCATTAATAATAATAATAATAATAATAATAATAATAATAATAATAATAATAATAATAATGACAATAATGATGACAATAATGATGATGAAGATGATAATAATATGATTGTATTATTTGACTCCAGACCAAATGGCACGGAGAATGTTTCCAAGGACAACAAACAACACTTTATGTTTATGAGGATGATTTATATACCACATTGATGGGAAGAGTTCCTTAATTTGAATGTCTGTTGACATAATGTCATCAGTGACATTTGAAATCTTATGTTGATGTTCTATATTATTGTGCCATTATAACACCATTAGAATGTGATGGAAGGACAATAACACCTCAATATGGCACTAATAATTAACATTAGTGCCATATTGGCAAAAAGAAAATATTACATGTTGTTCCCAATTGTGTCCTCCAGAGGGAGTCCTAATACCATTTTTTTAGACAGAATTTGTGGATTTGTGCTCACATTCTGTCTAAAAAATGGCATAATAGGCCTCAGGTGGCCAGTGTTTTTATTTAATGATAATAATAATTTGATTCCAGACCAATTAGGTAGGGAAAACTGGTTTAACACAATTTGTGGCATAAAAATGCACAGTTATTGCCATCCAGTTATGGAAAACAAAATGTATAAAGTGGTTTGATTAATGACAAAATGATCCTTATTGAGGAATACCAAATTGCGGACAGAATTTGAAGATAAGTACAGCATTCTAGGCCTCAGGTGGCAAATGTTTTACTTAATAACAATAACAATTTCATTCCAGATCTATGGAGTAGAAAGAAGAAGAAGAAGAAGAAGAAGAAGAAGAAGAAGAAGAAGAAGAAGAAGAAGAAGAAGACTTGTGTAACACAATTGCTGGTACAAAAAGGAACAGACATGGTTATTTGTTCATGAAAAATCAAATTTGAGAGTGTTTTCATTAATAATAATAATAATAATAATAATAATAATAATAATAATAATAATGACAATAATGATGACAATAATGATGATGAAGATGATAATAATATGATTGTATTATTTGACTCCAGACCAAATGGCACGGAGAATGTTTCCAAGGACAACAAACAACACTTTATGTTTATGAGGATGATTTATATACCACATTGATGGGAAGAGTTCCTTAATTTGAATGTCTGTTGACATAATGTCATCAGTGACATTTGAAATCTTATGTTGATGTTCTATATTATTGTGCCATTATAACACCATTAGAATGTGATGGAAGGACAATAACACCTCAATATGGCACTAATAATTAACATTAGTGCCATATTGGCAAAAAGGAAATATTACATGTTGTTCCCAATTGTGTCCTCCAGAGGGAGTCCTAATACCATTTTTTTAGACAGAATTTGTGGATTTGTGCTCACATTCTGTCTAAAAAATGGCATAATAGGCCTCAGGTGGCCAGTGTTTTTATTTAATGATAATAATAATTTGATTCCAGACCAATTAGGTAGGGAAAACTGGTTTAACACAATTTGTGGCATAAAAATGCACAGTTATTTCCATGCAGTTATGGAAAACAAAATGTATAAAGTGGTTTGATTAATGACAAAATGATCCTTATTGAGGAATACCAAATTGCGGACAGAATTTGAAGATAAGTACAGCATTCTAGGCCTCAGGTGGAAAATGTTTTACTTAATAACAATAACAATTTCATTCCAGATCTATGGAGTAGAAAGAAGAAGAAGAAGAAGAAGAAGAAGAAGAAGAAGAAGAAGAAGAAGAAGAAGAAGACTTGTGTAACACAATTGCTGGTACAAAAAGGAACAGACATGGTTATTTGTTCATGAAAAATCAAATTTGAGAGTGTTTTCATTAGTAATAATAATAATATTAAAAATAATAATAATAATAATAATGACAATAATGATGACAATAATGATGATGAAGATGATAATAATATGATTGTATTATTTGACTCCAGACCAAATGGCACGGAGAATGTTTCCAAGGACAACAAACAACACTTTATGTTTATGAGGATGATTTATATACCACATTGATGGGAAGAGTTCCTTAATTTGAATGTCTGTTGACATAATGTCATCAGTGACATTTGAAATCTTATGTTGATGTTCTATATTATTGTGCCATTATAACACCATTAGAATGTGATGGAAGGACAATAACACCTCAATATGGCACTAATAATTAACATTAGTGCCATATTGGCAAAAAGAAAATATTACATGTTGTTCCCAATTGTGTCCTCCAGAGGGAGACCTAATACCATTTTTTTAGACAGAATTTGTGGATTTGTGCTCACATTCTGTCTAAAAAATGGCATAATAGGCCTCAGGTGGCCAGTGTTTTTATTTAATGATAATAATAATTTGATTCCAGACCAATTAGGTAGGGAAAACTGGTTTAACACAATTTGTGGCATAAAAATGCACAGTTATTTCCATGCAGTTATGGAAAACAAAATGTATAAAGTGGTTTGATTAATGACAAAATGATCCTTATTGAGGAATACCAAATTGCGGACAGAATTTGAAGATAAGTACAGCATTCTAGGCCTCAGGTGGCAAATGTTTTACTTAATAACAATAACAATTTCATTCCAGATCTATGGAGTAGAAAGAAGAAGAAGAAGAAGAAGAAGAAGAAGAAGAAGAAGAAGAAGAAGAAGACTTGTGTAACACAATTGCTGGTACAAAAAGGAACAGACATGGTTATTAGTTCAGGAAAAATCAAATTTGAGAGTGTTTTCATTAGTAATAATAATAATATTAATAATAATAATAATAATAATAATGACAATAATGATGACAATAATGATGATGAAGATGATAATAATATGATTGTATTATTTGACTCCAGACCAAATGGCACGGAGAATGTTTCCAAGGACAACAAACAACACTTTATGTTTATGAGGATGATTTATATACCACATTGATGGGAAGAGTTCCTTAATTTGAATGTCTGTTGACATAATGTCATCAGTGACATTTGAAATCTTATGTTGATGTTCTATATTATTGTGCCATTATAACACCATTAGAATGTGATGGAAGGACAATAACACCTCAATATGGCACTAATAATTAACATTAGTGCCATATTGGCAAAAAGAAAATATTACATGTTGTTACCAATTGTGTCCTCCAGAGGGAGACCTAATACCATTTTTTTAGACAGAATTTGTGGATTTGTGCTCACATTCTGTCTAAAAAATGGCATAATAGGCCTCAGGTGGCCAGTGTTTTTATTTAATGATAATAATAATTTGATTCCAGACCAATTAGGTAGGGAAAACTGGTTTAACACAATTTGTGGCATAAAAATGCACAGTTATTGCCATCCAGTTATGGAAAACAAAATGTATAAAGTGGTTTGATTAATGACAAAATGATCCTTATTGAGGAATACCAAATTGCGGACAGAATTTGAAGATAAGTACAGCATTCTAGGCCTCAGGTGGCAAATGTTTTACTTAATAACAATAACAATTTCATTCCAGATCTATGGAGTAGAAAGAAGAAGAAGAAGAAGAAGAAGAAGAAGAAGAAGAAGAAGACTTGTGTAACACAATTGCTGGTACAAAAAGGAACAGACATGTTTATTTGTTCATGAAAAATCAAATTTGAGAGTGTTTTCATTAATAATAATAATAATAATAATAATAATAATAATAATAATAATAATAATAATAATAATGACAATAATGATGACAATAATGATGATGAAGATGATAATAATATGATTGTATTATTTGACTCCAGACCAAATGGCACGGAGAATGTTTCCAAGGACAACAAACAACACTTTATGTTTATGAGGATGATTTATATACCACATTGATGGGAAGAGTTCCTTAATTTGAATGTCTGTTGACATAATGTCATCAGTGACATTTGAAATCTTATGTTGATGTTCTATATTATTGTGCCATTATAACACCATTAGAATGTGATGGAAGGACAATAACACCTCAATATGGCACTAATAATTAACATTAGTGCCATATTGGCAAAAAGGAAATATTACATGTTGTTCCCAATTGTGTCCTCCAGAGGGAGTCCTAATACCATTTTTTTAGACAGAATTTGTGGATTTGTGCTCACATTCTGTCTAAAAAATGGCATAATAGGCCTCAGGTGGCCAGTGTTTTTATTTAATGATAATAATAATTTGATTCCAGACCAATTAGGTAGGGAAAACTGGTTTAACACAATTTGTGGCATAAAAATGCACAGTTATTTCCATGCAGTTATGGAAAACAAAATGTATAAAGTGGTTTGATTAATGACAAAACGATCCTTATTGAGGAATACCAAATTGCGGACAGAATTTGAAGATAAGTACAGCATTCTAGGCCTCAGGTGGCAAATGTTTTACTTAATAACAATAACAATTTCATTCCAGATCTATGGAGTAGAAAGAAGAAGAAGAAGAAGAAGAAGAAGAAGAAGAAGAAGACTTGTGTAACACAATTGCTGGTACAAAAAGGAACAGACATGTTTATTTGTTCATGAAAAATCAAATTTGAGAGTGTTTTCATTAATAATAATAATAATAATAATAATAATAATAATAATAATAATAATAATAATAATAATGACAATAATGATGACAATAATGATGATGAAGATGATAATAATATGATTGTATTATTTGACTCCAGACCAAATGGCACGGAGAATGTTTCCAAGGACAACAAACAACACTTTATGTTTATGAGGATGATTTATATACCACATTGATGGGAAGAGTTCCTTAATTTGAATGTCTGTTGACATAATGTCATCAGTGACATTTGAAATCTTATGTTGATGTTCTATATTATTGTGCCATTATAACACCATTAGAATGTGATGGAAGGACAATAACACCTCAATATGGCACTAATAATTAACATTAGTGCCATATTGGCAAAAAGAAAATATTACATGTTGTTCCCAATTGTGTCCTCCAGAGGGAGTCCTAATACCATTTTTTTAGACAGAATTTGTGGATTTGTGCTCACATTCTGTCTAAAAAATGGCATAATAGGCCCCAGGTGGCCAGTGTTTTTATTTAATGATAATAATAATTTGATTCCAGACCAATTAGGTAGGGAATACTGGTTTAACACAATTTGTGGCATAAAAATGCACAGTTATTGCCATCCAGTTATGGAAAACAAAATGTATAAAGTGGTTTGATTAATGACAAAATGATCCTTATTGAGGAATACCAAATTGCGGACAGAATTTGAAGATAAGTACAGCATTCTAGGCCTCAGGTGGCAAATGTTTTACTTAATAACAATAACAATTTCATTCCAGATCTATGGAGTAGAAAGAAGAAGAAGAAGAAGAAGAAGAAGAAGAAGACTTGTGTAACACAATTGCTGGTACAAAAAGGAACAGACATGTTTATTTGTTCATGAAAAATCAAATTTGAGAGTGTTTTCATTAATAATAATAATAATAATAATAATAATAATAATAATAATAATAATAATAATGACAATAATGATGACAATAATGATGATGAAGATGATAATAATATGATTGTATTATTTGACTCCAGACCAAATGGCACGGAGAATGTTTCCAAGGACAACAAACAACACTTTATGTTTATGAGGATGATTTATATACCACATTGATGGGAAGAGTTCCTTAATTTGAATGTCTGTTGACATAATGTCATCAGTGACATTTGAAATCTTATGTTGATGTTCTATATTATTGTGCCATTATAACACCATTAGAATGTGATGGAAGGACAATAACACCTCAATATGGCACTAATAATTAACATTAGTGCCATATTGGCAAAAAGAAAATATTACATGTTGTTCCCAATTGTGTCCTCCAGAGGGAGTCCTAATACCATTTTTTTAGACAGAATTTGTGGATTTGTGCTCACATTCTGTCTAAAAAATGGCATAATAGGCCTCAGGTGGCCAGTGTTTTTATTTAATGATAATAATAATTTGATTCCAGACCAATTAGGTAGGGAAAACTGGTTTAACACAATTTGTGGCATAAAAATGCACAGTTATTGCCATCCAGTTATGGAAAACAAAATGTATAAAGTGGTTTGATTAATGACAAAATGATCCTTATTGAGGAATACCAAATTGCGGACAGAATTTGAAGATAAGTACAGCATTCTAGGCCTCAGGTGGCAAATGTTTTACTTAATAACAATAACAATTTCATTCCAGATCTATGGAGTAGAAAGAAGAAGAAGAAGAAGAAGAAGAAGAAGAAGAAGAAGAAGAAGAAGAAGAAGAAGAAGAAGAAGAAGAAGACTTGTGTAACACAATTGCTGGTACAAAAAGGAACAGACATGGTTATTTGTTCATGAAAAATCAAATTTGAGAGTGTTTTCATTAATAATAATAATAATAATAATAATAATAATAATAATAATGACAATAATGATGACAATAATGATGATGAAGATGATAATAATATGATTGTATTATTTGACTCCAGACCAAATGGCACGGAGAATGTTTCCAAGGACAACAAACAACACTTTATGTTTATGAGGATGATTTATATACCACATTGATGGGAAGAGTTCCTTAATTTGAATGTCTGTTGACATAATGTCATCAGTGACATTTGAAATCTTATGTTGATGTTCTATATTATTGTGCCATTATAACACCATTAGAATGTGATGGAAGGACAATAACACCTCAATATGGCACTAATAATTAACATTAGTGCCATATTGGCAAAAAGAAAATATTACATGTTGTTCCCAATTGTGTCCTCCAGAGGGAGTCCTAATACCATTTTTTTAGACAGAATTTGTGGATTTGTGCTCACATTCTGTCTAAAAAATGGCATAATAGGCCTCAGGTGGCCAGTGTTTTTATTTAATGATAATAATAATTTGATTCCAGACCAATTAGGTAGGGAAAACTGGTTTAACACAATTTGTGGCATAAAAATGCACAGTTATTGCCATCCAGTTATGGAAAACAAAATGTATAAAGTGGTTTGATTAATGACAAAATGATCCTTATTGAGGAATACCAAATTGCGGACAGAATTTGAAGATAAGTACAGCATTCTAGGCCTCAGGTGGCAAATGTTTTACTTAATAACAATAACAATTTCATTCCAGATCTATGGAGTAGAAAGAAGAAGAAGAAGAAGAAGAAGAAGAAGAAGAAGAAGAAGAAGAAGAAGAAGACTTGTGTAACACAATTGCTGGTACAAAAAGGAACAGACATGGTTATTTGTTCATGAAAAATCAAATTTGAGAGTGTTTTCATTATTAATAATAATAATAATAATAATAATAATAATAATAATAATAATAATGACAATAATGATGACAATAATGATGATGAAGATGATAATAATATGATTGTATTATTTGACTCCAGACCAAATGGCACGGAGAATGTTTCCAAGGACAACAAACAACACTTTATGTTTATGAGGATGATTTATATACCACATTGATGGGAAGAGTTCCTTAATTTGAATGTCTGTTGACATAATGTCATCAGTGACATTTGAAATCTTATGTTGATGTTCTATATTATTGTGCCATTATAACACCATTAGAATGTGATGGAAGGACAATAACACCTCAATATGGCACTAATAATTAACATTAGTGCCATATTGGCAAAAAGGAAATATTACATGTTGTTCCCAATTGTGTCCTCCAGAGGGAGTCCTAATACCATTTTTTTAGACAGAATTTGTGGATTTGTGCTCACATTCTGTCTAAAAAATGGCATAATAGGCCTCAGGTGGCCAGTGTTTTTATTTAATGATAATAATAATTTGATTCCAGACCAATTAGGTAGGGAAAACTGGTTTAACACAATTTGTGGCATAAAAATGCACAGTTATTTCCATGCAGTTATGGAAAACAAAATGTATAAAGTGGTTTGATTAATGACAAAATGATCCTTATTGAGGAATACCAAATTGCGGACAGAATTTGAAGATAAGTACAGCATTCTAGGCCTCAGGTGGCAAATGTTTTACTTAATAACAATAACAATTTCATTCCAGATCTATGGAGTAGAAAGAAGAAGAAGAAGAAGAAGAAGAAGAAGAAGAAGAAGAAGAAGAAGACTTGTGTAACACAATTGCTGGTACAAAAAGGAACAGACATGGTTATTTGTTCATGAAAAATCAAATTTGAGAGTGTTTTCATTAGTAATAATAATAATATTAATAATAATAATAATAATAATAATGACAATAATGATGACAATAATGATGATGAAGATGATAATAATATGATTGTATTATTTGACTCCAGACCAAATGGCACGGAGAATGTTTCCAAGGACAACAAACAACACTTTATGTTTATGAGGATGATTTATATACCACATTGATGGGAAGAGTTCCTTAATTTGAATGTCTGTTGACATAATGTCATCAGTGACATTTGAAATCTTATGTTGATGTTCTATATTATTGTGCCATTATAACACCATTAGAATGTGATGGAAGGACAATAACACCTCAATATGGCACTAATAATTAACATTAGTGCCATATTGGCAAAAAGAAAATATTACATGTTGTTCCCAATTGTGTCCTCCAGAGGGAGTCCTAATACCATTTTTTTAGACAGAATTTGTGGATTTGTGCTCACATTCTGTCTAAAAAATGGCATAATAGGCCTCAGGTGGCCAGTGTTTTTATTTAATGATAATAATAATTTGATTCCAGACCAATTAGGTAGGGAAAACTGGTTTAACACAATTTGTGGCATAAAAATGCACAGTTATTGCCATCCAGTTATGGAAAACAAAATGTATAAAGTGGTTTGATTAATGACAAAATGATCCTTATTGAGGAATACCAAATTGCGGACAGAATTTGAAGATAAGTACAGCATTCTAGGCCTCAGGTGGCAAATGTTTTACTTAATAACAATAACAATTTCATTCCAGATCTATGGAGTAGAAAGAAGAAGAAGAAGAAGAAGAAGAAGAAGAAGAAGAAGAAGAAGAAGAAGAAGAAGAAGAAGACTTGTGTAACACAATTGCTGGTACAAAAAGGAACAGACATGGTTATTTGTTCATGAAAAATCAAATTTGAGAGTGTTTTCATTAATAATAATAATAATAATAATAATAATAATAATAATAATGACAATAATGATGACAATAATGATGATGAAGATGATAATAATATGATTGTATTATTTGACTCCAGACCAAATGGCACGGAGAATGTTTCCAAGGACAACAAACAACACTTTATGTTTATGAGGATGATTTATATACCACATTGATGGGAAGAGTTCCTTAATTTGAATGTCTGTTGACATAATGTCATCAGTGACATTTGAAATCTTATGTTGATGTTCTATATTATTGTGCCATTATAACACCATTAGAATGTGATGGAAGGACAATAACACCTCAATATGGCACTAATAATTAACATTAGTGCCATATTGGCAAAAAGAAAATATTACATGTTGTTCCCAATTGTGTCCTCCAGAGGGAGTCCTAATACCATTTTTTTAGACAGAATTTGTGGATTTGTGCTCACATTCTGTCTAAAAAATGGCATAATAGGCCTCAGGTGGCCAGTGTTTTTATTTAATGATAATAATAATTTGATTCCAGACCAATTAGGTAGGGAAAACTGGTTTAACACAATTTGTGGCATAAAAATGCACAGTTATTGCCATCCAGTTATGGAAAACAAAATGTATAAAGTGGTTTGATTAATGACAAAATGATCCTTATTGAGGAATACCAAATTGCGGACAGAATTTGAAGATAAGTACAGCATTCTAGGCCTCAGGTGGCAAATGTTTTACTTAATAACAATAACAATTTCATTCCAGATCTATGGAGTAGAAAGAAGAAGAAGAAGAAGAAGAAGAAGAAGAAGAAGACTTGTGTAACACAATTGCTGGTACAAAAAGGAACAGACATGGTTATTTGTTCATGAAAAATCAAATTTGAGAGTGTTTTCATTAATAATAATAATAATAATAATAATAATAATAATAATAATGACAATAATGATGATGAAGATGATAATAATATGATTGTATTATTTGACTCCAGACCAAATGGCACGGAGAATGTTTCCAAGGACAACAAACAACACTTTATGTTTATGAGGATGATTTATATACCACATTGATGGGAAGAGTTCCTTAATTTGAATGTGTGTTGACATAATGTCATCAGTGACATTTGAAATCTTATGTTGATGTTCTATATTATTGTGCCATTATAACACCATTAGAATGTGATGGAAGGACAATAACACCTCAATATGGCACTAATAATTAACATTAGTGCCATATTGGCAAAAAGAAAATATTACATGTTGTTCCCAATTGTGTCCTCCAGAGGGAGTCCTAATACCATTTTTTTAGACAGAATTTGTGGATTTGTGCTCACATTCTGTCTAAAAAATGGCATAATAGGCCTCAGGTGGCCAGTGTTTTTATTTAATGATAATAATAATTTGATTCCAGACCAATTAGGTAGGGAAAACTGGTTTAACACAATTTGTGGCATAAAAATGCACAGTTATTGCCATCCAGTTATGGAAAACAAAATGTATAAAGTGGTTTGATTAATGACAAAATGATCCTTATTGAGGAATACCAAATTGCGGACAGAATTTGAAGATAAGTACAGCATTCTAGGCCTCAGGTGGCAAATGTTTTACTTAATAACAATAACAATTTCATTCCAGATCTATGGAGTAGAAAGAAGAAGAAGAAGAAGAAGAAGAAGAAGAAGAAGAAGAAGAAGAAGACTTGTGTAACACAATTGCTGGTACAAAAAGGAACAGACATGGTTATTTGTTCATGAAAAATCAAATTTGAGAGTGTTTTCATTAGTAATAATAATAATATTAATAATAATAATAATAATAATAATGACAATAATGATGACAATAATGATGATGAAGATGATAATAATATGATTGTATTATTTGACTCCAGACCAAATGGCACGGAGAATGTTTCCAAGGACAACAAACAACACTTTATGTTTATGAGGATGATTTATATACCACATTGATGGGAAGAGTTCCTTAATTTGAATGTCTGTTGACATAATGTCATCAGTGACATTTGAAATCTTATGTTGATGTTCTATATTATTGTGCCATTATAACACCATTAGAATGTGATGGAAGGACAATAACACCTCAATATGGCACTAATAATTAACATTAGTGCCATATTGGCAAAAAGAAAATATTACATGTTGTTCCCAATTGTGTCCTCCAGAGGGAGTCCTAATACCATTTTTTTAGACAGAATTTGTGGATTTGTGCTCACATTCTGTCTAAAAAATGGCATAATAGGCCTCAGGTGGCCAGTGTTTTTATTTAATGATAATAATAATTTGATTCCAGACCAATTAGGTAGGGAAAACTGGTTTAACACAATTTGTGGCATAAAAATGCACAGTTATTGCCATCCAGTTATGGAAAACAAAATGTATAAAGTGGTTTGATTAATGACAAAATGATCCTTATTGAGGAATACCAAATTGCGGACAGAATTTGAAGATAAGTACAGCATTCTAGGCCTCAGGTGGCAAATGTTTTACTTAATAACAATAACAATTTCATTCCAGATCTATGGAGTAGAAAGAAGAAGAAGAAGAAGAAGAAGAAGAAGAAGAAGAAGAAGAAGAAGAAGAAGAAGAAGAAGACTTGTGTAACACAATTGCTGGTACAAAAAGGAACAGACATGGTTATTTGTTCATGAAAAATCAAATTTGAGAGTGTTTTCATTAATAATAATAATAATAATAATAATAATAATAATAATAATGACAATAATGATGACAATAATGATGATGAAGATGATAATAATATGATTGTATTATTTGACTCCAGACCAAATGGCACGGAGAATGTTTCCAAGGACAACAAACAACACTTTATGTTTATGAGGATGATTTATATACCACATTGATGGGAAGAGTTCCTTAATTTGAATGTCTGTTGACATAATGTCATCAGTGACATTTGAAATCTTATGTTGATGTTCTATATTATTGTGCCATTATAACACCATTAGAATGTGATGGAAGGACAATAACACCTCAATATGGCACTAATAATTAACATTAGTGCCATATTGGCAAAAAGAAAATATTACATGTTGTTCCCAATTGTGTCCTCCAGAGGGAGTCCTAATACCATTTTTTTAGACAGAATTTGTGGATTTGTGCTCACATTCTGTCTAAAAAATGGCATAATAGGCCTCAGGTGGCCAGTGTTTTTATTTAATGATAATAATAATTTGATTCCAGACCAATTAGGTAGGGAAAACTGGTTTAACACAATTTGTGGCATAAAAATGCACAGTTATTGCCATCCAGTTATGGAAAACAAAATGTATAAAGTGGTTTGATTAATGACAAAATGATCCTTATTGAGGAATACCAAATTGCGGACAGAATTTGAAGATAAGTACAGCATTCTAGGCCTCAGGTGGCAAATGTTTTACTTAATAACAATAACAATTTCATTCCAGATCTATGGAGTAGAAAGAAGAAGAAGAAGAAGAAGAAGAAGAAGAAGAAGACTTGTGTAACACAATTGCTGGTACAAAAAGGAACAGACATGGTTATTTGTTCATGAAAAATCAAATTTGAGAGTGTTTTCATTAATAATAATAATAATAATAATAATAATAATAATAATAATGACAATAATGATGATGAAGATGATAATAATATGATTGTATTATTTGACTCCAGACCAAATGGCACGGAGAATGTTTCCAAGGACAACAAACAACACTTTATGTTTATGAGGATGATTTATATACCACATTGATGGGAAGAGTTCCTTAATTTGAATGTGTGTTGACATAATGTCATCAGTGACATTTGAAATCTTATGTTGATGTTCTATATTATTGTGCCATTATAACACCATTAGAATGTGATGGAAGGACAATAACACCTCAATATGGCACTAATAATTAACATTAGTGCCATATTGGCAAAAAGAAAATATTACATGTTGTTCCCAATTGTGTCCTCCAGAGGGAGTCCTAATACCATTTTTTTAGACAGAATTTGTGGATTTGTGCTCACATTCTGTCTAAAAAATGGCATAATAGGCCTCAGGTGGCCAGTGTTTTTATTTAATGATAATAATAATTTGATTCCAGACCAATTAGGTAGGGAAAACTGGTTTAACACAATTTGTGGCATAAAAATGCACAGTTATTGCCATCCAGTTATGGAAAACAAAATGTATAAAGTGGTTTGATTAATGACAAAATGATCCTTATTGAGGAATACCAAATTGCGGACAGAATTTGAAGATAAGTACAGCATTCTAGGCCTCAGGTGGCAAATGTTTTACTTAATAACAATAACAATTTCATTCCAGATCTATGGAGTAGAAAGAAGAAGAAGAAGAAGAAGAAGAAGAAGAAGAAGAAGAAGAAGAAGAAGAAGAAGAAGACTTGTGTAACACAATTGCTGGTACAAAAAGGAACAGACATGGTTATTTGTTCATGAAAAATCAAATTTGAGAGTGTTTTCATTAATAATAATAATAATAATAATAATAATAATAATAATAATAATAATGACAATAATAATGACAATAATGATGATGAAGATGATAATAATATGATTGTATTATTTGACTCCAGACCAAATGGCACGGAGAATGTTTCCAAGGACAACAAACAACACTTTATGTTTATGAGGATGATTTATATACCACATTGATGGGAAGAGTTCCTTAATTTGAATGTCTGTTGACATAATGTCATCAGTGACATTTGAAATCTTATGTTGATGTTCTATATTATTGTGCCATTATAACACCATTAGAATGTGATGGAAGGACAATAACACCTCAATATGGCACTAATAATTAACATTAGTGCCATATTGGCAAAAAGAAAATATTACATGTTGTTCCCAATTGTGTCCTCCAGAGGGAGACCTAATACCATTTTTTTAGACAGAATTTGTGGATTTGTGCTCACATTCTGTCTAAAAAATGGCATAATAGGCCTCAGGTGGCCAGTGTTTTTATTTAATGATAATAATAATTTGATTCCAGACCAATTAGGTAGGGAAAACTGGTTTAACACAATTTGTGGCATAAAAATGCACAGTTATTGCCATCCAGTTATGGAAAACAAAATGTATAAAGTGGTTTGATTAATGACAAAATGATCCTTATTGAGGAATACCAAATTGCGGACAGAATTTGAAGATAAGTACAGCATTCTAGGCCTCAGGTGGCAAATGTTTTACTTAATAACAATAACAATTTCATTCCAGATCTATGGAGTAGAAAGAAGAAGAAGAAGAAGAAGAAGAAGAAGAAGAAGAAGAAGAAGAAGAAGAAGAAGACTTGTGTAACACAATTGCTGGTACAAAAAGGAACAGACATGGTTATTTGTTCATGAAAAATCAAATTTGAGAGTGTTTTCATTAATAATAATAATAATAATAATAATAATAATAATAATAATAATAATAATAATAATAATAATGACAATAATAATGACAATAATGATGATGAAGATGATAATAATATGATTGTATTATTTGACTCCAGACCAAATGGCACGGAGAATGTTTCCAAGGACAACAAACAACACTTTATGTTTATGAGGATGATTTATATACCACATTGATGGGAAGAGTTCCTTAATTTGAATGTCTGTTGACATAATGTCATCAGTGACATTTGAAATCTTATGTTGATGTTCTATATTATTGTGCCATTATAACACCATTAGAATGTGATGGAAGGACAATAACACCTCAATATGGCACTAATAATTAACATTAGTGCCATATTGGCAAAAAGAAAATATTACATGTTGTTCCCAATTGTGTCCTCCAGAGGGAGTCCTAATACCATTTTTTTAGACAGAATTTGTGGATTTGTGCTCACATTCTGTCTAAAAAATGGCATAATAGGCCTCAGGTGGCCAGTGTTTTTATTTAATGATAATAATAATTTGATTCCAGACCAATTAGGTAGGGAAAACTGGTTTAACACAATTTGTGGCATAAAAATGCACAGTTATTGCCATCCAGTTATGGAAAACAAAATGTATAAAGTGGTTTGATTAATGACAAAATGATCCTTATTGAGGAATACCAAATTGCGGACAGAATTTGAAGATAAGTACAGCATTCTAGGCCTCAGGTGGCAAATGTTTTACTTAATAACAATAACAATTTCATTCCAGATCTATGGAGTAGAAAGAAGAAGAAGAAGAAGAAGAAGAAGAAGAAGAAGAAGAAGAAGAAGAAGAAGAAGAAGACTTGTGTAACACAATTGCTGGTACAAAAAGGAACAGACATGGTTATTAGTTCAGGAAAAATCAAATTTGAGAGTGTTTTCATTAGTAATAATAATAATATTAATAATAATAATAATAATAATAATGACAATAATGATGACAATAATGATGATGAAGATGATAATAATATGATTGTATTATTTGACTCCAGACCAAATGGCACGGAGAATGTTTCCAAGGACAACAAACAACACTTTATGTTTATGAGGATGATTTATATACCACATTGATGGGAAGAGTTCCTTAATTTGAATGTCTGTTGACATAATGTCATCAGTGACATTTGAAATCTTATGTTGATGTTCTATATTATTGTGCCATTATAACACCATTAGAATGTGATGGAAGGACAATAACACCTCAATATGGCACTAATAATTAACATTAGTGCCATATTGGCAAAAAGAAAATATTACATGTTGTTCCCAATTGTGTCCTCCAGAGGGAGTCCTAATACCATTTTTTTAGACAGAATTTGTGGATTTGTGCTCACATTCTGTCTAAAAAATGGCATAATAGGCCTCAGGTGGCCAGTGTTTTTATTTAATGATAATAATAATTTGATTCCAGACCAATTAGGTAGGGAAAACTGGTTTAACACAATTTGTGGCATAAAAATGCACAGTTATTGCCATCCAGTTATGGAAAACAAAATGTATAAAGTGGTTTGATTAATGACAAAATGATCCTTATTGAGGAATACCAAATTGCGGACAGAATTTGAAGATAAGTACAGCATTCTAGGCCTCAGGTGGCAAATGTTTTACTTAATAACAATAACAATTTCATTCCAGATCTATGGAGTAGAAAGAAGAAGAAGAAGAAGAAGAAGAAGAAGAAGAAGAAGAAGAAGAAGAAGAAGAAGAAGAAGAAGACTTGTGTAACACAATTGCTGGTACAAAAAGGAACAGACATGGTTATTTGTTCATGAAAAATCAAATTTGAGAGTGTTTTCATTAATAATAATAATAATAATAATAATAATAATAATAATAATAATAATAATAATAATAATAATGACAATAATGATGACAATAATGATGATGAAGATGATAATAATATGATTGTATTATTTGACTCCAGACCAAATGGCACGGAGAATGTTTCCAAGGACAACAAACAACACTTTATGTTTATGAGGATGATTTATATACCACATTGATGGGAAGAGTTCCTTAATTTGAATGTCTGTTGACATAATGTCATCAGTGACATTTGAAATCTTATGTTGATGTTCTATATTATTGTGCCATTATAACACCATTAGAATGTGATGGAAGGACAATAACACCTCAATATGGCACTAATAATTAACATTAGTGCCATATTGGCAAAAAGAAAATATTACATGTTGTTCCCAATTGTGTCCTCCAGAGGGAGTCCTAATACCATTTTTTTAGACAGAATTTGTGGCTTTGTGCTCACATTCTGTCTAAAAAATGGCATAATAGGCCTCAGGTGGCCAGTGTTTTTATTTAATGATAATAATAATTTGATTCCACACCAATTAGGTAGGGAAAACTGGTTTAACACAATTTGTGGCATAAAAATGCACAGTTATTGCCATCCAGTTATGGAAAACAAAATGTATAAAGTGGTTTGATTAATGACAAAATGATCCTTATTGAGGAATACCAAATTGCGGACAGAATTTGAAGATAAGTACAGCATTCTAGGCCTCAGGTGGCAAATGTTTTACTTAATAACAATAACAATTTCATTCCAGATCTATGGAGTAGAAAGAAGAAGAAGAAGAAGAAGAAGAAGAAGAAGAAGAAGAAGAAGAAGAAGAAGAAGAAGAAGAAGAAGAAGAAGACTTGTGTAACACAATTGCTGGTACAAAAAGGAACAGACATGGTTATTTGTTCATGAAAAATCAAATTTGAGAGTGTTTTCATTAATAATAATAATAATAATAATAATAATAATAATGACAATAATGATGACAATAATGATGATGAAGATGATAATAATATGATTGTATTATTTGACTCCAGACCAAATGGCACGGAGAATGTTTCCAAGGACAACAAACAACACTTTATGTTTATGAGGATGATTTATAAACCACATTGATGGGAAGAGTTCCTTAATTTGAATGTCTGTTGACATAATGTCATCAGTGACATTTGAAATCTTATGTTGATGTTCTATATTATTGTGCCATTATAACACCATTAGAATGTGATGGAAGGACAATAACGCCTCAATATGGCACTAATAATTAACATTAGTGCCATATTGGCAAAAAGAGAATATTACATGTTGTTCCCAATTGTGTCCTCCAGAGGGAGTCCTAATACCATTTTTTTAGACAGAATTTGTGGATTTGTGCTCACATTCTGTCTAAAAAATGGCATAATAGGCCTCAGGTGGCCAGTGTTTTTATTTAATGATAATAATAATTTGATTCCAGACCAATTAGGTAGGGAAAACTGGTTTAACACAATTTGTGGCATAAAAATGCACAGTTATTGCCATCCAGTTATGGAAAACAAAATGTATAAAGTGGTTTGATTAATGACAAAATGATCCTTATTGAGGAATACCAAATTGCGGACAGAATTTGAAGATAAGTACAGCATTCTAGGCCTCAGGTGGCAAATGTTTTACTTAATAACAATAACAATTTCATTCCAGATCTATGGAGTAGAAAGAAGAAGAAGAAGAAGAAGAAGAAGAAGAAGAAGAAGAAGAAGAAGAAGAAGAAGAAGAAGACTTGTGTAACACAATTGCTGGTACAAAAAGGAACAGACATGGTTATTTGTTCATGAAAAATCAAATTTGAGAGTGTTTTCATTAATAATAATAATAATAATAATAATAATAATAATAATAATGACAATAATGATGACAATAATGATGATGAAGATGATAATAATATGATTGTATTATTTGACTCCAGACCAAATGGCACGGAGAATGTTTCCAAGGACAACAAACAACACTTTATGTTTATGAGGATGATTTATATACCACATTGATGGGAAGAGTTCCTTAATTTGAATGTCTGTTGACATAATGTCATCAGTGACATTTGAAATCTTATGTTGATGTTCTATATTATTGTGCCATTATAACACCATTAGAATGTGATGGAAGGACAATAACACCTCAATATGGCACTAATAATTAACATTAGTGCCATATTGGCAAAAAGAAAATATTACATGTTGTTCCCAATTGTGTCCTCCAGAGGGAGTCCTAATACCATTTTTTTAGACAGAATTTGTGGATTTGTGCTCACATTCTGTCTAAAAAATGGCATAATAGGCCTCAGGTGGCCAGTGTTTTTATTTAATGATAATAATAATTTGATTCCAGACCAATTAGGTAGGGAAAACTGGTTTAACACAATTTGTGGCATAAAAATGCACAGTTATTGCCATCCAGTTATGGAAAACAAAATGTATAAAGTGGTTTGATTAATGACAAAATGATCCTTATTGAGGAATACCAAATTGCGGACAGAATTTGAAGATAAGTACAGCATTCTAGGCCTCAGGTGGCAAATGTTTTACTTAATAACAATAACAATTTCATTCCAGATCTATGGAGTAGAAAGAAGAAGAAGAAGAAGAAGAAGAAGAAGAAGAAGAAGAAGAAGAAGAAGACTTGTGTAACACAATTGCTGGTACAAAAAGGAACAGACATGGTTATTTGTTCATGAAAAATCAAATTTGAGAGTGTTTTCATTAATAATAATAATAATAATAATAATAATAATAATAATAATAATAATAATAATGACAATAATGATGATGAAGATGATAATAATATGATTGTATTATTTGACTCCAGACCAAATGGCACGGAGAATGTTTCCAAGGACAACAAACAACACTTTATGTTTATGAGGATGATTTATATACCACATTGATGGGAAGAGTTCCTTAATTTGAATGTCTGTTGACATAATGTCATCAGTGACATTTGAAATCTTATGTTGATGTTCTATATTATTGTGCCATTATAACACCATTAGAATGTGATGGAAGGACAATAACACCTCAATATGGCACTAATAATTAACATTAGTGCCATATTGGCAAAAAGAAAATATTACATGTTGTTCCCAATTGTGTCCTCCAGAGGGAGACCTAATACCATTTTTTTAGACAGAATTTGTGGATTTGTGCTCACATTCTGTCTAAAAAATGGCATAATAGGCCTCAGGTGGCCAGTGTTTTTATTTAATGATAATAATAATTTGATTCCAGACCAATTAGGTAGGGAAAACTGGTTTAACACAATTTGTGGCATAAAAATGCACAGTTATTGCCATCCAGTTATGGAAAACAAAATGTATAAAGTGGTTTGATTAATGACAAAATGATCCTTATTGAGGAATACCAAATTGCGGACAGAATTTGAAGATAAGTACAGCATTCTAGGCCTCAGGTGGCAAATGTTTTACTTAATAACAATAACAATTTCATTCCAGATCTATGGAGTAGAAAGAAGAAGAAGAAGAAGAAGAAGAAGAAGAAGAAGAAGAAGAAGAAGACTTGTGTAACACAATTGCTGGTACAAAAAGGAACAGACATGGTTATTTGTTCATGAAAAATCAAATTTGAGAGTGTTTTCATTAATAATAATAATAATAATAATAATAATAATAACAATAATGATGACAATAATGATGATGAAGATGATAATAATATGATTGTATTATTTGACTCTAGACCAAATGGCACGGAGAATGTTTCCAAGGACAACAAACAACACTTTATGTTTATGAGGATGATTTATATACCACATTGATGGGAAGAGTTCCTTAATTTGAATGTCTGTTGACATAATGTCATCAGTGACATTTGAAATCTTATGTTGATGTTCTATATTATTGTGCCATTATAACACCATTAGAATGTGATGGAAGGACAATAACACCTCAATATGGCACTAATAATTAACATTAGTGCCATATTGGCAAAAAGAAAATATTACATGTTGTTCCCAATTGTGTCCTCCAGAGGGAGACCTAATACCATTTTTTTAGACAGAATTTGTGGATTTGTGCTCACATTCTGTCTAAAAAATGGCATAATAGGCCTCAGGTGGCCAGTGTTTTTATTTAATGATAATAATAATTTGATTCCAGACCAATTAGGTAGGGAAAACTGGTTTAACACAATTTGTGGCATAAAAATGCACAGTTATTGCCATCCAGTTATGGAAAACAAAATGTATAAAGTGGTTTGATTAATGACAAAATGATCCTTATTGAGGAATACCAAATTGCGGACAGAATTTGAAGATAAGTACAGCATTCTAGGCCTCAGGTGGCAAATGTTTTACTTAATAACAATAACAATTTCATTCCAGATCTATGGAGTAGAAAGAAGAAGAAGAAGAAGAAGAAGAAGAAGAAGAAGAAGAAGAAGAAGAAGAAGAAGAAGAAGAAGAAGACTTGTGTAACACAATTGCTGGTACAAAAAGGAACAGACATGGTTATTTGTTCATGAAAAATCAAATTTGAGAGTGTTTTCATTAATAATAATAATAATAATAATAATAATAATAATAATAATGACAATAATGATGACAATAATGATGATGAAGATGATAATAATATGATTGTATTATTTGACTCCAGACCAAATGGCACGGAGAATGTTTCCAAGGACAACAAACAACACTTTATGTTTATGAGGATGATTTATATACCACATTGATGGGAAGAGTTCCTTAATTTGAATGTCTGTTGACATAATGTCATCAGTGACATTTGAAATCTTATGTTGATGTTCTATATTATTGTGCCATTATAACACCATTAGAATGTGATGGAAGGACAATAACACCTCAATATGGCACTAATAATTAACATTAGTGCCATATTGGCAAAAAGAAAATATTACATGTTGTTCCCAATTGTGTCCTCCAGAGGGAGTCCTAATACCATTTTTTTAGACAGAATTTGTGGATTTGTGCTCACATTCTGTCTAAAAAATGGCATAATAGGCCTCAGGTGGCCAGTGTTTTTATTTAATGATAATAATAATTTGATTCCAGACCAATTAGGTAGGGAAAACTGGTTTAACACAATTTGTGGCATAAAAATGCACAGTTATTGCCATCCAGTTATGGAAAACAAAATGTATAAAGTGGTTTGATTAATGACAAAATGATCCTTATTGAGGAATACCAAATTGCGGACAGAATTTGAAGATAAGTACAGCATTCTAGGCCTCAGGTGGCAAATGTTTTACTTAATAACAATAACAATTTCATTCCAGATCTATGGAGTAGAAAGAAGAAGAAGAAGAAGAAGAAGAAGAAGAAGAAGAAGAAGAAGAAGAAGACTTGTGTAACACAATTGCTGGTACAAAAAGGAACAGACATGGTTATTTGTTCATGAAAAATCAAATTTGAGAGTGTTTTCATTAATAATAATAATAATAATAATAATAATAATAATAATAATAATAATAATGACAATAATGATGATGAAGATGATAATAATATGATTGTATTATTTGACTCCAGACCAAATGGCACGGAGAATGTTTCCAAGGACAACAAACAACACTTTATGTTTATGAGGATGATTTATATACCACATTGATGGGAAGAGTTCCTTAATTTGAATGTCTGTTGACATAATGTCATCAGTGACATTTGAAATCTTATGTTGATGTTCTATATTATTGTGCCATTATAACACCATTAGAATGTGATGGAAGGACAATAACACCTCAATATGGCACTAATAATTAACATTAGTGCCATATTGGCAAAAAGAAAATATTACATGTTGTTCCCAATTGTGTCCTCCAGAGGGAGACCTAATACCATTTTTTTAGACAGAATTTGTGGATTTGTGCTCACATTCTGTCTAAAAAATGGCATAATAGGCCTCAGGTGGCCAGTGTTTTTATTTAATGATAATAATAATTTGATTCCAGACCAATTAGGTAGGGAAAACTGGTTTAACACAATTTGTGGCATAAAAATGCACAGTTATTGCCATCCAGTTATGGAAAACAAAATGTATAAAGTGGTTTGATTAATGACAAAATGATCCTTATTGAGGAATACCAAATTGCGGACAGAATTTGAAGATAAGTACAGCATTCTAGGCCTCAGGTGGCAAATGTTTTACTTAATAACAATAACAATTTCATTCCAGATCTATGGAGTAGAAAGAAGAAGAAGAAGAAGAAGAAGAAGAAGAAGAAGAAGAAGAAGAAGAAGAAGAAGAAGAAGAAGAAGACTTGTGTAACACAATTGCTGGTACAAAAAGGAACAGACATGGTTATTTGTTCATGAAAAATCAAATTTGAGAGTGTTTTCATTAATAATAATAATAATAATAATAATAATGACAATAATGATGACAATAATGATGATGAAGATGATAATAATATGATTGTATTATTTGACTCCAGACCAAATGGCACGGAGAATGTTTCCAAGGACAACAAACAACGCTTTATGTTTATGAGGATGATTTATATACCACATTGATGGGAAGAGTTCCTTAATTTGAATGTCTGTTGACATAATGTCATCAGTGACATTTGAAATCTTATGTTGATGTTCTATATTATTGTGCCATTATAACACCATTAGAATGTGATGGAAGGACAATAACACCTCAATATGGCACTAATAATTAACATTAGTGCCATATTGGCAAAAAGAAAATATTACATGTTGTTCCCAATTGTGTCCTCCAGAGGGAGTCCTAATATCATTTTTTTAGACAGAATTTGTGGATTTGTGCTCACATTCTGTCTAAAAAATGGCATAATAGGCCTCAGGTGGCCTGTGTTTTTATTTAATGATAATAATAATTTGATTCCAGACCAATTAGGTAGGGAAAACTGGTTTAACACAATTTGTGGCATAAAAATGCACAGTTATTGCCATCCAGTTATGGAAAACAAAATGTATAAAGTGGTTTGATTAATGACAAAATGATCCTTATTGAGGAATACCAAATTGCGGACAGAATTTGAAGATAAGTACAGCATTCTAGGCCTCAGGTGGCAAATGTTTTACTTAATAACAATAACAATTTCGTTCCAGATCTATGGAGTAGAAAGAAGAAGAAGAAGAAGAAGAAGAAGAAGAAGAAGAAGAAGAAGACTTGTGTAACACAATTGCTGGTACAAAAAGGAACAGACATGGTTATTTGTTCATGAAAAAAGAAATTTGAGAGTGTTTTCATTAATAATAATAATAATAATAATAATAATAATAATAATAATAATAATAATAATAATAATAATAATAATGATGATGAAGATTATAATAACATGACTGTATTATTTTACTCCAGACCAAATGGCACGGAGAATGTTTCCAAGGACAACAAACAACACTTTATCTTTATGAGGATGATTTATATACCACATTGATGGGAAGAGTTCCTTAATTTGAATGTCTGTTGACATAATGTCATCAGTGACATTTGAAATCTTATGTTGATGTTCTATATTATTGTGCCATTATAACACCATTAGAATGTGATGGAAGGACAATAACACCTCAATATGGCACTAATAATTAACATGGTATTGTAATGTCAATTATTGACCTCAGTTCTTTGTATGTTCGTTATACTGATTACCTTTGTGATGTTATTGTGATGGTCCCGTGTGTCCCCGGCCAAGTCTGAGAGGTGTGTCTGGCAGTATTAGCACTTATATGCCCTACCCAGCGGAGCAAGCTCCTGATCCTAACCATAGTAATTTCCTTGCCTAGCCCCAATTGGGGTAGACAGAGGTTGATAATATTCTCACCGAGGGATTTGAATCCTAACCACAACCATTTGGATTATTATGGATTTTAAATTGATTAAGTCTGTTGTGGGATTCTTTAAATAATTGACAAATGCTAAAAAGAACAATGCAAATAAGTAAATACAGGGCAAAATAATGTAGTTGTATCCAGAACGGTTTAATATAAATTCATGTATGTACACAAGGATTTAAATCAACCAATTCATGAATATACAGCATGAAATGTAAAATAAACAATTCATATATATGGACAGTAAGAGGTTAAAACATACACAGTTCATATATTGAATAAAAGATAAATAAGGGACACACAATTCATGAAATTAAAATTAATTCATGGTAGAAAAGGTGTAAAAATCACGACATTTGTCATTTAGCCCAAGGACTCTTATTTTGAAGGGAGCATCAGACCTTAGAGCCGGATGTGACGTTGACATCTTGATTTCACCTGGCCAATCGAGGCCTGCCTTCCGGACTCGGCCGGCGCTACAGCTGGTGAGAAATATACACATTTTGTGCCTGAAGAAGGTCTTTCAAGGCCGAGACGTCGCGCACATTAGCTTTTTAATAAAAGCTTATTTTGTCACGGGCCATCAAGTGTCTTCTTTGACTGCGAAAAAGCAGCTTGTGCAAGACAATTAGCCTGTTGCTAAAATTAGCACAGCGGAGCTGAGGCAAAAAGAGGATATTACATGTTGTTCCCAATTGTGTCCGCCAGAGGGTGTCCTAATACCATTTTTTTAGACAGAATTTGAGGAATTGTGCTCACATTCTGTCCAAAAAAATGGCATAATAGGAAAAAAGGAACAAAAAGGAACAGACATGATTATTTGTTCATGAAAAAACAAATTTGAGTGTTTTCATTAATAATAATAATAATAATGATAATAATAATAATAATGATAATAATAATAATAATAATAATGATAATAATATGATGAGCGCTTTAATTAATTAGTTGGCTAGCGCAAAGAGCCATGAATTCAAGCACCTCCGATTTTCATGCACTTAACTTTTTGCTCCAAAATTCAACTTCTCTGGACTAATTTCATCTTTTGTGACTCTCTTTTAGAAAATAATTATGATATTTTATTTTACTATTGCTTTAGAGGTTTTGCGGAGGCTGTAAACTGACTCTCCATGTGCTGCTGAATTGTTTGACGGTTCACTTGATATGCCGTGCAGTGACTCTTTTTGTCCAGTATAATACCATATACATTATTGGTTAATGCCATCTCTCTCTTCCACTGATCTATGAATAATAATAGCATACATAATAATTAACATACATAACTTACAACATCTTGAATTTTTTTTTATTATTTTCATTTGCAGAGGTATACATGTAAATGAGTGTTGATCTGTGTTTGTGCACTTGTTCTTAACAGGAAACAAACATGTTCCAGAGATGGAGAGACAAAACTCACAGGAACACACCACTATTATCTGCTCTATAAATCTTAACCTGTGCCAGGTAAATAAGAACAGCCTCCTCCCATGCATGATATGTGTCTCTTTTTTATTGTGTATTAGTGGTATATAAGCATGTAATGTACACTGTCTGTATTGTGCTTTTTTATATGCATCAATGGTGTAACATTTTTCTCTTCCTCTCACAAGGCTCTGACAAGTTGGGCACATGTCAATGAAGCAACAAGCAACATCAGCAGTCATCTTGAGCTGGAGTCAAACATGCTGTAAGTCAACTTTACAGTTCATAGATTATGCATACCATTAGTATGAGCAATAGTTATAATGTGAAAACATTTAAAGGTTAAGTCACTGCTCCTTCTGTTTTGCTCTGGTACTCAAGTGTTAAACAGAGATTTCTGTGATGTACATGTGCAAAACCACAGACTGTTATGGTATATGCCAACTGTCATATCCTTTTTTTATGTTTGTGTGCTTGTGTCCTTCATGAACAACAAACAGAAATCAAGGAGGGCTCCAGCAACATTTGACCATGCTTTGCACAGCTAAGCCACACTGAGAGGCTACGACGAATACACCTGACAACTGCCTGACCTGTACCTCGTATGTGACTGTGTTTTTCTGTCATAAATACTATAGTGTTACACCATGACTCTGAAAACTGCTGATTTCCAGACATGGCGCTAAAGTTTCCTCTCCTCTCCTCTCCTCTCCTCTCCTCTCCTCTCCTCTCCTCTCCTCTCAGGGACAGGAAAAAGCAGTGCAGCTATGTGCTTTTTACTCAACATTCATTGCTACTCTTCAGATGGACCCAGACCATCTGTAAGTATCCTATATAGCAGGGCTCCCTTAACAGGCGGACCGCGGTCCGAGTCCGGACCCGCACGCCGTCCTATACGGACCCGGACCTATAACTAATAAATTCTTAATAGATTTGAAATTTTGACAGGACGCTTCTATTTTAACTGGCGCAACTATTCTAGTCTTTCCAGCGCTGGTTTAGGTGATCAGGAAACGCACAGACCAATTGCAGAGAAGCTGCGTGTGGAGGAGACTGTTGTTAATGACGGAGTTTATTACAACAGTCAAAACTAACGTGATGGTTAATGACATCGACACCAACCAGATGCACTTAAATTAATCCTCACTTTCTACTTTGAATAGATTTTTATATTCAGTGAGCAGGCTTCAAAACTTCTACGTCTGCACTCACACTTTTACTTACAGTGTGTTGTGAGTGTGTAAACAGGGAAAAGGTTCAAATTTTCAGATCTTTTTTTTTAAACAACTGTATAAGGAGGCCTATATGTAAAACAGGAGAGTCTGTTTCTCTGTGAGAAACTTTCAGATCTTCTCACAGCGGAGTGAACAGGTGAGGGAGGGGAGGAGGGCACATTGATCACTAATCAATCACTGATACCGTCGTCATCTTGGACTGATTAAAAAATAAAAATGACAAAATTGGCGACAAACCAAACCTGGGTGTCCACACAAATAAGGTCTTTGTGTGAAACACTGCAGAGTGTAACATCGTGCTGTTTACAGACAGTCTGCTGTCATTAGTTTGTCAGACAGACAGAGAGGGTCGTGTCTAGAAGGGAACCCTAGACCCGCGAAAGATTGCGCGAGTTTGATTATCTTAGTAGAAATAACGAACACAAATCTCGCGAGAGTTGTGCAAATAAAGAGTTAGAGCTTCTAGCCATGCCCGAAAAAGGTGCGCAGCTCCAAAAATAGAAAATCATATCGTGGTGTCGATGTTTTTAATGTGGCGGGCTGCCATAAATAAAACACTATTCACTGAAACACTGATCACTGACCTGCTGTGATGGAAAAAAATACTCAGATTCTTTACTTAGGTATTTTTACATTGTGGTATTAGTGTTTTTACTTAATTACAATTTCAAAATTTTGCATGTTATTGTTTCCTTTTTTGAAAAATCAACATTTTTATTGCTGTTGTTGTAACTTTAATGGTATTCTTATTGGTATTTTTTGATGACTAAATACAGACCTGCAAAAGTCATAAGAGAAAAGGAAAAGGTGGCATGTTGGTAAACCAGTCCCCCGTCCCCTGGGGGTCTGGGAGCATCCTGCTCCAGAAGAAAAATGTTGTGATTTTAACAAGTGAACAAAACATCCTGGTGACTGTTTCAGTTAAAAGAGTTAGTTCCATCTTCTGTTTGTGGTTTCTGCAGACATTACTACCTTAACTTTTACCTTTGTACTTGGAAACAAAAGTAGAAAGTAAAGTAAAAACAGTAAAAGCAAATCTACAGTAAAAGTAAAGTTACTTTACTGAGTATTTTTATTTTAGTAATTTATAGTTGCTTGTAGACCTGTCTTATCTTCTCTTTTGTATTGTTCTTAAATAAAGCAAAAGTAATGTAATAGAAAAAAATGCAGAACACGCAATATTTTTTATCTGATTACTCAATTAATCACCAGAATAGATAGATAGATATAATAGATTATGCTTTAATTTTACTGGTCTGGCCCACTTGAGATCAAATTGGTCTGTATGTGGCCCCTGAACTAAAATGAGGCCCCTGATGTAGACGCTGATACAACTACTACACTACTTCAGTATATATCACTCTCATAACACAAGTTAGACATTATGATGTTCCGGACCTTTGCTTTAGGAAATTTTCTCTAACTGGACCTCTTTGAATTTTAGTTGAATACCCCTGCTATATAGGCTTGGTTTTGAATAGAGTTAATACTTGTTCACTGTTAAATGTGTACTTGTTTTCCAAATCTATTTGTGATGATGTGCTTCATGTTTTTTTCTGTTTGCCCCATTATAACATTTATAATGAGATTTTTCTTGTCTACAGCCAACGCTGCGTTGAGAGAGTCTGAGAGTCCTGAACGGCCAGCCGAGGTACGTCTTGTTTATCATCAAAGGAACCACTGACAATACTTCTGGTAATAGTAGTTTGAATGGTAGTAGTAGTTCTGTTAGAGCAGTGAAACTGAGTATTTTTATGTGTGGGGGAACCTGTAAATTTAGAAATGAGTCGATAAGAAATTCGGAGTAGAGACTCTGTTTAAGCATTTAAAAATCTAGATCAATTAGGACATGCTGGCTATGACTTTTCTCATTCATAACAGTCATTGTTTTTTAAATTCTTAAGCAACAAACAGTCAAATGTTGCGCATAATTCAAACATTGTTATATCATGAAGGTAGCTATTGAGTGTTCATTATTGTTCTAAATGAATGTTATACTGCTTTATAAAAAACATTAGTGTGTGTGTTTCTGTTGTTTCAGAATGGCTGGACCAAATAAGCAGTTTGTAGCAGAAGCAGAATTCTAACATTGTGATATTATAAAGGCAGCTATTCAGCGTGGGGTCAGCTTTCTAACAAACATTCAAATATTCTACATAATTCAAATATTATATTTACATGGCAGGTATTCAGTGTTGCGTCAGGTTTTTAAGTAATATTCAAATACTCTACATAATTCAAAAATTATATTTTCGAGGCCGCTATCAGTGTGGCATCAGCTTTTTAACATCAGCTTTTTAACAAAAATCCAAATGTTCTACCTAATTACCTTAAAAAGGCAGCTATTCAGTGTGGTGTCAGTCATTCTACAAACATTCAGAAATTCCATAAATTCAAACTTTATTATATTTTAAAGGTAGCTATTCAGTGTGGTGTCAGCCTTTCTAAATAATATTCAAATATTCTACATAATTCACGTATTATTACATTATCATGGCAGCTATTCAGTGTGGCTTTAGCTTTTTAACTAATATTCAAGTATTATACATAATTCAAACCTTCTTATATCATTCACGCAGCTATTCAGTGTGGCGTCAGGCATATTGTTGCAGCAAGCCAATGCAGCATTGCAGCTTGGCTTCAGCTTGTTGCATTCACAGTCGTAATTTCTTTAGAAATTGCTTTTCTAGTATCTCTAGTATCCTATTTAACTCGACCCTAAATTCCTTCAGGGTTCGATCCTCTTTTGTAAGAATGAGCAGTTTTTGAAGCAGTGTGACCTTCTGACCTTTCCTGAGAGCCCGTGTAGTACATGTTGGTAGTTAAGGTTTTTTTTTTGCTTTCATTACTTGAGGTGTATTTCACCATCAATACTGTTATTATTTTTATTATTGTTAATAGTGATTTTGAGGACAGTTTTGCTTCAATTTTTGGTCTGAATGCCTTCCTTTCAATATTATTTGGGTTTATTACATTGACACCAGGCCTTTTCTCTGTATTTCAGAATGGTCTGGTGTAAGTGAAGACCTGAGCCGGTGCAAGCTGCATCCCCCAGCAAGGTGAAAGGACTGCCACAAAGGAGGTGAAACAGCACAATAGCCGAAGTTATAAAGACATTTTTTCTTTATTCTGTGAGCCATATGGCTCCAGAATTCAAATTCTCTGGACTAATTTCATCTTTTGTGAATCTCTTTTAGAAAATAATTATGATGTTTTATTTTACTATTGCTTTAGAGGCCTTGTAGAGGCTGTAAACTGACTCTCCATGTGCTGCTGAATTGTTTGGCGGTTCACTTGATAGGCCTTGCAGTGACTCTTTTTGTCCAGGAGATGGAGCCAAGCTATCAGTAATCAGTTATTTGACTTTTGCTCTTTCTCATCAAACAGCTACCCTGACACAGTAGGACATGCTTTTCTATCCCCTTTTCCTTCTTTTTTCCCTTCTTTTATAAATTTTATTTAATACTGAAGGTTTTTTTAATTAGGAATTAGTCTCCATTAGTTAATTTTTTTTTTACACATTTATTCTAATTTTTTTTAGTAATAATTTATTTTCTTTGCATTTATATTTTAGGGATTTATTTGTTTTTTTAAGAGGATAAAGTTTTTTTTCTTCCATAACCCCCCCCCCAATAAAGGGTTTTATTGTGTGTGCGATTTTGGATCGTTGTCCTGACCTCTTCTCAATTTGATATCTTCTAGATATTATCACCTCACCTGAGATATAGGTGTGCTGAATAATTAATTGGTGCATACAGCACTGGATAGGAAGAGGTCAGGTGACGATCCGTGGCTGCTCAACCATTTACCTTTTATTTTTAATGGAGCCTCAGGAAAGGGCCATCCAATTAGAGATTTAATCTCACCGCAGGTCACAAATGTGGTGTATGCTATAGTGGGAAAATTATATGCTGAACTGGTCACTGTTGTTCCTCATAGTTACTTCTCATGTATTGTCAGGCACTAACTGGTTACTTGTCCTTGAACACACAGCTGTTGTCCCTTTGGAACAACAACTTCTGATAACACAATCACATCCTGACTCTCCCACTAAGCACTTCAGGTCCATCCTGACCCAAACTCCTTCATCTCCTCACCCTATAAGACAGATTTACATTATTGACTCATTATCAGTTCCTTTCACACTTTCCGTGTGACTGTGTACTGATCCTTTGCAAAGCTCTATTGAAACACCGCATCAAACACCAGACAATCTTGGTCATTGTGTCTGTCTTCATTTTCAGATTTTCCACCACAATTTGGTGTCAGAAGTGGGATTGCTTGTCTGAGGGTTTTTGGACTCGGGGTCGATGGTGGTAGTGCACACCCTGAGGAGATATTCCCTTCAGCCTCAACCTCCCCACAAAGATGAGTGAGAAGGAGGGCCTGAGACCAAGACCAGACTCACTCAGCGCTGCGATTCAACAATTCTCATTGGTGAGAATCTGAAAACTTATTTAATTTACTTTTAGAAAAGTAGAAGAGGGGGGAAAATCAGGAGACTGAATGTAATTTTCTGAGCACAGAAAGTTTCAGTATAAGACAGTTGAACAAACTGAGGAATTGCATGAGAAAGAAAAAAAAAAGATACCAAACATAAGAAGGGCAAGAGTAAGTTCACAGCAGATTGGAGAGCATATAGTTTATGGAAGGAAAAGCAAAAAGGAGGAACAGAAAAATACTGGTCTGAAGTTCAGAAAATCTTCAAATACATTTATCTCCCTATCACCAGTGAGATCCAACATGGGGGAAATGTACTCAAAGTCCTGAATTTCCCTGTGATGGAGACAGCAGGGGCTGGCTCACCTCCCATCACCATCAGATGAAGGTGTAAAGTTTGCCACTGAACTGACTGTGACACAAATGGTGAAACAACGTGCATAACATGGGACAAAAGGACATGCTGTGCATGCTGAAAACTCCTCAAAGCGGGAGAGAAAAAAACAGAGAGAAAGATCTAAATATGGCAGCATTGACTATGTTCCAAGGACATTCTGTGGAGGTCTACGTACAGCTGATCCAGATGTTTGTTTCCATTGTGGCAAAAAGGGACATTGAGCCAAACACTACCCTGAGCCAAACACTAGACTGATGCAACTCAAAAGATGATTGACTCGCGGCGGAATCATGGGACTCAATATCTGACCATAATGTTCAATATAACCCTGTTTTGAAGGTTTATCAACAAAAATTACCTTTGTTGTCTACATACTCAGATGTGTTCAACTGGTACCAGACACACAACACACATTTGCCTATTTACATAAAGCATGTGACATCACAAACACCCCAGCCTTTCAGAAGATCCCTAAAAATTATATTGGTCTAATCAGAGGCATGCAACCAATTGTGATCACACCAAAATCTAATTAAAGGCCCTGTCAACCATAATATCCACTCAACAAAAAAAATAAAAATAAAAATAAAAAATAGAGAGAGGCCATCGACGGTATTACACCAGTCTTTAACACTTGATTAAGGGCAGTTGTAATCATTCCCTGTGAAAATTCTCCTGTGTGCACACCAATTTTCTCAGTTAAAACAAAACAAAAATCAGCTAAAAATTCAAGAGAAAGTTTGAGCTAATTAAATCTGTCACCAGGAAGTGCACGATTACAATATATTGATGATTAAATGATTCGTGCTTTAACTCAAGTTCAGTGTGAAAAAGACACATTTGAAACATTTGGCTGAAGAAGGTCACAAAACTAGCTCGTCAAAACTGCAGTTTGTCCTACAAGTGACATTTTTGGGTCATGTGATCATATCTGAGGCCAAATTCCTCTCCCAAAAAAGAGTAGACATTTCAAAACATTTTCAAATCCAATCATAAAGAAACAAGTTATGTCTTTTGTGTTCCTATTGCAGGACCTTCATTCCCAATTATGCTGTCCTCGAGACACCCCTGAGCGCAATCGCACACGAACGAGGCCTAGAAGCACATAGTAAAGTGACATGGACTGCTGATGCAGGATAAACATTTGTTGACTTAAAACATGTCCTTCTGAAGACTCTGATGACTCTAACTCTTGGGTCACCAGATCCAAACCGACCTTTTACTCAGACTGTGGACAAAGAGTGTTCAGTACTCTAGGATGATGGAGGCAGACAGAGACCTGTAGCCTACTTTTCAGCTAAACTTGATGCTTTAGCTACAGGAATTCCTACTTTTTAAGGTTACTCTAAACTAACTCACCTTGCTCCCACGTTTCATTGATTTTGATTTAGCAGAAAACATCTTATCTTTCAGCAGCAAGATTGCTCCTTTATAACACTGTTCTATTTGAAATCCTTGATATCACTGTGAAAAGATACAATATAACTGAGGTATATTTCTGGTAAGATAACCATGGGTTCATGTGTAGTGTAGGCCTACATATCATACAGTCCCTAACCTTCTCTAACAATTCAGCGTTTCTTTGTTCTCTGTGGCCTGAGAGCCATGTATTTCCATTTTTGGGTATCATGAAGATACAGCTCTTTGCATCAGTCCATGTTAGGAGATGTGCGAAGAACACAACTATGTTCTTACAATAACTGAAGTTTGTTCCCCCAGACCAGATTTGCAAGAAACACCTTTGCAAAATCCAGATTTTGAACTGTTTGTGGATGGATCAGCATCATGCAACCCTGACACAGGAAAAAAAATGTAATTAGTTTCGCTGTGGTAACCAGGGGTTAGGGGTCTGTTTGTTGAATCCTTATTCAACAAACAGACCCCTAACCTTAACTTAAACTTTGACTCAAAAAGAAAAAAAAACAAAATTAGAAAATAAATGGTGTTATGTATCTCATAAATTATCAATGATTAATCAGTCAAAGCTTTCAACTATTGGTTCTGGAAAATGCACAAAATTTATAACCCTAGTTTGGAGAGGTGACAGTGACATCAATGGTTGAAAGTAACTAATACTCTAGTAGTTTTTCAGGCAAATACTTTGTACTTTTACTGAAATATATTTCTAACGCCAGTACTTTTACTTGTAATTGAGTAATGTTTTAGCAATATAACAGATTTCTTGTACTCTTTTCACCATTGGTAACTGCACATGATACAGTCAATGCCAAATCACTCTCATAGAAGCATGTAATCTAGCAACAGACAATATCTACACAGACAGTAGATATGTTTTTGGCTTTATGCATGATTTTGGTACAATTTGGAAAAAGAGAAATTTTCAAACACCATCTGGCAAACCTATAGCACATCACACTCTTGTTTTACAACTGCTGGATGCTGTTCTGCTCCCAAAACAGGTTGCTGTGTGTAAATGTCATGCTCACACTAACAATGACCAACTTTCACAGGAGAACACCAGAGGAGAAGCAGCTGCCAAGGCCGCAGCATGCCCAGAATTAACTATGTCTAAATTCTTTCCATATAATGACCCTAACACACCCTCCACTGCTATAGCTGTTTTGTCTAACATTCATAAGCAGGTGAAGGAAGCGCTACCAGCTCCAGCCACAGGACCTCTTCATGACCTGCAGCCTGGTGACTGGGTAGTGGTGAGAGTCCTGAGACAAAAGACCTGGCACTCGAAGCAGTGGACAGGTCCATTCCACATGCTGCTGACCGCACAGACGGCAGTAAAGTTTGCCAAAAGAGTTACCCGGATCCATGCCAGCCACTGCAAAAGGGTTCCACCTCCACCAGAGACACCTATAACAAAATTGGTCATCACATCGCGAGGATGAGAAGAAGAGGCAACAGTATTGGCATACTGTCCAACGAGAACTTGCATGGCTCCAACTAAGTGGCGTGCTGAATGAACCTCAGTGTCACCATCATGGGATCAGAGATGGAACTCCAATAACAGCCATGGCATGCATTCAGCCACCCTGGATGGTGTGGCCTGTGAGGCTCAATGTGTTTTCTTGTGAGTTCATTCCCTAAAGTAAAAAAAAATGTTTTCCATCAGATGACACAGTTAACTACTCCTGATTGGCTCCCACCATGCAATGCTGAAGACATTCCTGATCCTATTGACAACCCAGATTTTGACATTGTTATGTTAATAGATATGGAACTTTCCTGCCTAAGTTGCTTGCATTTGTTATACTAAATTCTCCCATCTGTAACAACAGCATCTTGCTTTTTCCAGGGGTAGTATTTTATGAAGTAATGTTTTAAAATATTTCTTCACTCTCTTATACTTTACTATTATGTTATCATATGTAAGGACTATTTTTTGTTGTATTGTTTGTAGAGAAGGTGTGATCTTTTATGGTCTTTTATAATTTTCCTTTACTTTCCTTTTTATGTGATCACGTATGATCAAAAAGGGGGGATTATAGTAAGAAAATTATATGCTGAACTGGTCACTGTTGTTCCTCATAGTTACTTCTCATGTATTGTCAGGCACTAACTGGTTACTTGTCCTTGAACACACAGCTGTTCTCCCTTTGGAACAACAACTTCTGATAACACAATCACATCCTGACAATAAGCACTTCAGGTCCCAACCTCCTTCATCTCTAAGACAGATTTACATTCTTGACATTATCACTTCCTTTTACACTTTCTTTGTGACTGTGTACTGATCCTTTGCAAAGCTCTATTAAAGAAAATCTTGGTCATTGTGCCTGTCTTCATTTTCAGATTTTCCACCACAATGCTGTCCAATGTCAACACTGTAAATTACTGTACATTGGGGAAACAGGCTGAACTCTGAAAACGAGAATACTGGAGCATGTTAATCATGTTAAGAAAAGTCACATGCTCATTTTACCATTCATGGTATCCACAATTTCAAGTATATTGGCTTGGAACAACTCTTTGGTCCAAAAAACCAAAGGGTGAGACATGAGATCCAACTCATTAATAAGCTTGCCAAAGTTTCACCAGACTGCTTAAATCAAAGGGTTTAAAGACTTTCAGTTTTCATTTAAGATCCAAATGAAACAAGTAAAGACTTGTATTGTGGCTGTTGTTTTTTCACAAGATTCACATTTTGCGGATTATTCCTTTACAATTTAGGCTTTTTTAGGGGGCGCAAGCCCTGGTTAAAGATAAATAATTAAATAATTTTTATGTCTAAATGATGAACTTCCCTAAATTGTGCTTTCTGGGCATCTGATGCTCAGAATAACCTTATTTCACCACATGCAGTCGCATAGGCAGCTCACATCACAGTGTGGGCACTTAAGGCTCAGAAGTGAAAAATCTGACAAAACAGGGCATACAACCATGTTTTCCATCGAGAAGATGAGGATTGCAGCCACTTGTGCTACGAAACTGTGCTTTCTGGGCGTCTGATGCTCAGAAACACCTTAATTCATCATATGCTTGCACATAGGCCAAGAACATTGAAATCGGTACATCTCTCAGTTGACATGAGTTTGAGTAGATAATGCATAAATTCTTATCTTTGGGTGGACTATCCTTTTACGTAATTATCAGCTAAAACTGTTTTATCTTAATACATTATAATTATCACCTGCTATTTGTGCACTCTTGTGCCCTACAATTTGACCAGAAAGCCCCATTAAACTTGAATTCATCATAGGCCAAAGTGACTTCTCCTAAAAATGACTTCATTCCAGGCCTGAGTATATGTTGCCAATAGCCAGTTCTGACAAAGAAAGAACCAATATTTTTATAGTCATATTCCTATAATGCTATATCACATGGAATCAGCTCATAGTGCACTTGCCCCTTGTCTTTTACACCCAGCGGCATAGTCCTGTAACACAAGTATGCACGCTGAGTGTTAAAGTCAAAAACATGGTGACACAAAACCTGGCGTGGCAAAAACATAATATAGGTCGAGCAATTGTATAATTCCTCTGGGATTGACTGACTGATCCACTGACAAATTTGGCATGAATGTAACAAGTTCTGGCAAAGGACAAACCCATCCTTACTTTTTGATCATCTCATGAAATCTTTGAATTGATACAGCAAAGTATATAGTAATTTGTGTGTTACTGTATCTTTTGTTTGTTCTGTTTTGTCTTTTATGTGATGCAGAACAGGAATTAGCTGTAAACCAGTTTTAAGTGAGCCAGGGCTGTTGAATTTTAACTGATTTCATTATTTTTTTTTTATCTTCTCCTGCACAAAAATAAATGGAATGAAAGTGAAAAATGTGTTATTGTAAGTTTTAATGCTTTCACAAAGTAATAAAACTATGTGTGAAGCATCATGCATAATGTGTATAAGATGAGATATTCCAGTTCAGGATATCTTCAACCCCCTCTTAATTCAAGATATCTACACTGTAATTTTTAGATATCTTAAATTGAGTTTTACCTAGTCAGAATAACACTATAGATATCTTGAACTGGAATCACGCCTAGTCAAAATTATGTTGTAGATATATCTAACTGGAATTACAGACAATTGTAATTTAGATGTACATATCTGCAATGTGAGTTGTGGATATCTGCAACTTAATTATGACTATCTGTAATGACGAACCCCATACACATGAATAGAGAAAGTGACGTCATTTCTCCGAGTGAGAACGTAGTTGTGGATAACTGTTAACTGACAGTTGTGTATAGGAATAATGAGGCTGTGGATATCTGAAATGTTATTTTTGAATAGGAAGAACTGAATTACGGATATCTGCAATAGATATCCAGTAGGGGAGTGTATCTCACTGAGTGAGACCGATTTGATAAGTATCTTGATACATGTTCAACCTTAGATGTGTCTTATAAATCTTTAAATAGCCAACGATTGGGTTCGATATGATTCACCTCTGTCACGATACAATACAATATGATACAATACAAGACAATGCAGTGTCAGTCGTTACATTTTTATTCAATTAATGCCACATTTGTAGAGTGCTTTTAGTTGCAAAAAAAAAATCTCATGTGTAAAGGAGATCCCGTGGCCTAAATGAGAATCTGTGAACAAAAAGCTAAAAAAGTGAAAAATCTGACAAACAGGGCATAGAAAGACACAAAACCACCTTTTCCATCAAGAAGATGATGATTGCAGCCACTTGGCTGTGAAAAGTGTGCTTTTTGAGCTTTTTACGCTCTGAAAACGCTTATTTCACCATATGCAGTCACATACAGGGACCAAATCACAGAGGTCACTCATGCTAAAAAAGTGAAAAATCTGGCAAAACAGGGCATAAAAAGACACAAAACCACGTTTTCCATCAAGAAGATGATGAATGCAGCCACTTGGCACTGGAAAGTGTGCTTTTTGAGCTTTTTACGCTCTGAAAACGCTTATTTCACCATATGCAGTCACATACAGGGACCAAATCACAGAGTGGTCACTGATGCTTAAAAGTGAATAATCTGGCAAAACAGGGCATAAAAAGACACAAAACCACGTTTTCCATCAAGAAGATGATGATTGCAGCCACTTTGCACTGGAAAGTGTGCTTTTTGAGCTTTTTACGCTCTGAAAACGCTTATTTCACCATATGCAGTCACATACAGGGCCCAAATCACAGAGTGGTCAGTGATGCTTAAAAGTGAAAAATCTGGCAAAACAGGGCATAAAAAGACACAAAACCACCTTTTCCATCAAGAAGATGATGATTGCAGCCACTTGGCTGTGAAAGTGTGCTTTTTGAGCTTTTTACGCTCTGAAAACGCTTATTTCACCATATGCAGTCACATACAGGGACCAAATCACAGAGTGGTCACTGATGCTTAAAAGTGAATAATCTGGCAAAACAGGGCATAAAAAGACACAAAACCACGTTTTCCATCAAGAAGATGATGATTGCAGCCACTTGGCACTGGAAAGTGTGCTTTTTGAGCTTTTTACGCTCTGAAAACGCTTATTTCACCATATGCAGTCACATACAGGGACCAAATCACAGTGGTCACTCATGCTAAAAAAGTGAAAAATCTGCTAAAACAGGGCATAAAAAGACACAAAACCACCTTTTCCATCAAGGAGATAATGATTGCAGCCACTTGGCTGTGAAAGTGTGCTTTTTGAGCTTTTTACGCTCTGAAAACGCTTATTTCACCATATGCAGTAACATACAGGGACCAAATCACAGAGTGGTCACTGATTCTTAAAAGTGAATAATCTGGCAAAACAGGGCATAAAAAGACACAAAACCACGTTTTCCATCAAGAAGATGATGATTGCAGCCACTTGGCTGTGAAAGTGTGCTTTTTGAGCTTTTTAAGCTCTGAAAACGCTTATTTCACCATATGCAGTCACATACAGGGACCAAATCACAGTGGTCACTCATGCTAAAAAAGTGAAAAATCTGGCAAAACAGGGCATAAAAAGACACAAAACCACGTTTTCCATCAAGAAGATGATGATTGCAGCCACTTGGCACTGGAAAGTGTGCTTTTTGAGCTTTTTACGCTCTGAAAACGCTTATTTCACCATATGCAGTCACATACAGGGACCAAATCACAGAGTGGTCACTTATGCTTAAAAGTGAAAAATCTGGCCAAACAGGGCATAAAAAGACACAAAACCACCTTTTCCATCAAGAAGATGATGATTGCAGCCACTTGGCACTGGAAAGTGTGCTTTTTGAGCTTTTTACGCTCTGAAAACGCTTATTTCACCATATGCAGTCACATACAGGGACCAAATCACAGTGGTCACTCATGCTAAAAAAGTGAAAAATCTGGCAAAACAGGGCATAAAAAGACACAAAACCACGTTTTCCATCAAGAAGATGATGATTGCAGCCACTTGGCACTGGAAAGTGTGCTTTTTGAGCTTTTTACGCTCTGAAAACGCTTATTTCACCATATGCAGTCACATACAGGGACCAAATCACAGTGGTCACTCATGCTAAAAAAGTGAAAAATCTGCTAAAACAGGGCATAAAAAGACACAAAACCACCTTTTCCATCAAGGAGATAATGATTGCAGCCACTTGGCACTGGAAAGTGTGCTTTTTGAGCTTTTTACGCTCTGAAAACGCTTATTTCACCATATGCAGTCACATACAGGGCCCAAATCACAGAGTGGTCACTCATGCTTAAAAGTGACAAATCTGGCAAAACAGGGCATAAAAAGACACAAAACCACCTTTTCCATCAAGAAGATAATGATTGCAGCCACTTGGCTGTGAAAGTGTGGTTTTTGAGCTTTTTACGCTCTGAAAACACTTATTTCACCATATGCAGTCACATACAGGGACCAAATCACAGTGGTCACTGATGCTAAAAAAGTGAAAAATCTGCCAAAACAGGGCATAAAAAGACAGAAAACCACCTTTTCCATCAAGAAGATGATGATTGCAGCCACTTGGCTGTGAAAGTGTGCTTTTTGAACTTTTTACGCTCTGAAAAGCCTTATTTCACCATATGCAGTCACATACAGGACTCAAATCACAGAGTGGTCACTGATGCTTAAAAGTGAAAAATCTGGCAAAACAGGGCATAAAAAGACACAAAACCACCTTTTCCATCAAGAAGATGATGATTGCAGCCACTTGGCTGTGAAAAGTGTGCTTTTTGAGCTTTGTACGCTCTGAAAACGCTTATTTCACCATATGCAGTCACATACAGGGCTCAAATCACAGAGTGGTCACTGATGCTTAAAAGTGAAAAATCTGGCAAAACAGGGCATAAAAAGACACAAAACCACCTTTTCCATCAAGAAGATAATGATTGCACCCACTTGGCTGTGAAAGTGTGCTTTTTGAGCTTTTTACGCTCTGAAAACGCTTATTTCACCATATGCAGTCACATACAGGGCTCAAATCACAGAGTGGTCACTGATGCTTAAAAGTGAAAAATCTGGCAAAACAGGGCATAAAAAGACACAAAACCACCTTTTCCATCAAGAAGATGATGATTGCAGCCACTTTGCACTGGAAAGTGTGCTTTTTGAGCTTTTTACGCTCTGAAAACGCTTATTTCACCATATGCAGTCACATACAGGGCCCAAATCACGGAGTGGTCAGTGATGCTTAAAAGTGAAAAATGTGGCAAAACAGGGCATAAAAAGACACAAAACCACCTTTTCCATCAAGAAGATGATGATTGCAGCCACTTGGCTGTGAAAGTGTGCTTTTTGAGCTTTTTACGCTCTGAAAACGCTTATTTCACCATATGCAGTCACATACAGGGACCAAATCACAGTGGTCACTCATGCTAAAAAAGTGAAAAATCTGGCAAAACAGGGCATAAAAAGACACAAAACCACCTTTTCCATCAAGAAGATGATGATTGCAGCCACTTGGCTGTGAAAGTGTGCTTTTTGAGCTTTTTACGCTCTGAAAACGCTTATTTCACCATATGCAGTCACATACAGGGACCAAATCACAGAGTGTTCACTGATGCTTAAAAGTGAATAATCTGGCAAAACAGGGCATAAAAAGACACAAAACCACGTTTTCCATCAAGAAGATGATGATTGCAGCCACTTGGCACTGGAAAGTGTGCTTTTTGAGCTTTTTACGCTCTGAAAACGCTTATTTCACCATATGCAGTCACATACAGGGACTAAATCACAGAGTGGTCACTGATGCTTAAAAGTGAATAATCTGGCAAAACAGGGCATAAAAAGACACAAAACCACCTTTTCCATCAAGAAGATGATGATTGCAGCCACTTGGCACTGGAAAGTGTGCTTTTTGAGCTTTTTACGCTCTGAAAACGCTTATTTCACCATATGCAGTCACATACAGGGCCCAAATCACAGAGTGGTCAGTGATGCTTAAAAGTGAAAAATCTGGCAAAACAGGGCATAAAAAGACACAAAACCACGTTTTCCATCAAGAAGATGATGATTGCAGCCACTTGGCTGTGAAAGTGTGCTTTTTGAGCTTTTTACGCTCTGAAAACGCTTATTTCACCATATGCAGTCACATACAGGGACCAAATCAGAGTGGTCACTGATGCTTAAAAGTGAAAAATCTGCCAAAACAGGGCATAAAAAGACACAAAACCACCTTTTCCATCAAGAAGATGATGATTGCAGCCACTTGGCACTGGAAAGTGTGCTTTTTGAGCTTTTTACGCTCTGAAAACGCTTATTTCACCATATGCAGTCACATACAGGGACCAAATCACAGTGGTCACTCATGCTAAAAAAGTGAAAAATCTGCTAAAACAGGGCATAAAAAGACACAAAACCACCTTTTCCATCAAGGAGATAATGATTGCAGCCACTTGGCACTGGAAAGTGTGCTTTTTGAGCTTTTTACGCTCTGAAAACGCTTATTTCACCATATGCAGTCACATACAGGGCCCAAATCACAGAGTGGTCACTCATGCTTAAAAGTGAAAAATCTGGCAAAACAGGGCATAAAAAGACACAAAACCACGTTTTCCATCAAGAAGATAATGATTGCAGCCACTTGGCTGTGAAAGTGTGCTTTTTGAGCTTTTTACGCTCTGAAAACGCTTATTTCACCATATGCAGTCACATACAGGGCTCAAATCACAGAGTGGTCACTCATGCTAAAAAGTGAAAAATCTGGCAAAACAGGGCATAAAAAGACACAAAACCACCTTTTCCATCAAGAAGATAATGATTGCAGCCACTTGGCTGTGAAAGTGTGCTTTTTGAGCTTTTTACGCTCTGAAAAGGCTTATTTCACCATATGCAGTCACATACAGGGCTCAAATCACAGAGTGGTCACTGATGCTTAAAAGTGAAAAATCTGGCAAAACAGGGCATAAAAAGACACAAAACCACCTTTTCCATCAAGAAGATAATGATTGCAGCCACTTGGCTGTGAAAGTGTGCTTTTTGAGCTTTTTACGCTCTGAAAACGCTTATTTCACCATATGCAGTCACATACAGGGACCAAATCACAGTGGTCACTCATGCTAAAAAGTGAAAAATCTGCCAATTTAGGGCATAAAAAGACACCTTACCACCTTTTCCATCAAGAAGATGATGATTGCAGACACTTGGCTGTGAAAAGTGTGCTTTTTGAGCTTTTTACGCTCTGAAAACGCTTATTTCACCATATGCAGTCACATACCGGGACCAAATCAGAATGGTCACTCATGCTAAAAAGTGAAAAATCTGCCAATTTAGGCCATAAAAAGACACAAAACCACCTTTTCCATCAAGAAGATGATGATTGCAGCCACTTGGCTGTGAAAAGTGTGCTTTTTGAGCTTTTTACGCTCTGAAAATGCTTATTTCACCATATGCAGTCACATACCGGGACCAAATCACAGTGGTCACTCATGCTAAAAAGTGAAAAATCTGCCAAAACAGGGCATAAAAAGACACAAAACCACCTTTTCCATCAAGAAGATGATGATTGCAGCCACTTGGCTGTGAAAAGTGTGCTTTTTGAGCTTTTTACGCTCTGAAAACGCTTATTTCACCATATCCAGTCACATACAGGGCTCAAATCACAGAGTGGTCACTGATGCTTAAAAGTGAAAAATCTGGCAAAACAGGGCATAAAAAGACACAAAACCACCTTTTCCATCAAGAAGATGATGATTGCAGCCACTTTGCACTGGAAAGTGTGCTTTTTGAGCTTTTTACGCTCTGAAAACGCTTATTTCACCATATGCAGTCACATACAGGGCCCAAATCACGGAGTGGTCAGTGATGCTTAAAAGTGAAAAATCTGGCAAAACAGGGCATAAAAAGACACAAAACCACCTTTTCCATCAAGAAGATGATGATTGCAGCCACTTGGCTGTGAAAGTGTGCTTTTTGAGCTTTTTACGCTCTGAAAACGCTTATTTCACCATATGCAGTCACATACAGGGACCAAATCACAGTGGTCACTCATGCTAAAAAAGTGAAAAATCTGGCAAAACAGGGCATAAAAAGACACAAAACCACCTTTTCCATCAAGAAGATGATGATTGCAGCCACTTGGCACTGGAAAGTGTGCTTTTTGAGCTTTTTATGCTCTGAAAACGCTTATTTCACCATATGCAGTCACATACAGGGCCCAAATCACAGAGTGGTCACTCATGCTTAAAAGTGAAAAATCTGGCAAAACAGGGCATAAAAAGACACAAAACCACCTTTTCCATCAAGAAGATAATGATTGCAGCCACTTGGCTGTGAAAGTGTGCTTTTTGAGCTTTTTACGCTCTGAAAACGCTTATTTCACCATATGCAGTCACATACAGGGCTCAAATCACAGAGTGGTCACTGATGCTTAAAAGTGAAAAATCTGGCAAAACAGGGCATAAAAAGACACAAAACCACCTTTTCCATCAAGAAGATGATGATTGCAGCCACTTGGCACTGGAAAGTGTGCTTTTTGAGCTTTTTACGCTCTGAAAACGCTTATTTCACCATATGCAGTCACATACAGGGACCAAATCACAGTGGTCACTCATGCTAAAAAGTGAAAAATCTGCCAATTTAGGGCATAAAAAGACACAAAACCACCTTTTCCATCAAGAAGATGATGATTGCAGCCACTTGGCTGTGAAAAGTGTGCTTTTTGAGCTTTGTACGCTCTGAAAACGCTTATTTCACCATATGCAGTCACATACAAGGACCAAATCAGAGTGGTCACTCATGCTTAAAAGTGAAAAATCTGGAGAAACAGGGCATAAAAAGACACAAAACCACCTTTTCCATCAAGAAGATGATGATTGCAGCCACTTGGCACTGGAAAGTGTGCTTTTTGAGCTTTTTACGCTCTGAAAACGCTTATTTCACCATATGCAGGCACATACAGGGACCAAATCACAGAGTGGTCACTGATGCTGAAAAAGTGAAAAATCTGCCAAAACAGGGCATAAAAAGACACAAAACCACCTTTTCCATCAAGAAGATGATGATTGCAGCCACTTGGCACTGGAAAGTGTGCTTTTTGAGCTTTTTACGCTCTGAAAACGCTTATTTCACCATATGCAGTCACATACCGGGACCAAATCACAGTGGTCACTGATGCTAAAAAGTGAAAAATCTGCCCAAACAGGGCATAAAAAGACACCTTACCACCTTTTCCATCAAGAAGATGATGATTGCAGACACTTGGCTGTGAAAAGTGTGCTTTTTGAGCTTTTTACGCTCTGAAAACGCTTATTTCACCATATGCAGTCACATACCGGGACCAAATCAGAATGGTCACTCATGCTAAAAAGTGAAAAATCTGCCAATTTAGGCCATAAAAAGACACAAAACCACCTTTTCCATCAAGAAGATGATGATTGCAGCCACTTGGCTGTGAAAAGTGTGCTTTTTGAGCTTTTTACGCTCTGAAAACGCTTATTTCACCATATGCAGTCACATACCGGGACCAAATCACAGTGGTCACTCATGCTAAAAAGTGAAAAATCTGCCAAAACAGGGCATAAAAAGACACAAAACCACCTTTTCCATCAAGAAGATGATGATTGCAGCCACTTGGCTGTGAAAAGTGTGCTTTTTGAGCTTTTTACGCTCTGAAAACGCTTATTTCACCATATGCAGTCACATACCGGGACCAAATCAGAGTGGTCACTGATGCTAAAAAGTGAAAAATCTGCCCAAACAGGGCATAAAAAGACACAAAACCACCTTTTCCATCAAGAAGATGATGATTGCAGCCACTTGGCACTGGAAAGTGTGCTTTTTGAGCTTTTTACGCTCTGAAAACACTTATTTCACCATATGCAGTCACATACAGGGACCAAATCACAGTGGTCACTGATGCTAAAAAAGTGAAAAATCTGCCAAAACAGGGCATAAAAAGACACAAAACCACCTTTTCCATCAAGAAGATGATGATTGCAGCCACTTGGCTGTGAAAGTGTGCTTTTTGAACTTTTTACGCTCTGAAAAGCCTTATTTCACCATATGCAGTCACATACAGGGACCAAATCACAGTGGTCACTCATGCTAAAAAAGTGAAAAATGTGCCAAAGCAGGGCATAAAAAGACACAAAACCACCTTTTCCATCAAGAATATGATGATTGCAGCCACTTGGCACTGGAAAGTGTGCTTTTTGAGCTTTTTACGCTCTGAAAACGCTTATTTCACCATATGCAGTCACATACAGGGCCCAAATCACAGAGTGGTCAGTTATGCTTAAAAGTGAAAAATCTGGCAAAACAGGGCATAAAAAGACACAAAACCACCTTTTCCATCAAGAAGATGATGATTGCAGCCACTTGGCTGTGAAAGTGTGCTTTTTGAGCTTTTTACGCTCTCAAAACGCTTATTTCACCATATGCAGTCACATACAGGGACCAAATCACAGTGGTCACTCATGCTAAAAAAGTGAAAAATCTGGCAAAACAGGGCATAAAAAGACACAAAACCACCTTTTCCATCAAGAAGATGATGATTGCAGCCACTTGGCTGTGAAAGTGTGCTTTTTGAGCTTTTTACGCTCTGAAAACGCTTATTTCACCATATGCAGTCACATACAGGGACTAAATCACAGAGTGGTCACTGATGCTTAAAAGTGAATAATCTGGCAAAACAGGGCATAAAAAGACACAAAACCACCTTTTCCATCAAGAAGATGATGATTGCAGCCACTTGGCTGTGAAAGTGTGCTTTTTGAGCTTTTTAAGCTCTGAAAACGCTTATTTCACCATATGCAGTCACATACAGGGACCAAATCACAGAGTGGTCACTTATGCTTAAAAGTGAAAAATCTGGCCAAACAGGGCATAAAAAGATACAAAACCACCTTTTCCATCAAGAATATGATGATTGCAGCCACTTGGCACTGGAAAGTGTGCTTTTTGAACTTTTTACGCTCTGAAAAGCCTTATTTCACCATATGCAGTCACATACAGGGACCAAATCACAGTGGTCACTCATGCTAAAAAAGTGAAAAATCTGCCAAAACAGGGCATAAAAAGACACAAAACCACCTTTTCCATCAAGAAGATGATGATTGCAGCCACTTGGCACTGGAAAGTGTGCTTTTTGAGCTTTTTACGCTCTGAAAACACTTATTTCACCATATGCAGTCACATACAGGGACCAAATCACAGTGGTCACTGATGCTAAAAAAGTGAAAAATCTGGCAAAACAGGGCATAAAAAGACACAAAACCACCTTTTCCATCAAGAAGATGATGATTGCAGCCACTTGGCTGTGAAAGTGTGCTTTTTGAGCTTTTTACGCTCTCAAAACGCTTATTTCACCATATGCAGTCACATACAGGGCCCAAATCACAGAGTGGTCACTCATGCTAAAAAGTGAAAAATCTGGCAAAACAGGGCATAAAAAGACACAAAACCACCTTTTCCATCAAGAATATGATGATTGCAGCCACTTGGCACTGGAAAGTGTGCTTTTTGAGCTTTTTACGCTCTGAAAACGCTTATTTCACCATATGCAGTCACATACAGGGCCCAAATCACAGAGTGGTCACTTATGCTTAAAAGTGAAAAATCTGGCCAAACAGGGCATAAAAAGACACAAAACCACCTTTTCCATCAAGAAGATAATGATTGCAGCCACTTGGCTGTGAAAGTGTGCTTTTTGAGCTTTTTACGCTCTGACAAGGCTTATTTCACCATATGCAGTCACATACAGGGCTCAAATCACAGAGTGGTCACTGATGCTTAAAAGTGAAAAATCTGGCAAAACAGGGCATAAAAAGACACAAAACCACCTTTTCCATCAAGAAGATGATGATTGCAGCCACTTGGCACTGGAAAGTGTGCTTTTTGAGCTTTTTACGCTCTGAAAACGCTTATTTCACCATATGCAGTCACATACAGGGACCAAATCAGAGTGGTCACTGATGCTTAAAAGTGAAAAATCTGCCAAAACAGGGCATAAAAAGACACAAAACCACCTTTTCCATCAAGAAGATGATGATTGCAGCCACTTGGCACTGGAAAGTGTGCTTTTTGAGCTTTTTACGCTCTGAAAACACTTATTTCACCATATGCAGTCACATACAGGGACCAAATCACAGTGGTCACTGATGCTAAAAAAGTGAAAAATCTGCCAAAACAGGGCATAAAAAGACACAAAACCACCTTTTCCATCAAGAAGATGATGATTGCAGCCACTTGGCTGTGAAAGTGTGCTTTTTGAACTTTTTACGCTCTGAAAAGCCTTATTTCACCATATGCAGTCACATACAGGGACCAAATCACAGTGGTCACTCATGCTAAAAAAGTGAAAAATCTGCCAAAACAGGGCATAAAAAGACACAAAACCACCTTTTCCATCAAGAATATGATGATTGCAGCCACTTGGCACTGGAAAGTGTGCTTTTTGAGCTTTTTACGCTCTGAAAACGCTTATTTCACCATATGCAGTCACATACAGGGCCCAAATCACAGAGTGGTCAGTGATGCTTAAAAGTGAAAAATCTGGCAAAACAGGGCATAAAAAGACACAAAACCACGTTTTCCATCAAGAAGATGATGATTGCAGCCACTTGGCTGTGAAAGTGTGCTTTTTGAGCTTTTTACGCTCTGAAAACGCTTATTTCACCATATGCAGTCACATACAGGGACCAAATCAGAGTGGTCACTGATGCTTAAAAGTGAAAAATCTGCCAAAACAGGGCATAAAAAGACACAAAACCACCTTTTCCATCAAGAAGATGATGATTGCAGCCACTTGGCACTGGAAAGTGTGCTTTTTGAGCTTTTTACGCTCTGAAAACGCTTATTTCACCATATGCAGTCACATACAGGGACCAAATCACAGTGGTCACTCATGCTAAAAAAGTGAAAAATCTGCTAAAACAGGGCATAAAAAGACACAAAACCACCTTTTCCATCAAGGAGATAATGATTGCAGCCACTTGGCACTGGAAAGTGTGCTTTTTGAGCTTTTTACGCTCTGAAAACGCTTATTTCACCATATGCAGTCACATACAGGGCCCAAATCACAGAGTGGTCACTCATGCTTAAAAGTGAAAAATCTGGCAAAACAGGGCATAAAAAGACACAAAACCACGTTTTCCATCAAGAAGATAATGATTGCAGCCACTTGGCTGTGAAAGTGTGCTTTTTGAGCTTTTTACGCTCTGAAAACGCTTATTTCACCATATGCAGTCACATACAGGGCTCAAATCACAGAGTGGTCACTCATGCTAAAAAGTGAAAAATCTGGCAAAACAGGGCATAAAAAGACACAAAACCACCTTTTCCATCAAGAAGATGATGATTGCAGCCACTTGGCACTGGAAAGTGTGCTTTTTGAGCTTTTTACGCTCTGAAAACGCTTATTTCACCATATGCAGTCACATACAGGGACCAAATCACAGTGGTCACTCATGCTAAAAAGTGAAAAATCTGCCAATTTAGGGCATAAAAAGACACAAAACCACCTTTTCCATCAAGAAGATGATGATTGCAGCCACTTGGCTGTGAAAAGTGTGCTTTTTGAGCTTTGTACGCTCTGAAAACGCTTATTTCACCATATGCAGTCACATACAAGGACCAAATCAGAGTGGTCACTCATGCTTAAAAGTGAAAAATCTGGAGAAACAGGGCATAAAAAGACACAAAACCACCTTTTCCATCAAGAAGATGATGATTGCAGCCACTTGGCACTGGAAAGTGTGCTTTTTGAGCTTTTTACGCTCTGAAAACGCTTATTTCACCATATGCAGGCACATACAGGGACCAAATCACAGAGTGGTCACTGATGCTGAAAAAGTGAAAAATCTGCCAAAACAGGGCATAAAAAGACACAAAACCACCTTTTCCATCAAGAAGATGATGATTGCAGCCACTTGGCACTGGAAAGTGTGCTTTTTGAGCTTTTTACGCTCTGAAAACGCTTATTTCACCATATGCAGTCACATACCGGGACCAAATCACAGTGGTCACTGATGCAAAAAAGTGAAAAATCTGCCCAAACAGGGCATAAAAAGACACCTTACCACCTTTTCCATCAAGAAGATGATGATTGCAGCCACTTGGCTGTGAAAAGTGTGCTTTTTGAGCTTTTTACGCTCTGAAAACGCTTATTTCACCATATGCAGTCACATACCGGGACCAAATCACAGTGGTCACTGATGCTAAAAAGTGAAAAATCTGCCCAAACAGGGCATAAAAAGACACCTTACCACCTTTTCCATCAAGAAGATGATTGCAGCCACTTGGCTGTGAAAAGTGTGCTTTTTGAGCTTTTTACGCTCTGAAAACGCTTATTTCACCATATGCAGTCACATACAGGGCCCAAATCACAGAGTGGTCAGTGATGCTTAAAAGTGAAAAATCTGGCAAAACAGGGCATAAAAAGGCACAAAACCACCTTTTCCATCAAGAAGATGATGATTGCAGCCACTTGGCTGTGAAAGTGAGCTTTTTGAGCTTTTTACGCTCTGAAAACGCTTATTTCACCATATGCAGTCACATACAGGGACCAAATCACAGTGGTCACTCATGCTAAAAAAGTGAAAAATCTGGCAAAACAGGGCATAAAAAGACACAAAACCACGTTTTCCATCAAGAAGATGATGATTGCAGCCACTTGGCACTGGAAAGTGTGCTTTTTGAGCTTTTTACGCTCTGAAAACGCTTATTTCACCATATGCAGTCACATACAGGGACCAAATCACAGTGGTCACTCATGCTAAAAAAGTGAAAAATCTGGCAAAACAGGGCATAAAAAGACACAAAACCACCTTTTCCATTAAGAAGATGATGATTGCAGCCACTTGGCTGTGAAAGTGTGCTTTTTGAGCTTTATACGCTCTGAAAACGCTTATTTCACCATATGCAGTCACATACAGGGACCAAATCAGAGTGGTCACTGATGCTTAAAAGTGAATAATCTGGCAAAACAGGGCATAAAAAGACACAAAACCACGTTTTCCATCAAGAAGATGATGATTGCAGCCACTTTGCACTGGAAAGTGTGCTTTTTGAGCTTTTTACGCTCTGAAAACGCTTATTTCACCATATGCAGTCACATACAGGGCCCAAATCACAGAGTGGTCAGTGATGCTTAAAAGTGAAAAATCTGGCAAAACAGGGCATAAAAAGACACAAAACCACCTTTTCCATCAAGAAGATGATGATTGCAGCCACTTGGCTGTGAAAGTGTGCTTTTTGAGCTTTTTACGCTCTGAAAACGCTTATTTCACCATATGCAGTCACATACAGGGACCAAATCACAGTGGTCACTCATGCTAAAAAAGTGAAAAATCTGCCAAAACAGGGCATAAAAAGACACAAAACCACCTTTTCCATCAAGAAGATGATGATTGCAGCCACTTGGCACTGGAAAGTGTGCTTTTTGAGCTTTTTACGCTCTGAAAAGGCTTATTTCACCATATGCAGTCACATACAGGGACCAAATCACAGTGGTCACTCATGCTAAAAAAGTGAAAAATCTGCCAAAACAGGGCATAAAAAGACACAAAACCACCTTTTCCATCAAGAAGATGATGATTGCAGCCACTTGGCTGTGAAAGTGTGCTTTTTGAGCTTTTTACGCTCTGAAAAGGCCTATTTCACCATATGCAGTCACATACAGGGACCAAATCACAGTGGTCACTCATGCTAAAAAAGTGAAAAATCTGCCAAAACAGGGCATAAAAAGACACAAAACCACCTTTTCCATCAAGAAGATGATGATTGCAACCACTTTGCACTGGAAAGTGTGCTTTTTGAGCTTTTTACGCTCTGAAAACGCTTATTTCACCATATGCAGTCACATACAGGGCCCAAATCACAGAGTGGTCACTTATGCTTAAAAGTGAAAAATCTGGCCAAACAGGGCATAAAAAGACACAAAACCACCTTTTCCATCAAGAAGATGATGATTGCAGCCACTTGGCTGTGAAAGTGTGCTTTTTGAGCTTTTTACGCTCTCAAAACGCTTATTTCACCATATGCAGTCACATACAGGGACCAAATCACAGTGGTCACTCATGCTAAAAAAGTGAAAAATCTGGCAAAACAGGGCATAAAAAGACACAAAACCACGTTTTCCATCAAGAAGATGATGATTGCAGCCACTTGGCTGTGAAAGTGTGCTTTTTGAGCTTTTTACGCTCTGAAAACGCTTATTTCACCATATGCAGTCACATACAGGGACTAAATCACAGAGTGGTCACTGATGCTTAAAAGTGAATAATCTGGCAAAACAGGGCATAAAAAGACACAAAACCACCTTTTCCATCAAGAAGATGATGATTGCAGCCACTTGGCTGTGAAAGTGTGCTTTTTGAGCTTTTTAAGCTCTGAAAACGCTTATTTCACCATATGCAGTCACATACAGGGACCAAATCACAGAGTGGTCACTTATGCTTAAAAGTGAAAAATCTGGCCAAACAGGGCATAAAAAGACACAAAACCACCTTTTCCATCAAGAAGATGATGATTGCAGCCACTTGGCACTGGAAACTGTGCTTTTTGAGCTTTTTACGCTCTGAAAACACTTATTTCACCATATGCAGTCACATACAGGGACCAAATCACAGTGGTCACTGATGCTAAAAAAGTGAAAAATCTGCCAAAACAGGGCATAAAAAGACACAAAACCACCTTTTCCATCAAGAAGATGATGATTGCAGCCACTTGGCTGTGAAAGTGTGCTTTTTGAGCTTTTTACGCTCTCAAAACGCTTATTTCACCATATGCAGTCACATACAGGGACCAAATCACAGAGTGGTCACTGATGCTTAAAAGTGAAAAATCTGGCAAAACAGGGCATAAAAAGACACAAAACCACCTTTTCCATCAAGAAGATGATGATTGCAGCCACTTGGCTGTGAAAGTGTGCTTTTTGAACTTTTTACGCTCTGAAAAGCCTTATTTCACCATATGCAGTCACATACAGGGACCAAATCACAGTGGTCACTCATGCTAAAAAAGTGAAAAATCTGGCAAAACAGGGCATAAAAAGACACAAAACCACGTTTTCCATCAAGAAGATGATGATTGCAGCCACTTGGCTGTGAAAGTGTGCTTTTTGAGCTTTGTACGCTCTGAAAACGCTTATTTCACCATATGCAGTCACATACAAGGACCAAATCAGAGTGGTCACTCATGCTTAAAAGTGAAAAATCTGGAGAAACAGGGCATAAAAAGACACAAAACCACCTTTTCCATCAAGAAGATGATGATTGCAGCCACTTGGCACTGGAAAGTGTGCTTTTTGAGCTTTTTACGCTCTGAAAACGCTTATTTCACCATATGCAGGCACATACAGGGACCAAATCACAGAGTGGTCACTGATGCTGAAAAAGTGAAAAATCTGCCAAAACAGGGCATAAAAAGACACAAAACCACCTTTTCCATCAAGAAGATGATGATTGCAGCCACTTGGCACTGGAAAGTGTGCTTTTTGAGCTTTTTACGCTCTGAAAACGCTTATTTCACCATATGCAGTCACATACCGGGACCAAATCACAGTGGTCACTGATGCTAAAAAGTGAAAAATCTGCCAAAACAGGGCATAAAAAGACACCTTACCACCTTTTCCATCAAGAAGATGATGATTGCAGACACTTGGCTGTGAAAAGTGTGCTTTTTGAGCTTTTTACGCTCTGAAAACGCTTATTTCACCATATGCAGTCACATACCAGGACCAAATCAGAATGGTCACTCATGCTAAAAAGTGAAAAATCTGCCAATTTAGGCCATAAAAAGACACAAAACCACCTTTTCCATCAAGAAGATGATGATTGCAGCCACTTGGCTGTGAAAAGTGTGCTTTTTGAGCTTTTTACGCTCTGAAAACGCTTATTTCACCATATGCAGTCACATACCGGGACCAAATCACAGTGGTCACTCATGCTAAAAAGTGAAAAATCTGCCAAAACAGGGCATAAAAAGACACAAAACCACCTTTTCCATCAAGAAGATGATGATTGCAGCCACTTGGCTGTGAAAAGTGTGCTTTTTGAGCTTTTTACGCTCTGAAAACGCTTATTTCACCATATCCAGTCACATACAGGGCTCAAATCACAGAGTGGTCACTGATGCTTAAAAGTGAAAAATCTGGCAAAACAGGGCATAAAAAGACACAAAACCACCTTTTCCATCAAGAAGATGATGATTGCAGCCACTTTGCACTGGAAAGTGTGCTTTTTGAGCTTTTTACGCTCTGAAAACGCTTATTTCACCATATGCAGTCACATACAGGGCCCAAATCACGGAGTGGTCAGTGATGCTTAAAAGTGAAAAATCTGGCAAAACAGGGCATAAAAAGACACAAAACCACCTTTTCCATCAAGAAGATGATGATTGCAGCCACTTGGCTGTGAAAGTGTGCTTTTTGAGCTTTTTACGCTCTGAAAACGCTTATTTCACCATATGCAGTCACATACAGGGACCAAATCACAGTGGTCACTCATGCTAAAAAAGTGAAAAATCTGGCAAAACAGGGCATAAAAAGACACAAAACCACCTTTTCCATCAAGAAGATGATGATTGCAGCCACTTGGCACTGGAAAGTGTGCTTTTTGAGCTTTTTATGCTCTGAAAACGCTTATTTCACCATATGCAGTCACATACAGGGCCCAAATCACAGAGTGGTCACTCATGCTTAAAAGTGAAAAATCTGGCAAAACAGGGCATAAAAAGACACAAAACCACCTTTTCCATCAAGAAGATAATGATTGCAGCCACTTGGCTGTGAAAGTGTGCTTTTTGAGCTTTTTACGCTCTGAAAACGCTTATTTCACCATATGCAGTCACATACAGGGCTCAAATCACAGAGTGGTCACTGATGCTTAAAAGTGAAAAATCTGGCAAAACAGGGCATAAAAAGACACAAAACCACCTTTTCCATCAAGAAGATGATGATTGCAGCCACTTGGCTGTGAAAGTGTGCTTTTTGAGCTTTTTACGCTCTGAAAACGCTTATTTCACCATATGCAGTCACATACAGGGACTAAATCACAGAGTGGTCACTGATGCTTAAAAGTGAATAATCTGGCAAAACAGGGCATAAAAAGACACAAAACCACCTTTTCCATCAAGAAGATGATGATTGCAGCCACTTGGCTGTGAAAGTGTGCTTTTTGAGCTTTTTAAGCTCTGAAAACGCTTATTTCACCATATGCAGTCACATACAGGGACCAAATCACAGAGTGGTCACTTATGCTTAAAAGTGAAAAATCTGGCCAAACAGGGCATAAAAAGACACAAAACCACCTTTTCCATCAAGAATATGATGATTGCAGCCACTTGGCACTGGAAAGTGTGCTTTTTGAACTTTTTACGCTCTGAAAAGCCTTATTTCACCATATGCAGTCACATACAGGGACCAAATCACAGTGGTCACTCATGCTAAAAAAGTGAAAAATCTGCCAAAACAGGGCATAAAAAGACACAAAACCACCTTTTCCATCAAGAAGATGATGATTGCAGCCACTTGGCACTGGAAAGTGTGCTTTTTGAGCTTTTTACGCTCTGAAAACACTTATTTCACCATATGCAGTCACATACAGGGACCAAATCACAGTGGTCACTGATGCTAAAAAAGTGAAAAATCTGGCAAAACAGGGCATAAAAAGACACAAAACCACCTTTTCCATCAAGAAGATGATGATTGCAGCCACTTGGCTGTGAAAGTGTGCTTTTTGAGCTTTTTACGCTCTCAAAACGCTTATTTCACCATATGCAGTCACATACAGGGCCCAAATCACAGAGTGGTCACTCATGCTAAAAAGTGAAAAATCTGGCAAAACAGGGCATAAAAAGACACAAAACCACCTTTTCCATCAAGAATATGATGATTGCAGCCACTTGGCACTGGAAAGTGTGCTTTTTGAGCTTTTTACGCTCTGAAAACGCTTATTTCACCATATGCAGTCACATACAGGGCCCAAATCACAGAGTGGTCAGTTATGCTTAAAAGTGAAAAATCTGGCAAAACAGGGCATAAAAAGACACAAAACCACCTTTTCCATCAAGAAGATGATGATTGCAGCCACTTGGTTGTGAAAGTGTGCTTTTTGAGCTTTTTACGCTCTGAAAATGCTTATTTCACCATATGCAGTCACATACAGGGCTCAAATCACAGAGTGGTCACTGATGCTTAAAAGTGAATAATCTGGCAAAACAGGGCATAAAAAGACACAAAACCACGTTTTCCATCAAGAAGATGATGATTGCAGCCACTTGGCTGTGAAAGTGTGCTTTTTGAGCTTTTTAAGCTCTGAAAAGCCTTATTTCACCATATGCAGTCACATACAGGGCTCAAATCACAGAGTGGTCAGTGATGCTTAAAAGTGAAAAATCTGGCAAAACAGGGCATAAAAAGACACAAAACCACGTTTTCCAACAAGAAGATGATGATTGCAGCCACTTGGCACTGGAAAGTGTGCTTTTTGAGCTTTTTACGCTCTGAAAACGCTTATTTCACCATATGCAGTCACATACAGGGCCCAAATCACAGAGTGGTCACTTATGCTTAAAAGTGAAAAATCTGGCCAAACAGGGCATAAAAAGACACAAAACCACCTTTTCCATCAAGAAGATAATGATTGCAGCCACTTGGCTGTGAAAGTGTGCTTTTTGAGCTTTTTACGCTCTGACAAGGCTTATTTCACCATATGCAGTCACATACAGGGCTCAAATCACAGAGTGGTCACTGATGCTTAAAAGTGAAAAATCTGGCAAAACAGGGCATAAAAAGACACAAAACCACCTTTTCCATCAAGAAGATGATGATTGCAGCCACTTGGCACTGGAAAGTGTGCTTTTTGAGCTTTTTACGCTCTGAAAACGCTTATTTCACCATATGCAGTCACATACAGGGACCAAATCAGAGTGGTCACTGATGCTTAAAAGTGAAAAATCTGCCAAAACAGGGCATAAAAAGACACAAAACCACCTTTTCCATCAAGAAGATGATGATTGCAGCCACTTGGCACTGGAAAGTGTGCTTTTTGAGCTTTTTACGCTCTGAAAACACTTATTTCACCATATGCAGTCACATACAGGGACCAAATCACAGTGGTCACTGATGCTAAAAAAGTGAAAAATCTGCCAAAACAGGGCATAAAAAGACACAAAACCACCTTTTCCATCAAGAAGATGATGATTGCAGCCACTTGGCTGTGAAAGTGTGCTTTTTGAACTTTTTACGCTCTGAAAAGCCTTATTTCACCATATGCAGTCACATACAGGGACCAAATCACAGTGGTCACTCATGCTAAAAAAGTGAAAAATCTGCCAAAACAGGGCATAAAAAGACACAAAACCACCTTTTCCATCAAGAATATGATGATTGCAGCCACTTGGCACTGGAAAGTGTGCTTTTTGAGCTTTTTACGCTCTGAAAACGCTTATTTCACCATATGCAGTCACATACAGGGACTAAATCACAGAGTGGTCACTGATGCTTAAAAGTGAATAATCTGGCAAAACAGGGCATAAAAAGACACAAAACCACCTTTTCCATCAAGAAGATGATGATTGCAGCCACTTGGCACTGGAAAGTGTGCTTTTTGAGCTTTTTACGCTCTGAAAACGCTTATTTCACCATATGCAGTCACATACAGGGCCCAAATCACAGAGTGGTCAGTGATGCTTAAAAGTGAAAAATCTGGCAAAACAGGGCATAAAAAGACACAAAACCACGTTTTCCATCAAGAAGATGATGATTGCAGCCACTTGGCTGTGAAAGTGTGCTTTTTGAGCTTTTTACGCTCTGAAAACGCTTATTTCACCATATGCAGTCACATACAGGGACCAAATCAGAGTGGTCACTGATGCTTAAAAGTGAAAAATCTGCCAAAACAGGGCATAAAAAGACACAAAACCACCTTTTCCATCAAGAAGATGATGATTGCAGCCACTTGGCACTGGAAAGTGTGCTTTTTGAGCTTTTTACGCTCTGAAAACGCTTATTTCACCATATGCAGTCACATACAGGGACCAAATCACAGTGGTCACTCATGCTAAAAAGTGAAAAATCTGCCAATTTAGGGCATAAAAAGACACAAAACCACCTTTTCCATCAAGAAGATGATGATTGCAGCGACTTGGCTGTGAAAAGTGTGCTTTTTGAGTTTTGTACGCTCTGAAAACGCTTATTTCACCATATGCAGTCACATACAAGGACCAAATCAGAGTGGGCACTCATGCTTAAAAGTGAAAAATCTGGAGAAACAGGGCATAAAAAGACACAAAACCACCTTTTCCATCAAGAAGATGATGATTGCAGCCACTTGGCACTGGAAAGTGTGCTTTTTGAGCTTTTTACGCTCTGAAAACGCTTATTTCACCATATGCAGGCACATACAGGGACCAAATCACAGAGTGGTCACTGATGCTGAAAAAGTGAAAAATCTGCCAAAACAGGGCATAAAAAGACACAAAACCACCTTTTCCATCAAGAAGATGATGATTGCAGCCACTTGGCACTGGAAAGTGTGCTTTTTGAGCTTTTTACGCTCTGAAAACGCTTATTTCACCATATGCAGTCACATACCGGGACCAAATCACAGTGGTCACTGATGCTAAAAAGTGAAAAATCTGCCCAAACAGGGCATAAAAAGACACCTTACCACCTTTTCCATCAAGAAGATGATGATTGCAGCCACTTGGCTGTGAAAAGTGTGCTTTTTGAGCTTTTTACGCTCTGAAAACGCTTATTTCACCATATGCAGTCACATACCGGGACCAAATCACAGTGGTCACTGATGCTAAAAAGTGAAAAATCTGCCCAAACAGGGCATAAAAAGACACCTTACCACCTTTTCCATCAAGAAGATGATTGCAGCCACTTGGCTGTGAAAGTGAGCTTTTTGAGCTTTTTACGCTCTGAAAACGCTTATTTCACCATATGCAGTCACATACAGGGACCAAATCACAGTGGTCACTCATGCTAAAAAAGTGAAAAATCTGGCAAAACAGGGCATAAAAAGACACAAAACCACGTTTTCCATCAAGAAGATGATGATTGCAGCCACTTGGCACTGGAAAGTGTGCTTTTTGAGCTTTTTACGCTCTGAAAACGCTTATTTCACCATATGCAGTCACATACAGGGACCAAATCACAGTGGTCACTCATGCTAAAAAAGTGAAAAATCTGGCAAAACAGGGCATAAAAAGACACAAAACCACCTTTTCCATTAAGAAGATGATGATTGCAGCCACTTGGCTGTGAAAGTGTGCTTTTTGAGCCTTATACGCTCTGAAAACGCTTATTTCACCATATGCAGTCACATACAGGGACCAAATCAGAGTGGTCACTGATGCTTAAAAGTGAATAATCTGGCAAAACAGGGCATAAAAAGACACAAAACCACGTTTTCCATCAAGAAGATGATGATTGCAGCCACTTTGCACTGGAAAGTGTGCTTTTTGAGCTTTTTACGCTCTGAAAACGCTTATTTCACCATATGCAGTCACATACAGGGCCCAAATCACAGAGTGGTCAGTGATGCTTAAAAGTGAAAAATCTGGCAAAACAGGGCATAAAAAGACACAAAACCACCTTTTCCATCAAGAAGATGATGATTGCAGCCACTTGGCTGTGAAAGTGTGCTTTTTGAGCTTTTTACGCTCTGAAAACGCTTATTTCACCATATGCAGTCACATACAGGGACCAAATCACAGTGGTCACTCATGCTAAAAAAGTGAAAAATCTGCCAAAACAGGGCATAAAAAGACACAAAACCACCTTTTCCATCAAGAAGATGATGATTGCAGCCACTTGGCACTGGAAAGTGTGCTTTTTGAGCTTTTTACGCTCTGAAAAGGCTTATTTCACCATATGCAGTCACATACAGGGACCAAATCACAGTGGTCACTCATGCTAAAAAAGTGAAAAATCTGCCAAAACAGGGCATAAAAAGACACAAAACCACCTTTTCCATCAAGAAGATGATGATTGCAGCCACTTGGCTGTGAAAGTGTGCTTTTTGAGCTTTTTACGCTCTGAAAAGGCCTATTTCACCATATGCAGTCACATACAGGGACCAAATCACAGTGGTCACTCATGCTAAAAAAGTGAAAAATCTGCCAAAACAGGGCATAAAAAGACACAAAACCACCTTTTCCATCAAGAAGATGATGATTGCAACCACTTTGCACTGGAAAGTGTGCTTTTTGAGCTTTTTACGCTCTGAAAACGCTTATTTCACCATATGCAGTCACATACAGGGACCAAATCACAGTGGTCACTCATGCTAAAAAAGTGAAAAATCTGCCAAAACAGGGCATAAAAAGACACAAAACCACCTTTTCCATCAAGAAGATGATGATTGCAGCCACTTGGCACTGGAAAGTGTGCTTTTTGAGCTTTTTACGCTCTGAAAAGGCTTATTTCACCATATGCAGTCACATACAGGGACCAAATCACAGTGGTCACTCATGCTAAAAAAGTGAAAAATCTGCCAAAACAGGGCATAAAAAGACACAAAACCACCTTTTCCATCAAGAAGATGATGATTGCAGCCACTTGGCTGTGAAAGTGTGCTTTTTGAGCTTTTTACGCTCTGAAAAGGCCTATTTCACCATATGCAGTCACATACAGGGACCAAATCACAGTGGTCACTCATGCTAAAAAAGTGAAAAATCTGCCAAAACAGGGCATAAAAACACACAAAACCACCTTTTCCAACAAGAAGATGATGATTGCAGCCACTTGGCTGTGGAAAGTGTGCTTTTTGAGCTTTTTACGCTCTGAAAACGCTTATTTCACCATATGCAGTCACATACAGGGCCCAAATCACAGAGTGGTCACTTATGCTTAAAAGTGAAAAATCTGGCCAAACAGGGCATAAAAAGACACAAAACCACCTTTTCCATCAAGAAGATGATGATTGCAGCCACTTGGCTGTGAAAGTGTGCTTTTTGAGCTTTTTACGCTCTCAAAACGCTTATTTCACCATATGCAGTCACATACAGGGACCAAATCACAGTGGTCACTCATGCTAAAAAAGTGAAAAATCTGGCAAAACAGGGCATAAAAAGACACAAAACCACGTTTTCCATCAAGAAGATGATGATTGCAGCCACTTGGCTGTGAAAGTGTGCTTTTTGAGCTTTTTACGCTCTGAAAACGCTTATTTCACCATATGCAGTCACATACAGGGCCCAAATCACAGAGTGGTCACTGATGCTTAAAAGTGAATAATCTGGCAAAACAGGGCATAAAAAGACACAAAACCACCTTTTCCATCAAGAAGATGATGATTGCAGCCACTTGGCTGTGAAAGTGTGCTTTTTGAGCTTTTTAAGCTCTGAAAACGCTTATTTCACCATATGCAGTCACATACAGGGACCAAATCACAGAGTGGTCACTTATGCTTAAAAGTGAAAAATCTGGCCAAACAGGGCATAAAAAGACACAAAACCACCTTTTCCATCAAGAAGATGATGATTGCAGCCACTTGGCACTGGAAACTGTGCTTTTTGAGCTTTTTACGCTCTGAAAACACTTATTTCACCATATGCAGTCACATACAGGGACCAAATCACAGTGGTCACTGATGCTAAAAAAGTGAAAAATCTGCCAAAACAGGGCATAAAAAGACACAAAACCACCTTTTCCATCAAGAAGATGATGATTGCAGCCACTTGGCTGTGAAAGTGTGCTTTTTGAGCTTTTTACGCTCTCAAAACGCTTATTTCACCATATGCAGTCACATACAGGGACCAAATCACAGTGGTCACTCATGCTAAAAAAGTGAAAAATCTGCCAAAACAGGGCATAAAAAGACACAAAACCACCTTTTCCATCAAGAAGATGATGATTGCAGCCACTTGGCTGTGAAAGTGTGCTTTTTGAGCTTTTTACGCTCTGAAAAGGCCTATTTCACCATATGCAGTCACATACAGGGACCAAATCACAGTGGTCACTCATGCTAAAAAAGTGAAAAATCTGCCAAAACAGGGCATAAAAAGACACAAAACCACCTTTTCCATCAAGAAGATGATGATTGCAACCACTTTGCACTGGAAAGTGTGCTTTTTGAGCTTTTTACGCTCTCAAAACGCTTATTTCACCATATGCAGTCACATACAGGGACCAAATCACAGAGTGGTCACTTATGCTTAAAAGTGAAAAATCTGGCCAAACAGGGCATAAAAAGACACAAAACCACCTTTTCCATCAAGAAGATGATGATTGCAGCCACTTGGCACTGGAAACTGTGCTTTTTGAGCTTTTTACGCTCTGAAAACACTTATTTCACCATATGCAGTCACATACAGGGACCAAATCACAGTGGTCACTGATGCTAAAAAAGTGAAAAATCTGCCAAAACAGGGCATAAAAAGACACAAAACCACCTTTTCCATCAAGAAGATGATGATTGCAGCCACTTGGCTGTGAAAGTGTGCTTTTTGAGCTTTTTACGCTCTCAAAACGCTTATTTCACCATATGCAGTCACATACAGGGACCAAATCACAGAGTGGTCACTGATGCTTAAAAGTGAAAAATCTGGCAAAACAGGGCATAAAAAGACACAAAACCACCTTTTCCATCAAGAAGATGATGATTGCAGCCACTTGGCTGTGAAAGTGTGCTTTTTGAACTTTTTACGCTCTGAAAAGCCTTATTTCACCATATGCAGTCACATACAGGGACCAAATCACAGTGGTCACTCATGCTAAAAAAGTGAAAAATGTGCCAAAGCAGGGCATAAAAAGACACAAAACCACCTTTTCCATCAAGAATATGATGATTGCAGCCACTTGGCACTGGAAAGTGTGCTTTTTGAGCTTTTTACGCTCTGAAAAGGCTTATTTCACCATATGCAGTCACATACAGGGCCCAAATCACAGAGTGGTCAGTTATGCTTAAAAGTGAAAAATCTGGCAAAACAGGGCATAAAAAGACACAAAACCACCTTTTCCATCAAGAAGATGATGATTGCAGCCACTTGGCTGTGAAAGTGTGCTTTTTGAGCTTTTCACGCTCTCAAAACGCTTATTTCACCATATGCAGTCACATACAGGGACCAAATCACAGTGGTCACTCATGCTAAAAAAGTGAAAAATCTGGCAAAACAGGGCATAAAAAGACACAAAACCACCTTTTCCATCAAGAAGATGATGATTGCAGCCACTTGGCTGTGAAAGTGTGCTTTTTGAGCTTTGTACGCTCTGAAAACGCTTATTTCACCATATGCAGTCACATACAAGGACCAAATCAGAGTGGTCACTCATGCTTAAAAGTGAAAAATCTGGAGAAACAGGGCATAAAAAGACACAAAACCACCTTTTCCATCAAGAAGATGATGATTGCAGCCACTTGGCACTGGAAAGTGTGCTTTTTGAGCTTTTTACGCTCTGAAAACGCTTATTTCACCATATGCAGGCACATACAGGGACCAAATCACAGAGTGGTCACTGATGCTGAAAAAGTGAAAAATCTGCCAAAACAGGGCATAAAAAGACACAAAACCACCTTTTCCATCAAGAAGATGATGATTGCAGCCACTTGGCACTGGAAAGTGTGCTTTTTGAGCTTTTTACGCTCTGAAAACGCTTATTTCACCATATGCAGTCACATACCGGGACCAAATCACAGTGGTCACTGATGCTAAAAAGTGAAAAATCTGCCCAAACAGGGCATAAAAAGACACCTTACCACCTTTTCCATCAAGAAGATGATGATTGCAGACACTTGGCTGTGAAAAGTGTGCTTTTTGAGCTTTTTACGCTCTGAAAACGCTTATTTCACCATATGCAGTCACATACCAGGACCAAATCAGAATGGTCACTCATGCTAAAAAGTGAAAAATCTGCCAATTTAGGCCATAAAAAGACACAAAACCACCTTTTCCATCAAGAAGATGATGATTGCAGCCACTTGGCTGTGAAAAGTGTGCTTTTTGAGCTTTTTACGCTCTGAAAACGCTTATTTCACCATATGCAGTCACATACCGGGACCAAATCACAGTGGTCACTCATGCTAAAAAGTGAAAAATCTGCCAAAACAGGGCATAAAAAGACACAAAACCACCTTTTCCATCAAGAAGATGATGATTGCAGCCACTTGGCTGTGAAAAGTGTGCTTTTTGAGCTTTTTACGCTCTGAAAACGCTTATTTCACCATATCCAGTCACATACAGGGCTCAAATCACAGAGTGGTCACTGATGCTTAAAAGTGAAAAATCTGGCAAAACAGGGCATAAAAAGACACAAAACCACCTTTTCCATCAAGAAGATGATGATTGCAGCCACTTTGCACTGGAAAGTGTGCTTTTTGAGCTTTTTACGCTCTGAAAACGCTTATTTCACCATATGCAGTCACATACAGGGCCCAAATCACGGAGTGGTCAGTGATGCTTAAAAGTGAAAAATCTGGCAAAACAGGGCATAAAAAGACACAAAACCACCTTTTCCATCAAGAAGATGATGATTGCAGCCACTTGGCTGTGAAAGTGTGCTTTTTGAGCTTTTTACGCTCTGAAAACGCTTATTTCACCATATGCAGTCACATACAGGGACCAAATCACAGTGGTCACTCATGCTAAAAAAGTGAAAAATCTGGCAAAACAGGGCATAAAAAGACACAAAACCACCTTTTCCATCAAGAAGATGATGATTGCAGCCACTTGGCACTGGAAAGTGTGCTTTTTGAGCTTTTTATGCTCTGAAAACGCTTATTTCACCATATGCAGTCACATACAGGGCCCAAATCACAGAGTGGTCACTCATGCTTAAAAGTGAAAAATCTGGCAAAACAGGGCATAAAAAGACACAAAACCACCTTTTCCATCAAGAAGATAATGATTGCAGCCACTTGGCTGTGAAAGTGTGCTTTTTGAGCTTTTTACGCTCTGAAAACGCTTATTTCACCATATGCAGTCACATACAGGGCTCAAATCACAGAGTGGTCACTGATGCTTAAAAGTGAAAAATCTGGCAAAACAGGGCATAAAAAGACACAAAACCACCTTTTCCATCAAGAAGATGATGATTGCAGCCACTTGGCACTGGAAAGTGTGCTTTTTGAGCTTTTTACGCTCTGAAAACGCTTATTTCACCATATGCAGTCACATACAGGGACCAAATCACAGTGGTCACTCATGCTAAAAAGTGAAAAATCTGCCCAAACAGGGCATAAAAAGACACAAAACCACCTTTTCCATCAAGAAGATGATGATTGCAGCCACTTGGCTGTGAAAAGTGTGCTTTTTGAGCTTTGTACGCTCTGAAAACGCTTATTTCACCATATGCAGTCACATACAAGGACCAAATCAGAGTGGTCACTCATGCTTAAAAGTGAAAAATCTGGAGAAACAGGGCATAAAAAGACACAAAACCACCTTTTCCATCAAGAAGATGATGATTGCAGCCACTTGGCACTGGAAAGTGTGCTTTTTGAGCTTTTTACGCTCTGAAAACACTTATTTCACCATATGCAGTCACATACAGGGACCAAATCACAGTGGTCACTGATGCTAAAAAAGTGAAAAATCTGGCAAAACAGGGCATAAAAAGACACAAAACCACCTTTTCCATCAAGGAGATAATGATTGCAGCCACTTGGCACTGGAAAGTGTGCTTTTTGAGCTTTTTACGCTCTGAAAACGCTTATTTCACCATATGCAGTCACATACAGGGCCCAAATCACAGAGTGGTCACTCATGCTAAAAAGTGAAAAATCTGGCAAAACAGGGCATAAAAAGACACAAAACCACGTTTTCCATCAAGAAGATGATGATTGCAGCCACTTGGCTGTGAAAGTGTGCTTTTTGAGCTTTTTAAGCTCTGAAAAGCCTTATTTCACCATATGCAGTCACATACAGGGCTCAAATCACAGAGTGGTCACTGATGCTTAAAAGTGAAAAATCTGGCAAAACAGGGCATAAAAAGACACAAAACCACCTTTTCCATCAAGAAGATGATGATTGCAGCCACTTGGCACTGGAAAGTGTGCTTTTTGAGCTTTTTACGCTCTGAAAACGCTTATTTCACCATATGCAGTCACATACAGGGACCAAATCAGAGTGGTCACTGATGCTTAAAAGTGAAAAATCTGCCAAAACAGGGCATAAAAAGACACAAAACCACCTTTTCCATCAAGAAGATGATGATTGCAGCCACTTGGCACTGGAAAGTGTGCTTTTTGAGCTTTTTACGCTCTGAAAACACTTATTTCACCATATGCAGTCACATACAGGGACCAAATCACAGTGGTCACTGATGCTAAAAAAGTGAAAAATCTGCCAAAACAGGGCATAAAAAGACACAAAACCACCTTTTCCATCAAGAAGATGATGATTGCAGCCACTTGGCTGTGAAAGTGTGCTTTTTGAACTTTTTACGCTCTGAAAAGCCTTATTTCACCATATGCAGTCACATACAGGGACCAAATCACAGTGGTCACTCATGCTAAAAAAGTGAAAAATCTGCCAAAACAGGGCATAAAAAGACACAAAACCACCTTTTCCATCAAGAATATGATGATTGCAGCCACTTGGCACTGGAAAGTGTGCTTTTTGAGCTTTTTACGCTCTGAAAACGCTTATTTCACCATATGCAGTCACATACAGGGCCCAAATCACAGAGTGGTCAGTTATGCTTAAAAGTGAAAAATGTGCCAAAACAGGGCATAAAAAGACACAAAACCACCTTTTCCATCAAGAAGATGATGATTGCAGCCACTTGGCTGTGAAAAGTGTGCTTTTTGAGCTTTTTACGCTCTGAAAACGCTTATTTCACCATATGCAGTCACATACCGGGACCAAATCACAGTGGTCACTCATGCTAAAAAGTGAAAAATCTGCCAAAACAGGGCATAAAAAGACACAAAACCACCTTTTCCATCAAGAAGATGATGATTGCAGCCACTTGGCTGTGAAAAGTGTGCTTTTTGAGCTTTTTACGCTCTGAAAACGCTTATTTCACCATATGCAGTCACATACAGGGACCAAATCACAGTGGTCACTCATGCTAAAAAAGTGAAAAATCTGCCAAAACAGGGCATAAAAAGACACAAAACCACCTTTTCCATCAAGAAGATGATGATTGCAGCCACTTGGCACTGGAAAGTGTGCTTTTTGAGCTTTTTACGCTCTGAAAACACTTATTTCACCATATGCAGTCACATACAGGGACCAAATCACAGTGGTCACTGATGCTAAAAAAGTGAAAAATCTGGCAAAACAGGGCATAAAAAGACACAAAACCACCTTTTCCATCAAGGAGATAATGATTGCAGCCACTTGGCACTGGAAAGTGTGCTTTTTGAGCTTTTTACGCTCTGAAAACGCTTATTTCACCATATGCAGTCACATACAGGGCCCAAATCACAGAGTGGTCACTCATGCTAAAAAGTGAAAAATCTGGCAAAACAGGGCATAAAAAGACACAAAACCACGTTTTCCATCAAGAAGATGATGATTGCAGCCACTTGGCTGTGAAAGTGTGCTTTTTGAGCTTTTTAAGCTCTGAAAAGCCTTATTTCACCATATGCAGTCACATACAGGGCTCAAATCACAGAGTGGTCACTGATGCTTAAAAGTGAAAAATCTGGCAAAACAGGGCATAAAAAGACACAAAACCACCTTTTCCATCAAGAAGATGATGATTGCAGCCACTTGGCACTGGAAAGTGTGCTTTTTGAGCTTTTTACGCTCTGAAAACGCTTATTTCACCATATGCAGTCACATACAGGGACCAAATCAGCGTGGTCACTGATGCTTAAAAGTGAAAAATCTGCCAAAACAGGGCATAAAAAGACACAAAACCACCTTTTCCATCAAGAAGATGATGATTGCAGCCACTTGGCACTGGAAAGTGTGCTTTTTGAGCTTTTTACGCTCTGAAAACACTTATTTCACCATATGCAGTCACATACAGGGACCAAATCACAGTGGTCACTGATGCTAAAAAAGTGAAAAATCTGCCAAAACAGGGCATAAAAAGACACAAAACCACCTTTTCCATCAAGAAGATGATGATTGCAGCCACTTGGCTGTGAAAGTGTGCTTTTTGAACTTTTTACGCTCTGAAAAGCCTTATTTCACCATATGCAGTCACATACAGGGACCAAATCACAGTGGTCACTCATGCTAAAAAAGTGAAAAATCTGCCAAAACAGGGCATAAAAAGACACAAAACCACCTTTTCCATCAAGAATATGATGATTGCAGCCACTTGGCACTGGAAAGTGTGCTTTTTGAGCTTTTTACGCTCTGAAAACGCTTATTTCACCATATGCAGTCACATACAGGGCCCAAATCACAGAGTGGTCAGTTATGCTTAAAAGTGAAAAATGTGCCAAAACAGGGCATAAAAAGACACAAAACCACCTTTTCCATCAAGAAGATGATGATTGCAGCCACTTGGTTGTGAAAGTGTGCTTTTTGAGCTTTTTATGCTCTCAAAACGCTTATTTCACCATATGCAGTCACATACAGGGACCAAATCACAGTGGTCACTCATGCTAAAAAAGTGAAAAATCTGCTAAAACAGGGCATAAAAAGACACAAAACCACCTTTTCCATCAAGGAGATAATGATTGCAGCCACTTGGCACTGGAAAGTGTGCTTTTTGAGCTTTTTACGCTCTGAAAACGCTTATTTCACCATATGCAGTCACATACAGGGACCAAATCACAGTGGTCACTCATGCTAAAAAGTGAAAAATCTGCCAATTTAGGGCATAAAAAGACACAAAACCACCTTTTCCATCAAGAAGATGATGATTGCAGCCACTTGGCTGTGAAAAGTGTGCTTTTTGAGCTTTGTACGCTCTGAAAACGCTTATTTCACCATATGCAGTCACATACAAGGACCAAATCAGAGTGGTCACTCATGCTTAAAAGTGAAAAATCTGGAGAAACAGGGCATAAAAAGACACAAAACCACCTTTTCCATCAAGAAGATGATGATTGCAGCCACTTGGCACTGGAAAGTGTGCTTTTTGAGCTTTTTACGCTCTGAAAACGCTTATTTCACCATATGCAGGCACATACAGGGACCAAATCACAGAGTGGTCACTGATGCTGAAAAAGTGAAAAATCTGCCAAAACAGGGCATAAAAAGACACAAAACCACCTTTTCCATCAAGAAGATGATGATTGCAGCCACTTGGCACTGGAAAGTGTGCTTTTTGAGCTTTTTACGCTCTGAAAACGCTTATTTCACCATATGCAGTCACATACCGGGACCAAATCACAGTGGTCACTGATGCTAAAAAGTGAAAAATCTGCCCAAACAGGGCATAAAAAGACACCTTACCACCTTTTCCATCAAGAAGATGATGATTGCAGCCACTTGGCTGTGAAAAGTGTGCTTTTTGAGCTTTTTACGCTCTGAAAACGCTTATTTCACCATATGCAGTCACATACCGGGACCAAATCACAGTGGTCACTCATGCTAAAAAGTGAAAAATCTGCCAATTTAGGGCATAAAAAGACACAAAACCACCTTTTCCATCAAGAAGATGATGATTGCAGCCACTTGGCTGTGAAAAGTGTGCTTTTTGAGCTTTTTACGCTCTGAAAACGCTTATTTCACCATATGCAGTCACATACCGGGACCAAATCACAGTGGTCACTCATGCTAAAAAGTGAAAAATCTGCCCAAACAGGGCATAAAAAGACACAAAACCACCTTTTCCATCAAGAAGATGATGATTGCAGCCACTTGGCTGTGAAAAGTGTGCTTTTTGAGCTTTTTACGCTCTGAAAACGCTTATTTCACCATATGCAGTCACATACAGGGCCCAAATCACAGAGTGGTCAGTGATGCTTAAAAGTGAAAAATCTGGCAAAACAGGGCATAAAAAGGCACAAAACCACCTTTTCCATCAAGAAGATGATGATTGCAGCCACTTGGCTGTGAAAGTGAGCTTTTTGAGCTTTTTACGCTCTGAAAACGCTTATTTCACCATATGCAGTCACATACAGGGACCAAATCACAGTGGTCACTCATGCTAAAAAAGTGAAAAATCTGGCAAAACAGGGCATAAAAAGACACAAAACCACGTTTTCCATCAAGAAGATGATGATTGCAGCCACTTGGCACTGGAAAGTGTGCTTTTTGAGCTTTTTACGCTCTGAAAACGCTTATTTCACCATATGCAGTCACATACAGGGACCAAATCACAGTGGTCACTCATGCTAAAAAAGTGAAAAATCTGGCAAAACAGGGCATAAAAAGACACAAAACCACCTTTTCCATTAAGAAGATGATGATTGCAGCCACTTGGCTGTGAAAGTGTGCTTTTTGAGCTTTATACGCTCTGAAAACGCTTATTTCACCATATGCAGTCACATACAGGGACCAAATCAGAGTGGTCACTGATGCTTAAAAGTGAATAATCTGGCAAAACAGGGCATAAAAAGACACAAAACCACGTTTTCCATCAAGAAGATGATGATTGCAGCCACTTTGCACTGGAAAGTGTGCTTTTTGAGCTTTTTACGCTCTGAAAACGCTTATTTCACCATATGCAGTCACATACAGGGCCCAAATCACAGAGTGGTCAGTGATGCTTAAAAGTGAAAAATCTGGCAAAACAGGGCATAAAAAGACACAAAACCACCTTTTCCATCAAGAAGATGATGATTGCAGCCACTTGGCTGTGAAAGTGTGCTTTTTGAGCTTTTTACGCTCTGAAAACGCTTATTTCACCATATGCAGTCACATACAGGGCCCAAATCACAGAGTGGTCACTGATGCTTAAAAGTGAATAATCTGGCAAAACAGGGCATAAAAAGACACAAAACCACCTTTTCCATCAAGAAGATGATGATTGCAGCCACTTGGCTGTGAAAGTGTGCTTTTTGAGCTTTTTAAGCTCTGAAAACGCTTATTTCACCATATGCAGTCACATACAGGGACCAAATCACAGAGTGGTCACTTATGCTTAAAAGTGAAAAATCTGGCCAAACAGGGCATAAAAAGACACAAAACCACCTTTCCATCAAGAAGATGATGATTGCAGCCACTTGGCACTGGAAAGTGTGCTTTTTGAGCTTTTTACGCTCTGAAAACGCTTATTTCACCATATGCAGTCACATACAGGGACCAAATCAGAGTGGTCACTGATGCTTAAAAGTGAAAAATCTGCCAAAACAGGGCATAAAAAGACACAAAACCACCTTTTCCATCAAGAAGATGATGATTGCAGCCACTTGGCACTGGAAAGTGTGCTTTTTGAGCTTTTTACGCTCTGAAAACACTTATTTCACCATATGCAGTCACATACAGGGACCAAATCACAGTGGTCACTGATGCTAAAAAAGTGAAAAATCTGCCAAAACAGGGCATAAAAAGACACAAAACCACCTTTTCCATCAAGAAGATGATGATTGCAGCCACTTGGCTGTGAAAGTGTGCTTTTTGAACTTTTTACGCTCTGAAAAGCCTTATTTCACCATATGCAGTCACATACAGGGACCAAATCACAGTGGTCACTCATGCTGAAAAAGTGAAAAATCTGCCAAAACAGGGCATAAAAAGACACAAAACCACCTTTTCCATCAAGAATATGATGATTGCAGCCACTTGGCACTGGAAAGTGTGCTTTTTGAGCTTTTTACGCTCTGAAAACGCTTATTTCACCATATGCAGTCACATACAGGGCCCAAATCACAGAGTGGTCAGTTATGCTTAAAAGTGAAAAATGTGCCAAAACAGGGCATAAAAAGACACAAAACCACCTTTTCCATCAAGAAGATGATGATTGCAGCCACTTGGTTGTGAAAGTGTGCTTTTTGAGCTTTTTATGCTCTCAAAACGCTTATTTCACCATATGCAGTCACATACAGGGACCAAATCACAGTGGTCACTCATGCTAAAAAAGTGAAAAATCTGCTAAAACAGGGCATAAAAAGACACAAAACCACCTTTTCCATCAAGGAGATAATGATTGCAGCCACTTGGCACTGGAAAGTGTGCTTTTTGAGCTTTTTACGCTCTGAAAACGCTTATTTCACCATATGCAGTCACATACAGGGACCAAATCACAGTGGTCACTCATGCTAAAAAGTGAAAAATCTGCCAATTTAGGGCATAAAAAGACACAAAACCACCTTTTCCATCAAGAAGATGATGATTGCAGCCACTTGGCTGTGAAAAGTGTGCTTTTTGAGCTTTGTACGCTCTGAAAACGCTTATTTCACCATATGCAGTCACATACAAGGACAAAATCAGAGTGGTCACTCATGCTTAAAAGTGAAAAATCTGGAGAAACAGGGCATAAAAAGACACAAAACCACCTTTTCCATCAAGAAGATGATGATTGCAGCCACTTGGCACTGGAAAGTGTGCTTTTTGAGCTTTTTACGCTCTGAAAACGCTTATTTCACCATATGCAGGCACATACAGGGACCAAATCACAGAGTGGTCACTGATGCTGAAAAAGTGAAAAATCTGCCAAAACAGGGCATAAAAAGACACAAAACCACCTTTTCCATCAAGAAGATGATGATTGCAGCCACTTGGCACTGGAAAGTGTGCTTTTTGAGCTTTTTACGCTCTGAAAACGCTTATTTCACCATATGCAGTCACATACCGGGACCAAATCACAGTGGTCACTGATGCTAAAAAGTGAAAAATCTGCCCAAACAGGGCATAAAAAGACACCTTACCACCTTTTCCATCAAGAAGATGATGATTGCAGCCACTTGGCTGTGAAAAGTGTGCTTTTTGAGCTTTTTACGCTCTGAAAACGCTTATTTCACCATATGCAGTCACATACCGGGACCAAATCACAGTGGTCACTCATGCTAAAAAGTGAAAAATCTGCCAAAACAGGGCATAAAAAGACACAAAACCACCTTTTCCATCAAGAAGATGATGATTGCAGCCACTTGGCTGTGAAAAGTGTGCTTTTTGAGCTTTTTACGCTCTGAAAACGCTTATTTCACCATATGCAGTCACATACCGGGACCAAATCACAGTGGTCACTCATGCTAAAAAGTGAAAAATCTGCCAATTTAGGGCATAAAAAGACACAAAACCACCTTTTCCATCAAGAAGATGATGATTGCAGCCACTTGGCTGTGAAAAGTGTGCTTTTTGAGCTTTTTACGCTCTGAAAACGCTTATTTCACCATATGCAGTCACATACCGGGACCAAATCACAGTGGTCACTCATGCTAAAAAGTGAAAAATCTGCCAATTTAGGGCATAAAAAGACACAAAACCACCTTTTCCATCAAGAAGATGATGATTGCAGCCACTTGGCTGTGAAAAGTGTGCTTTTTGAGCTTTTTACGCTCTGAAAACGCTTATTTCACCATATGCAGTCACATACCGGGACCAAATCACAGTGGTCACTCATGCTAAAAAGTGAAAAATCTGCCCAAACAGGGCATAAAAAGACACAAAACCACCTTTTCCATCAAGAAGATGATGATTGCAGCCACTTGGCTGTGAAAAGTGTGCTTTTTGAGCTTTTTACGCTCTGAAAACGCTTATTTCACCATATGCAGTCACATACAGGGACCAAATCACAGTGGTCACTCATGCTAAAAAAGTGAAAAATCTGGCAAAACAGGGCATAAAAAGACACAAAACCACCTTTTCCATTAAGAAGATGATGATTGCAGCCACTTGGCTGTGAAAGTGTGCTTTTTGAGCTTTATACGCTCTGAAAACGCTTATTTCACCATATGCAGTCACATACAGGGACCAAATCAGAGTGGTCACTGATGCTTAAAAGTGAATAATCTGGCAAAACAGGGCATAAAAAGACACAAAACCACGTTTTCCATCAAGAAGATGATGATTGCAGCCACTTTGCACTGGAAAGTGTGCTTTTTGAGCTTTTTACGCTCTGAAAACGCTTATTTCACCATATGCAGTCACATACAGGGCCCAAATCACAGAGTGGTCAGTGATGCTTAAAAGTGAAAAATCTGGCAAAACAGGGCATAAAAAGACACAAAACCACCTTTTCCATCAAGAAGATGATGATTGCAGCCACTTGGCTGTGAAAGTGTGCTTTTTGAGCTTTTTACGCTCTGAAAACGCTTATTTCACCATATGCAGTCACATACAGGGACCAAATCAGAGTGGTCACTGATGCTTAAAAGTGAAAAATCTGCCAAAACAGGGCATAAAAAGACACAAAACCACCTTTTCCATCAAGAAGATGATGATTGCAGCCACTTGGCACTGGAAAGTGTGCTTTTTGAGCTTTTTACGCTCTGAAAAGGCTTATTTCACCATATGCAGTCACATACAGGGACCAAATCACAGTGGTCACTCATGCTAAAAAAGTGAAAAATCTGCCAAAACAGGGCATAAAAAGACACAAAACCACCTTTTCCATCAAGAAGATGATGATTGCAGCCACTTGGCTGTGAAAGTGTGCTTTTTGAGCTTTTTACGCTCTGAAAAGGCCTATTTCACCATATGCAGTCACATACAGGGACCAAATCACAGTGGTCACTCATGCTAAAAAAGTGAAAAATCTGCCAAAACAGGGCATAAAAAGACACAAAACCACCTTTTCCATCAAGAAGATGATGATTGCAACCACTTTGCACTGGAAAGTGTGCTTTTTGAGCTTTTTACGCTCTGAAAACGCTTATTTCACCATATGCAGTCACATACAGGGCTCAAATCACAGAGTGGTCACTTATGCTTAAAAGTGAAAAATCTGGCCAAACAGGGCATAAAAAGACACAAAACCACCTTTTCCATCAAGAAGATGATGATTGCAGCCACTTGGCTGTGAAAGTGTGCTTTTTGAGCTTTTTACGCTCTCAAAACGCTTATTTCACCATATGCAGTCACATACAGGGACCAAATCACAGTGGTCACTCATGCTAAAAAAGTGAAAAATCTGGCAAAACAGGGCATAAAAAGACACAAAACCACGTTTTCCATCAAGAAGATGATGATTGCAGCCACTTGGCTGTGAAAGTGTGCTTTTTGAGCTTTTTACGCTCTGAAAACGCTTATTTCACCATATGCAGTCACATACAGGGCCCAAATCACAGAGTGGTCACTGATGCTTAAAAGTGAATAATCTGGCAAAACAGGGCATAAAAAGACACAAAACCACCTTTTCCATCAAGAAGATGATGATTGCAGCCACTTGGCTGTGAAAGTGTGCTTTTTGAGCTTTTTAAGCTCTGAAAACGCTTATTTCACCATATGCAGTCACATACAGGGACCAAATCACAGAGTGGTCACTTATGCTTAAAAGTGAAAAATCTGGCCAAACAGGGCATAAAAAGACACAAAACCACCTTTTCCATCAAGAAGATGATGATTGCAGCCACTTGGCACTGGAAACTGTGCTTTTTGAGCTTTTTACGCTCTGAAAACACTTATTTCACCATATGCAGTCACATACAGGGACCAAATCACAGTGGTCACTGATGCTAAAAAAGTGAAAAATCTGCCAAAACAGGGCATAAAAAGACACAAAACCACCTTTTCCATCAAGAAGATGATGATTGCAGCCACTTGGCTGTGAAAGTGTGCTTTTTGAGCTTTTTACGCTCTCAAAACGCTTATTTCACCATATGCAGTCACATACAGGGACCAAATCACAGAGTGGTCACTGATGCTTAAAAGTGAAAAATCTGGCAAAACAGGGCATAAAAAGACACAAAACCACCTTTTCCATCAAGAAGATGATGATTGCAGCCACTTGGCTGTGAAAGTGTGCTTTTTGAGCTTTATACGCTCTGAAAACGCTTATTTCACCATATGCAGTCACATACAGGGACCAAATCAGAGTGGTCACTGATGCTTAAAAGTGAATAATCTGGCAAAACAGGGCATAAAAAGACACAAAACCACGTTTTCCATCAAGAAGATGATGATTGCAGCCACTTTGCACTGGAAAGTGTGCTTTTTGAGCTTTTTACGCTCTGAAAACGCTTATTTCACCATATGCAGTCACATACAGGGCCCAAATCACAGAGTGGTCAGTGATGCTTAAAAGTGAAAAATCTGGCAAAACAGGGCATAAAAAGACACAAAACCACCTTTTCCATCAAGAAGATGATGATTGCAGCCACTTGGCTGTGAAAGTGTGCTTTTTGAGCTTTTTACGCTCTGAAAACGCTTATTTCACCATATGCAGTCACATACAGGGACCAAATCAGAGTGGTCACTGATGCTTAAAAGTGAAAAATCTGCCAAAACAGGGCATAAAAAGACACAAAACCACCTTTTCCATCAAGAAGATGATGATTGCAGCCACTTGGCACTGGAAAGTGTGCTTTTTGAGCTTTTTACGCTCTGAAAAGGCTTATTTCACCATATGCAGTCACATACAGGGACCAAATCACAGTGGTCACTCATGCTAAAAAAGTGAAAAATCTGCCAAAACAGGGCATAAAAAGACACAAAACCACCTTTTCCATCAAGAAGATGATGATTGCAGCCACTTGGCTGTGAAAGTGTGCTTTTTGAGCTTTTTACGCTCTGAAAAGGCCTATTTCACCATATGCAGTCACATACAGGGACCAAATCACAGTGGTCACTCATGCTAAAAAAGTGAAAAATCTGCCAAAACAGGGCATAAAAAGACACAAAACCACCTTTTCCATCAAGAAGATGATGATTGCAACCACTTTGCACTGGAAAGTGTGCTTTTTGAGTTTTTTACGCTCTGAAAACGCTTATTTCACCATATGCAGTCACATACAGGGCCCAAATCACAGAGTGGTCACTTATGCTTAAAAGTGAAAAATCTGGCCAAACAGGGCATAAAAAGACACAAAACCACCTTTTCCATCAAGAAGATGATGATTGCAGCCACTTGGCTGTGAAAGTGTGCTTTTTGAGCTTTTTACGCTCTCAAAACGCTTATTTCACCATATGCAGTCACATACAGGGACCAAATCACAGTGGTCACTCATGCTAAAAAAGTGAAAAATCTGGCAAAACAGGGCATAAAAAGACACAAAACCACGTTTTCCATCAAGAAGATGATGATTGCAGCCACTTGGCTGTGAAAGTGTGCTTTTTGAGCTTTTTACGCTCTGAAAACGCTTATTTCACCATATGCAGTCACATACAGGGCCCAAATCACAGAGTGGTCACTGATGCTTAAAAGTGAATAATCTGGCAAAACAGGGCATAAAAAGACACAAAACCACCTTTTCCATCAAGAAGATGATGATTGCAGCCACTTGGCTGTGAAAGTGTGCTTTTTGAGCTTTTTAAGCTCTGAAAACGCTTATTTCACCATATGCAGTCACATACAGGGACCAAATCACAGAGTGGTCACTTATGCTTAAAAGTGAAAAATCTGGCCAAACAGGGCATAAAAAGACACAAAACCACCTTTTCCATCAAGAAGATGATGATTGCAGCCACTTGGCACTGGAAACTGTGCTTTTTGAGCTTTTTACGCTCTGAAAACACTTATTTCACCATATGCAGTCACATACAGGGACCAAATCACAGTGGTCACTGATGCTAAAAAAGTGAAAAATCTGCCAAAACAGGGCATAAAAAGACACAAAACCACCTTTTCCATCAAGAAGATGATGATTGCAGCCACTTGGCTGTGAAAGTGTGCTTTTTGAACTTTTTACGCTCTGAAAAGCCTTATTTCACCATATGCAGTCACATACAGGGACCAAATCACAGTGGTCACTCATGCTAAAAAAGTGAAAAATCTGCCAAAACAGGGCATAAAAAGACACAAAACCACCTTTTCCATCAAGAAGATGATGATTGCAGCCACTTGGCTGTGAAAGTGTGCTTTTTGAGCTTTTTACGCTCTGAAAAGGCCAATTTCACCATATGCAGTCACATACAGGGACCAAATCACAGTGGTCACTCATGCTAAAAAAGTGAAAAATCTGCCAAAACAGGGCATAAAAAGACACAAAACCACCTTTTCCATCAAGAAGATGATGATTGCAACCACTTTGCACTGGAAAGTGTGCTTTTTGAGCTTTTTACGCTCTCAAAACGCTTATTTCACCATATGCAGTCACATACAGGGACCAAATCACAGAGTGGTCACTTATGCTTAAAAGTGAAAAATCTGGCCAAACAGGGCATAAAAAGACACAAAACCACCTTTTCCATCAAGAAGATGATGATTGCAGCCACTTGGCACTGGAAACTGTGCTTTTTGAGCTTTTTACGCTCTGAAAACACTTATTTCACCATATGCAGTCACATACAGGGACCAAATCACAGTGGTCACTGATGCTAAAAAAGTGAAAAATCTGCCAAAACAGGGCATAAAAAGACACAAAACCACCTTTTCCATCAAGAAGATGATGATTGCAGCCACTTGGCTGTGAAAGTGTGCTTTTTGAGCTTTTTACGCTCTCAAAACGCTTATTTCACCATATGCAGTCACATACAGGGACCAAATCACAGTGGTCACTCATGCTAAAAAAGTGAAAAATCTGCCAAAACAGGGCATAAAAAGACACAAAACCACCTTTTCCATCAAGAAGATGATGATTGCAGCCACTTGGCTGTGAAAGTGTGCTTTTTGAGCTTTTTACGCTCTGAAAAGGCCAATTTCACCATATGCAGTCACATACAGGGACCAAATCACAGTGGTCACTCATGCTAAAAAAGTGAAAAATCTGCCAAAACAGGGCATAAAAAGACACAAAACCACCTTTTCCATCAAGAAGATGATGATTGCAACCACTTTGCACTGGAAAGTGTGCTTTTTGAGCTTTTTACGCTCTCAAAACGCTTATTTCACCATATGCAGTCACATACAGGGACCAAATCACAGTGGTCACTCATGCTAAAAAAGTGAAAAATCTGGCAAAACAGGGCATAAAAAGACACAAAACCACGTTTTCCATCAAGAAGATGATGATTGCAGCCACTTGGCTGTGAAAGTGTGCTTTTTGAGCTTTTTACGCTCTGAAAACGCTTATTTCACCATATGCAGTCACATACAGGGACTAAATCACAGAGTGGTCACTGATGCTTAAAAGTGAATAATCTGGCAAAACAGGGCATAAAAAGACACAAAACCACCTTTTCCATCAAGAAGATGATGATTGCAGCCACTTGGCTGTGAAAGTGTGCTTTTTGAGCTTTTTAAGCTCTGAAAACGCTTATTTCACCATATGCAGTCACATACAGGGACCAAATCACAGAGTGGTCACTTATGCTTAAAAGTGAAAAATCTGGCCAAACAGGGCATAAAAAGACACAAAACCACCTTTTCCATCAAGAAGATGATGATTGCAGCCACTTGGCACTGGAAACTGTGCTTTTTGAGCTTTTTACGCTCTGAAAACACTTATTTCACCATATGCAGTCACATACAGGGACCAAATCACAGTGGTCACTGATGCTAAAAAAGTGAAAAATCTGCCAAAACAGGGCATAAAAAGACACAAAACCACCTTTTCCATCAAGAAGATGATGATTGCAGCCACTTGGCTGTGAAAGTGTGCTTTTTGAGCTTTTTACGCTCTCAAAACGCTTATTTCACCATATGCAGTCACATACAGGGACCAAATCACAGAGTGGTCACTGATGCTTAAAAGTGAAAAATCTGGCAAAACAGGGCATAAAAAGACACAAAACCACCTTTTCCATCAAGAAGATGATGATTGCAGCCACTTGGCTGTGAAAGTGTGCTTTTTGAACTTTTTACGCTCTGAAAAGCCTTATTTCACCATATGCAGTCACATACAGGGACCAAATCACAGTGGTCACTCATGCTAAAAAAGTAAAAAATGTGCCAAAGCAGGGCATAAAAAGACACAAAACCACCTTTTCCATCAAGAATATGATGATTGCAGCCACTTGGCACTGGAAAGTGTGCTTTTTGAGCTTTTTACGCTCTCAAAACGCTTATTTCACCATATGCAGTCACATACAGGGCCCAAATCACAGAGTGGTCAGTTATGCTTAAAAGTGAAAAATCTGGCAAAACAGGGCATAAAAAGACACAAAACCACCTTTTCCATCAAGAAGATGATGATTGCAGCCACTTGGCTGTGAAAGTGTGCTTTTTGAGCTTTTCACGCTCTCAAAACGCTTATTTCACCATATGCAGTCACATACAGGGACCAAATCACAGTGGTCACTCATGCTAAAAAAGTGAAAAATCTGGCAAAACAGGGCATAAAAAGACACAAAACCACCTTTTCCATCAAGAAGATGATGATTGCAGCCACTTGGCTGTGAAAGTGTGCTTTTTGAGCTTTTTACGCTCTGAAAACGCTTATTTCACCATATGCAGTCACATACAGGGATTAAATCACAGAGTGGTCACTGATGCTTAAAAGTGAATAATCTGGCAAAACAGGGCATAAAAAGACACAAAACCACCTTTTCCATCAAGAAGATGATGATTGCAGCCACTTGGCTGTGAAAGTGTGCTTTTTGAGCTTTTTAAGCTCTGAAAACGCTTATTTCACCATATGCAGTCACATACAGGGACCAAATCACAGAGTGGTCACTTATGCTTAAAAGTGAAAAATCTGGCCAAACAGGGCATAAAAAGACACAAAACCACCTTTTCCATCAAGAAGATGATGATTGCAGCCACTTGGCTGTGAAAGTGTGCTTTTTGAGCTTTTTACGCTCTGAAAACGCTTATTTCACCATATGCAGTCACATACCGGGACCAAATCACAGTGGTCACTCATGCTAAAAAGTGAAAAATCTGCCAATTTAGGCCATAAAAAGACACAAAACCACCTTTTCCATCAAGAAGATGATGATTGCAGCCACTTGGCTGTGAAAAGTGTGCTTTTTGAGCTTTTTACGCTCTGAAAACGCTTATTTCACCATATGCAGTCACATACAGGGACCAAATCAGAGTGGTCACTGATGCTTAAAAGTGAAAAATCTGCCAAAACAGGGCATAAAAAGACACAAAACCACCTTTTCCATCAAGAAGATGATGATTGCAGCCACTTGGCACTGGAAAGTGTGCTTTTTGAGCTTTTTACGCTCTGAAAAGGCTTATTTCACCATATGCAGTCACATACAGGGACCAAATCACAGTGGTCACTCATGCTAAAAAAGTGAAAAATCTGCCAAAACAGGGCATAAAAAGACACAAAACCACCTTTTCCATCAAGAAGATGATGATTGCAGCCACTTGGCTGTGAAAGTGTGCTTTTTGAGCTTTTTACGCTCTGAAAAGGCTTATTTCACCATATGCAGTCACATACAGGGACCAAATCACAGTGGTCACTCATGCTAAAAAAGTGAAAAATCTGCCAAAACAGGGCATAAAAAGACACAAAACCACCTTTTCCATCAAGAAGATGATGATTGCAACCACTTTGCACTGGAAAGTGTGCTTTTTGAGCTTTTTACGCTCTGAAAACGCTTATTTCACCATATGCAGTCACATACAGGGCCCAAATCACAGAGTGGTCACTTATGCTTAAAAGTGAAAAATCTGGCCAAACAGGGCATAAAAAGACACAAAACCACCTTTTCCATCAAGAAGATGATGATTGCAGCCACTTGGCACTGGAAAGTGTGCTTTTTGAGCTTTTTACGCTCTGAAAACACTTATTTCACCATATGCAGTCACATACAGGGACCAAATCACAGTGGTCACTGATGCTAAAAAAGTGAAAAATCTGCCAAAACAGGGCATAAAAAGACACAAAACCACCTTTTCCATCAAGAAGATGATTATTGCAGCCACTTGGCTGTGAAAGTGTGCTTTTTGAACTTTTTACGCTCTGAAAAGCCTTATTTCACCATATGCAGTCACATACAGGGACCAAATCACAGTGGTCACTCATGCTAAAAAAGTGAAAAATGTGCCAAAGCAGGGCATAAAAAGACACAAAACCACCTTTTCCATCAAGAATATGATGATTGCAGCCACTTGGCACTGGAAAGTGTGCTTTTTGAGCTTTTTACGCTCTGAAAACGCTTATTTCACCATATGCAGTCACATACAGGGCCCAAATCACAGAGTGGTCAGTTATGCTTAAAAGTGAAAAATCTGGCAAAACAGGGCATAAAAAGACACAAAACCACCTTTTCCATCAAGAAGATGATGATTGCAGCCACTTGGCTGTGAAAGTGTGCTTTTTGAGCTTTTTACGCTCTCAAAACGCTTATTTCACCATATGCAGTCACATACAGGGACCAAATCACAGTGGTCACTCATGCTAAAAAAGTGAAAAATCTGGCAAAACAGGGCATAAAAAGACACAAAACCACCTTTTCCATCAAGAAGATGATGATTGCAGCCGCTTGGCTGTGAAAGTGTGCTTTTTGAACTTTTTACGCTCTGAAAAGCCTTATTTCACCATATGCAGTCACATACAGGGACCAAATCACAGTGGTCACTCATGCTAAAAAAGTGAAAAATGTGCCAAAGCAGGGCATAAAAAGACACAAAACCACCTTTTCCATCAAGAATATGATGATTGCAGCCACTTGGCACTGGAAAGTGTGCTTTTTGAGCTTTTTACGCTCTGAAAACGCTTATTTCACCATATGCAGTCACATACAGGGCCCAAATCACAGAGTGGTCAGTTATGCTTAAAAGTGAAAAATCTGGCAAAACAGGGCATAAAAAGACACAAAACCACCTTTTCCATCAAGAAGATGATGATTGCAGCCACTTGGCTGTGAAAGTGTGCTTTTTGAGCTTTTTACGCTCTCAAAACGCTTATTTCACCATATGCAGTCACATACAGGGACCAAATCACAGTGGTCACTCATGCTAAAAAAGTGAAAAATCTGGCAAAACAGGGCATAAAAAGACACAAAACCACCTTTTCCATCAAGAAGATGATGATTGCAGCCACTTGGCTGTGAAAGTGTGCTTTTTGAGCTTTTTACGCTCTGAAAACGCTTATTTCACCATATGCAGTCACATACAGGGATTAAATCACAGAGTGGTCACTGATGCTTAAAAGTGAATAATCTGGCAAAACAGGGCATAAAAAGACACAAAACCACCTTTTCCATCAAGAAGATGATGATTGCAGCCACTTGGCTGTGAAAGTGTGCTTTTTGAGCTTTTTAAGCTCTGAAAACGCTTATTTCACCATATGCAGTCACATACAGGGACCAAATCACAGAGTGGTCACTTATGCTTAAAAGTGAAAAATCTGGCCAAACAGGGCATAAAAAGACAGAAAACCACCTTTTCCATCAAGAAGATGATGATTGCAGCCACTTGGCTGTGAAAGTGTGCTTTTTGAGCTTTTTACGCTCTGAAAACGCTTATTTCACCATATGCAGTCACATACCGGGACCAAATCACAGTGGTCACTCATGCTAAAAAGTGAAAAATCTGCCAATTTAGGCCATAAAAAGACACAAAACCACCTTTTCCATCAAGAAGATGATGATTGCAGCCACTTGGCTGTGAAAAGTGTGCTTTTTGAGCTTTTTACGCTCTGAAAACGCTTATTTCACCATATGCAGTCACATACAGGGACCAAATCAGAGTGGTCACTGATGCTTAAAAGTGAAAAATCTGCCAAAACAGGGCATAAAAAGACACAAAACCACCTTTTCCATCAAGAAGATGATGATTGCAGCCACTTGGCACTGGAAAGTGTGCTTTTTGAGCTTTTTACGCTCTGAAAAGGCTTATTTCACCATATGCAGTCACATACAGGGACCAAATCGCAGTGGTCACTCATGCTAAAAAAGTGAAAAATCTGCCAAAACAGGGCATAAAAAGACACAAAACCACCTTTTCCATCAAGAAGATGATGATTGCAGCCACTTGGCTGTGAAAGTGTGCTTTTTGAGCTTTTTACGCTCTGAAAAGGCTTATTTCACCATATGCAGTCACATACAGGGACCAAATCACAGTGGTCACTCATGCTAAAAAAGTGAAAAATCTGCCAAAACAGGGCATAAAAAGACACAAAACCACCTTTTCCATCAAGAAGATGATGATTGCAACCACTTTGCACTGGAAAGTGTGCTTTTTGAGCTTTTTACGCTCTGAAAACGCTTATTTCACCATATGCAGTCACATACAGGGCCCAAATCACAGAGTGGTCACTTATGCTTAAAAGTGAAAAATCTGGCCAAACAGGGCATAAAAAGACACAAAACCACCTTTTCCATCAAGAAGATGATGATTGCAGCCACTTGGCACTGGAAAGTGTGCTTTTTGAGCTTTTTACGCTCTGAAAACACTTATTTCACCATATGCAGTCACATACAGGGACCAAATCACAGTGGTCACTGATGCTAAAAAAGTGAAAAATCTGCCAAAACAGGGCATAAAAAGACACAAAACCACCTTTTCCATCAAGAAGATGATTATTGCAGCCACTTGGCTGTGAAAGTGTGCTTTTTGAACTTTTTACGCTCTGAAAAGCCTTATTTCACCATATGCAGTCACATACAGGGACCAAATCACAGTGGTCACTCATGCTAAAAAAGTGAAAAATGTGCCAAAGCAGGGCATAAAAAGACACAAAACCACCTTTTCCATCAAGAATATGATGATTGCAGCCACTTGGCACTGGAAAGTGTGCTTTTTGAGCTTTTTACGCTCTGAAAACGCTTATTTCACCATATGCAGTCACATACAGGGCCCAAATCATAGAGTGGTCAGTTATGCTTAAAAGTGAAAAATCTGGCAAAACAGGGCATAAAAAGACACAAAACCACCTTTTCCATCAAGAAGATGATGATTGCAGCCACTTGGCTGTGAAAGTGTGCTTTTTGAGCTTTTTACGCTCTCAAAACGCTTATTTCACCATATGCAGTCACATACAGGGACCAAATCACAGAGTGGTCAGTTATGCTTAAAAGTGAAAAATCTGGCAAAACAGGGCATAAAAAGACACAAAACCACCTTTTCCATCAAGAAGATGATGATTGCAGCCACTTGGCTGTGAAAGTGTGCTTTTTGAGCTTTTTACGCTCTCAAAACGCTTATTTCACCATATGCAGTCACATACAGGGACCAAATCACAGTGGTCACTCATGCTAAAAAAGTGAAAAATCTGGCAAAACAGGGCATAAAAAGACACAAAACCACCTTTTCCATCAAGAAGATGATGATTGCAGCCACTTGGCTGTGAAAGTGTGCTTTTTGAGCTTTTTAAGCTCTGAAAACGCTTATTTCACCATATGCAGTCACATACAGGGACCAAATCACAGAGTGGTCACTTATGCTTAAAAGTGAAAAATCTGGCCAAACAGGGCATAAAAAGACACAAAACCACCTTTTCCATCAAGAAGATGATGATTGCAGCCACTTGGCTGTGAAAGTGTGCTTTTTGTGGTTTATACGCTCTGAAAACGCTTATTTCACCATATGCAGTCACATACCGGGACCAAATCACAGTGGTCACTCATGCTAAAAAGTGAAAAATCTGCCAATTTAGGGCATAAAAAGACACAAAACCACCTTTTCCATCAAGAAGATGATGATTGCAGCCACTTGGCTGTGAAAAGTGTGCTTTTTGAGCTTTTTACGCTCTGAAAACGCTTATTTCACCATATGCAGTCACATACCGGGACCAAATCACAGTGGTCACTCATGCTAAAAAGTGAAAAATCTGCCAATTTAGGGCATAAAAAGACACAAAACCACCTTTTCCATCAAGAAGATGATGATTGCAGCCACTTGGCTGTGAAAAGTGTGCTTTTTGAGCTTTTTACGCTCTGAAAACGCTTATTTCACCATATGCAGTCACATACCGGGACCAAATCACAGTGGTCACTCATGCTAAAAAGTGAAAAATCTGCCCAAACAGGGCATAAAAAGACACCTTACCACCTTTTCCATCAAGAAGATGATGATTGCAGCCACTTGGCTGTGAAAAGTGTGCTTTTTGAGCTTTTTACGCTCTGAAAACGCTTATTTCACCATATGCAGTCACATACCGGGACCAAATCACAGTGGTCACTGATGCTAAAAAGTGAAAAATCTGCCCAAACAGGGCATAAAAAGACACAAAACCACCTTTTCCATCAAGAAGATGATGATTGCAGCCACTTGGCTGTGAAAAGTGTGCTTTTTGAGCTTTTTACGCTCTGAAAACGCTTATTTCACCATATGCAGTCACATACCGGGACCAAATCAGAGTGGTCACTGATGCTAAAAAGTGAAAAATCTGCCAATTTAGGGCATAAAAAGACACAAAACCACCTTTTCCATCAAGAAGATGATGATTGCAGCCACTTGGCTGTGAAAAGTGTGCTTTTTGAGCTTTTTACGCTCTGAAAACGCTTATTTCACCATATGCAGTCACATACCGGGACCAAATCAGAGTGGTCACTGATGCTAAAAAGTGAAAAATCTGCCCAAACAGGGCATAAAAAGACACAAAACCACCTTTTCCATCAAGAAGATGATGATTGCAGCCACTTGGCTGTGAAAAGTGTGCTTTTTGAGCTTTTTACGCTCTGAAAACGCTTATTTCACCATATGCAGTCACATACCGGGACCAAATCACAGTGGTCACTCATGCTAAAAAGTGAAAAATCTGCCAATTTAGGGCATAAAAAGACACCTTACCACCTTTTCCATCAAGAAGATGATGATTGCAGCCACTTGGCTGTGAAAAGTGTGCTTTTTGAGCTTTTTACGCTCTGAAAACGCTTATTTCACCATATGCAGTCACATACCGGGACCAAATCACAGTGGTCACTCATGCTAAAAAGTGAAAAATCTGCCAATTTAGGGCATAAAAAGACACAAAACCACCTTTTCCATCAAGAAGATGATGATTGCAGCCACTTGGCTGTGAAAAGTGTGCTTTTTGAGCTTTTTACGCTCTGAAAACCCTTATTTCACCATATGCAGTCACATACCGGGACCAAATCAGAGTGGTCACTGATGCTAAAAAGTGAAAAATCTGCCCAAACAGGGCATAAAAAGACACAAAACCACCTTTTCCATCAAGAAGATGATGATTGCAGCCACTTGGCTGTGAAAAGTGTGCTTTTTGAGCTTTTTACGCTCTGAAAACGCTTATTTCACCATATGCAGTCACATACCGGGACCAAATCACAGTGGTCACTCATGCTAAAAAGTGAAAAATCTGCCAATTTAGGGCATAAAAAGACACAAAACCACCTTTTCCATCAAGAAGATGATGATTGCAGCCACTTGGCTGTGAAAAGTGTGCTTTTTGAGCTTTTTACGCTCTGAAAACGCTTATTTCACCATATGCAGTCACATACCGGGACCAAATCACAGTGGTCACTCATGCTAAAAAGTGAAAAATCTGCCAATTTAGGGCATAAAAAGACACAAAACCACCTTTTCCATCAAGAAGATGATGATTGCAGCCACTTGGCTGTGAAAAGTGTGCTTTTTGAGCTTTTTACGCTCTGAAAACGCTTATTTCACCATATGCAGTCACATACCGGGACCAAATCACAGTGGTCACTGATGCTAAAAAGTGAAAAATCTGCCCAAACAGGGCATAAAAAGACACCTTACCACCTTTTCCATCAAGAAGATGATGATTGCAGCCACTTGGCTGTGAAAAGTGTGCTTTTTGAGCTTTTTACGCTCTGAAAACGCTTATTTCACCATATGCAGTCACATACCGGGACCAAATCACAGTGGTCACTCATGCTAAAAAGTGAAAAATCTGCCAATTTAGGGCATAAAAAGACACAAAACCACCTTTTCCATCAAGAAGATGATGATTGCAGCCACTTGGCTGTGAAAAGTGTGCTTTTTGAGCTTTTTACGCTCTGAAAACGCTTATTTCACCATATGCAGTCACATACCGGGACCAAATCACAGTGGTCACTGATGCTAAAAAGTGAAAAATCTGCCCAAACAGGGCATAAAAAGACACAAAACCACCTTTTCCATCAAGAAGATGATGATTGCAGCCACTTGGCTGTGAAAAGTGTGCTTTTTGAGCTTTTTACGCTCTGAAAACGCTTATTTCACCATATGCAGTCACATACCGGGACCAAATCACAGTGGTCACTCATGCTAAAAAGTGAAAAATCTGCCCAAACAGGGCATAAAAAGACACAAAACCACCTTTTCCATCAAGAAGATGATGATTGCAGCCACTTGGCTGTGAAAAGTGTGCTTTTTGAGCTTTTTACGCTCTGAAAAAGCTTATTTCACCATATGCAGTCACATACCGGGACCAAATCACAGTGGTCACTCATGCTAAAAAGTGAAAAATCTGCCAATTTAGGGCATAAAAAGACACAAAACCACCTTTTCCATCAAGAAGATGATGATTGCAGCCACTTGGCTGTGAAAAGTGTGCTTTTTGAGCTTTTTACGCTCTGAAAACGCTTATTTCACCATATGCAGTCACATACCGGGACCAAATCACAGTGGTCACTGATGCTAAAAAGTGAAAAATCTGCCCAAACAGGGCATAAAAAGACACAAAACCACCTTTTCCATCAAGAAGATGATGATTGCAGCCACTTGGCTGTGAAAAGTGTGCTTTTTGAGCTTTTTACGCTCTGAAAACGCTTATTTCACCATATGCAGTCACATACCGGGACCAAATCACAGTGGTCACTCATGCTAAAAAGTGAAAAATCTGCCCAAACAGGGCATAAAAAGACACAAAACCACCTTTTCCATCAAGAAGATGATGATTGCAGCCACTTGGCTGTGAAAAGTGTGCTTTTTGAGCTTTTTACGCTCTGAAAACGCTTATTTCACCATATGCAGTCACATACCGGGACCAAATCACAGTGGTCACTCATGCTAAAAAGTGAAAAATCTGCCAATTTAGGGCATAAAAAGACACAAAACCACCTTTTCCATCAAGAAGATGATGATTGCGGCCACTTGGCTGTGAAAAGTGTGCTTTTTGAGCTTTTTACGCTCTGAAAACGCTTATTTCACCATATGCAGTCACATACCGGGACCAAATCACAGTGGTCACTGATGCTAAAAAGTGAAAAATCTGCCCAAACAGGGCATAAAAAGACACCTTACCACCTTTTCCATCAAGAAGATGATGATTGCAGCCACTTGGCTGTGAAAAGTGTGCTTTTTGAGCTTTTTACGCTCTGAAAACGCTTATTTCACCATATGCAGTCACATACCGGGACCAAATCACAGTGGTCACTCATGCTAAAAAGTGAAAAATCTGCCAATTTAGGGCATAAAAAGACACCTTACCACCTTTTCCATCAAGAAGATGATGATTGCAGCCACTTGGCTGTGAAAAGTGTGCTTTTTGAGCTTTTTACGCTCTGAAAACGCTTATTTCACCATATGCAGTCACATACCGGGACCAAATCACAGTGGTCACTCATGCTAAAAAGTGAAAAATCTGCCCAAACAGGGCATAAAAAGACACAAAACCACCTTTTCCATCAAGAAGATGATGATTGCAGCCACTTGGCTGTGAAAAGTGTGCTTTTTGAGCTTTTTACGCTCTGAAAACGCTTATTTCACCATATGCAGTCACATACCGGGACCAAATCACAGTGGTCACTCATGCTAAAAAGTGAAAAATCTGCCCAAACAGGGCATAAAAAGACACAAAACCACCTTTTCCATCAAGAAGATGATGATTGCAGCCACTTGGCTGTGAAAAGTGTGCTTTTTGAGCTTTTTACGCTCTGAAAACGCTTATTTCACCATATGCAGTCACATACCGGGACCAAATCACAGTGGTCACTCATGCTAAAAAGTGAAAAATATGCCCAAACAGGGCATAAAAAGACACAAAACCACCTTTTCCATCAAGAAGATGATGATTGCAGCCACTTGGCTGTGAAAAGTGTGCTTTTTGAGCTTTTTACGCTCTGAAAACGCTTATTTCACCATATGCAGTCACATACCGGGACCAAATCACAGTGGTCACTCATGCTAAAAAGTGAAAAATCTGCCAATTTAGGGCATAAAAAGACACAAAACCACCTTTTCCATCAAGAAGATGATGATTGCAGCCACTTGGCTGTGAAAAGTGTGCTTTTTGAGCTTTTTACGCTCTGAAAACGCTTATTTCACCATATGCAGTCACATACCGGGACCAAATCACAGTGGTCACTGATGCTAAAAAGTGAAAAATCTGCCCAAACAGGGCATAAAAAGACACCTTACCACCTTTTCCATCAAGAAGATGATGATTGCAGCCACTTGGCTGTGAAAAGTGTGCTTTTTGAGCTTTTTACGCTCTGAAAACGCTTATTTCACCATATGCAGTCACATACCGGGACCAAATCACAGTGGTCACTCATGCTAAAAAGTGAAAAATCTGCCAATTTAGGGCATAAAAAGACACCTTACCACCTTTTCCATCAAGAAGATGATGATTGCAGCCACTTGGCTGTGAAAAGTGTGCTTTTTGAGCTTTTTACGCTCTGAAAACGCTTATTTCACCATATGCAGTCACATACCGGGACCAAATCACAGTGGTCACTGATGCTAAAAAGTGAAAAATCTGCCCAAACAGGGCATAAAAAGACACCTTACCACCTTTTCCATCAAGAAGATGATGATTGCAGCCACTTGGCTGTGAAAAGTGTGCTTTTTGAGCTTTTTACGCTCTGAAAACGCTTATTTCACCATATGCAGTCACATACCGGGACCAAATCAGAGTGGTCACTGATGCTAAAAAGTGAAAAATCTGCCCAAACAGGGCATAAAAAGACACAAAACCACCTTTTCCATCAAGAAGATGATGATTGCAGCCACTTGGCTGTGAAAAGTGTGCTTTTTGAGCTTTTTACGCTCTGAAAACGCTTATTTCACCATATGCAGTCACATACCGGGACCAAATCACAGTGGTCACTCATGCTAAAAAGTGAAAAATCTGCCAATTTAGGGCATAAAAAGACACAAAACCACCTTTTCCATCAAGAAGATGATGATTGCAGCCACTTGGCTGTGAAAAGTGTGCTTTTTGAGCTTTTTACGCTCTGAAAACGCTTATTTCACCATATGCAGTCACATACCGGGACCAAATCACAGTGGTCACTCATGCTAAAAAGTGAAAAATCTGCCCAAACAGAGCATAAAAAGACACAAAACCACCTTTTCCATCAAGAAGATGATGATTGCAGCCACTTGGCTGTGAAAAGTGTGCTTTTTGAGCTTTTTACGCTCTGAAAACGCTTATTTCACCATATGCAGTCACATACCGGGACCAAATCACAGTGGTCACTCATGCTAAAAAGTGAAAAATCTGCCCAAACAGGGCATAAAAAGACACAAAACCACCTTTTCCATCAAGAAGATGATGATTGCAGCCACTTGGCTGTGAAAAGTGTGCTTTTTGAGCTTTTTACGCTCTGAAAACGCTTATTTCACCATATGCAGTCACATACCGGGACCAAATCACAGTGGTCACTGATGCTAAAAAGTGAAAAATCTGCCCAAACAGGGCATAAAAAGACACAAAACCACCTTTTCCATCAAGAAGATGATGATTGCAGCCACTTGGCTGTGAAAAGTGTGCTTTTTGAGCTTTTTACGCTCTGAAAACGCTTATTTCACCATATGCAGTCACATACCGGGACCAAATCACAGTGGTCACTCATGCTAAAAAGTGAAAAATCTGCCAATTTAGGGCATAAAAAGACACCTTACCACCTTTTCCATCAAGAAGATGATGATTGCAGCCACTTGGCTGTGAAAAGTGTGCTTTTTGAGCTTTTTACGCTCTGAAAACGCTTATTTCACCATATGCAGTCACATACCGGGACCAAATCACAGTGGTCACTCATGCTAAAAAGTGAAAAATCTGCCAATTTAGGGCATAAACAGACACCTTACCACCTTTTCCATCAAGAAGATGATGATTGCAGCCACTTGGCTGTGAAAAGTGTGCTTTTTGAGCTTTTTACGCTCTGAAAACGCTTATTTCACCATATGCAGTCACATACCGGGACCAAATCACAGTGGTCACTGATGCTAAAAAGTGAAAAATCTGCCCAAACAGGGCATAAAAAGACACCTTACCACCTTTTCCATCAAGAAGATGATGATTGCAGCCACGTGGCTGTGAAAAGTGTGCTTTTTGAGCTTTTTACGCTCTGAAAACGCTTATTTCACCATATGCAGTCACATACCGGGACCAAATCACAGTGGTCACTCATGCTAAAAAGTGAAAAATCTGCCAATTTAGGGCATAAAAAGACACAAAACCACCTTTTCCATCAAGAAGATGATGATTGCAGCCACTTGGCTGTGAAAAGTGTGCTTTTTGAGCTTTTTACGCTCTGAAAACGCTTATTTCACCATATGCAGTCACATACCGGGACCAAATCACAGTGGTCACTCATGCTAAAAAGTGAAAAATCTGCCCAAACAGGGCATAAAAAGACACAAAACCACCTTTTCCATCAAGAAGATGATGATTGCAGCCACTTGGCTGTGAAAAGTGTGCTTTTTGAGCTTTTTACGCTCTGAAAACGCTTATTTCACCATATGCAGTCACATACCGGGACCAAATCACAGTGGTCACTCATGCTAAAAAGTGAAAAATCTGCCAATTTAGGGCATAAAAAGACACCTTACCACCTTTTCCATCAAGAAGATGATGATTGCAGCCACTTGGCTGTGAAAAGTGTGCTTTTTGAGCTTTTTACGCTCTGAAAACGCTTATTTCACCATATGCAGTCACATACCGGGACCAAATCACAGTGGTCACTCATGCTAAAAAGTGAAAAATCTGCCCAAACAGGGCATAAAAAGACACAAAACCACCTTTTCCATCAAGAAGATGATGATTGCAGCCACTTGGCTGTGAAAAGTGTGCTTTTTGAGCTTTTTACGCTCTGAAAACGCTTATTTCACCATATGCAGTCACATACCGGGACCAAATCACAGTGGTCACTCATGCTAAAAAGTGAAAAATCTGCCAATTTAGGGCATAAAAAGACACCTTACCACCTTTTCCATCAAGAAGATGATGATTGCAGCCACTTGGCTGTGAAAAGTGTGCTTTTTGAGCTTTTTACGCTCTGAAAACGCTTATTTCACCATATGCAGTCACATACCGGGACCAAATCACAGTGGTCACTCATGCTAAAAAGTGAAAAATCTGCCAATTTAGGGCATAAACAGACACCTTACCACCTTTTCCATCAAGAAGATGATGATTGCAGCCACTTGGCTGTGAAAAGTGTGCTTTTTGAGCTTTTTACGCTCTGAAAACGCTTATTTCACCATATGCAGTCACATACCGGGACCAAATCACAGTGGTCACTGATGCTAAAAAGTGAAAAATCTGCCCAAACAGGGCATAAAAAGACACAAAACCACCTTTTCCATCAAGAAGATGATGATTGCAGCCACTTGGCTGTGAAAAGTGTGCTTTTTGAGCTTTTTACGCTCTGAAAACGCTTATTTCACCATATGCAGTCACATACCGGGACCAAATCACAGTGGTCACTCATGCTAAAAAGTGAAAAATCTGCCAATTTAGGGCATAAAAAGACACAAAACCACCTTTTCCATCAAGAAGATGATGATTGCAGCCACTTGGCTGTGAAAAGTGTGCTTTTTGAGCTTTTTACGCTCTGAAAACGCTTATTTCACCATATGCAGTCACATACCGGGACCAAATCAGAGTGGTCACTGATGCTAAAAAGTGAAAAATCTGCCCAAACAGGGCATAAAAAGACACAAAACCACCTTTTCCATCAAGAAGATGATGATTGCAGCCACTTGGCTGTGAAAAGTGTGCTTTTTGAGCTTTTTACGCTCTGAAAACGCTTATTTCACCATATGCAGTCACATACCGGGACCAAATCACAGTGGTCACTCATGCTAAAAAGTGAAAAATCTGCCAATTTAGGGCATAAAAAGACACAAAACCACCTTTTCCATCAAGAAGATGATGATTGCAGCCACTTGGCTGTGAAAAGTGTGCTTTTTGAGCTTTTTACGCTCTGAAAACGCTTATTTCACCATATGCAGTCACATACCGGGACCAAATCACAGTGGTCACTGATGCTAAAAAGTGAAAAATCTGCCCAAACAGGGCATAAAAAGACACCTTACCACCTTTTCCATCAAGAAGATGATGATTGCAGCCACGTGGCTGTGAAAAGTGTGCTTTTTGAGCTTTTTACGCTCTGAAAACGCTTATTTCACCATATGCAGTCACATACCGGGACCAAATCACAGTGGTCACTCATGCTAAAAAGTGAAAAATCTGCCAATTTAGGGCATAAAAAGACACCTTACCACCTTTTCCATCAAGAAGATGATGATTGCAGCCACTTGGCTGTGAAAAGTGTGCTTTTTGAGCTTTTTACGCTCTGAAAACGCTTATTTCACCATATGCAGTCACATACCGGGACCAAATCACAGTGGTCACTCATGCTAAAAAGTGAAAAATCTGCCCAAACAGGGCATAAAAAGACACAAAACCACCTTTTCCATCAAGAAGATGATGATTGCAGCCACTTGGCTGTGAAAAGTGTGCTTTTTGAGCTTTTTACGCTCTGAAAACGCTTATTTCACCATATGCAGTCACATACCGGGACCAAATCACAGTGGTCACTCATGCTAAAAAGTGAAAAATCTGCCAATTTAGGGCATAAAAAGACACCTTACCACCTTTTCCATCAAGAAGATGATGATTGCAGCCACTTGGCTGTGAAAAGTGTGCTTTTTGAGCTTTTTACGCTCTGAAAACGCTTATTTCACCATATGCAGTCACATACCGGGACCAAATCACAGTGGTCACTCATGCTAAAAAGTGAAAAATCTGCCCAAACAGGGCATAAAAAGACACAAAACCACCTTTTCCATCAAGAAGATGATGATTGCAGCCACTTGGCTGTGAAAAGTGTGCTTTTTGAGCTTTTTACGCTCTGAAAACGCTTATTTCACCATATGCAGTCACATACCGGGACCAAATCACAGTGGTCACTCATGCTAAAAAGTGAAAAATCTGCCAATTTAGGGCATAAAAAGACACAAAACCACCTTTTCCATCAAGAAGATGATGATTGCAGCCACTTGGCTGTGAAAAGTGTGCTTTTTGAGCTTTTTACGCTCTGAAAACGCTTATTTCACCATATGCAGTCACATACCGGGACCAAATCACAGTGGTCACTCATGCTAAAAAGTGAAAAATCTGCCCAAACAGGGCATAAAAAGACACAAAACCACCTTTTCCATCAAGAAGATGATGATTGCAGCCACTTGGCTGTGAAAAGTGTGCTTTTTGAGCTTTTTACGCTCTGAAAACGCTTATTTCACCATATGCAGTCACATACCGGGACCAAATCACAGTGGTCACTCATGCTAAAAAGTGAAAAATCTGCCAATTTAGGGCATAAAAAGACACAAAACCACCTTTTCCATCAAGAAGATGATGATTGCAGCCACTTGGCTGTGAAAAGTGTGCTTTTTGAGCTTTTTACGCTCTGAAAACGCTTATTTCACCATATGCAGTCACATACCGGGACCAAATCACAGTGGTCACTGATGCTAAAAAGTGAAAAATCTGCCCAAACAGGGCATAAAAAGACACCTTACCACCTTTTCCATCAAGAAGATGATGATTGCAGCCACGTGGCTGTGAAAAGTGTGCTTTTTGAGCTTTTTACGCTCTGAAAACGCTTATTTCACCATATGCAGTCACATACCGGGACCAAATCACAGTGGTCACTCATGCTAAAAAGTGAAAAATCTGCCAATTTAGGGCATAAAAAGACACAAAACCACCTTTTCCATCAAGAAGATGATGATTGCAGCCACTTGGCTGTGAAAAGTGTGCTTTTTGAGCTTTTTACGCTCTGAAAACGCTTATTTCACCATATGCAGTCACATACCGGGACCAAATCACAGTGGTCACTCATGCTAAAAAGTGAAAAATCTGCCCAAACAGGGCATAAAAAGACACAAAACCACCTTTTCCATCAAGAAGATGATGATTGCAGCCACTTGGCTGTGAAAAGTGTGCTTTTTGAGCTTTTTACGCTCTGAAAACGCTTATTTCACCATATGCAGTCACATACCGGGACCAAATCACAGTGGTCACTCATGCTAAAAAGTGAAAAATCTGCCAATTTAGGGCATAAAAAGACACCTTACCACCTTTTCCATCAAGAAGATGATGATTGCAGCCACTTGGCTGTGAAAAGTGTGCTTTTTGAGCTTTTTACGCTCTGAAAACGCTTATTTCACCATATGCAGTCACATACCGGGACCAAATCACAGTGGTCACTCATGCTAAAAAGTGAAAAATCTGCCCAAACAGGGCATAAAAAGACACAAAACCACCTTTTCCATCAAGAAGATGATGATTGCAGCCACTTGGCTGTGAAAAGTGTGCTTTTTGAGCTTTTTACGCTCTGAAAACGCTTATTTCACCATATGCAGTCACATACCGGGACCAAATCACAGTGGTCACTCATGCTAAAAAGTGAAAAATCTGCCAATTTAGGGCATAAAAAGACACAAAACCACCTTTTCCATCAAGAAGATGATGATTGCAGCCACTTGGCTGTGAAAAGTGTGCTTTTTGAGCTTTTTACGCTCTGAAAACGCTTATTTCACCATATGCAGTCACATACCGGGACCAAATCACAGTGGTCACTCATGCTAAAAAGTGAAAAATCTGCCCAAACAGAGCATAAAAAGACACAAAACCACCTTTTCCATCAAGAAGATGATGATTGCAGCCACTTGGCTGTGAAAAGTGTGCTTTTTGAGCTTTTTACGCTCTGAAAACGCTTATTTCACCATATGCAGTCACATACCGGGACCAAATCACAGTGGTCACTCATGCTAAAAAGTGAAAAATCTGCCCAAACAGGGCATAAAAAGACACAAAACCACCTTTTCCATCAAGAAGATGATGATTGCAGCCACTTGGCTGTGAAAAGTGTGCTTTTTGAGCTTTTTACGCTCTGAAAACGCTTATTTCACCATATGCAGTCACATACCGGGACCAAATCACAGTGGTCACTGATGCTAAAAAGTGAAAAATCTGCCCAAACAGGGCATAAAAAGACACCTTACCACCTTTTCCATCAAGAAGATGATGATTGCAGCCACGTGGCTGTGAAAAGTGTGCTTTTTGAGCTTTTTACGCTCTGAAAACGCTTATTTCACCATATGCAGTCACATACCGGGACCAAATCACAGTGGTCACTCATGCTAAAAAGTGAAAAATCTGCCAATTTAGGGCATAAAAAGACACAAAACCACCTTTTCCATCAAGAAGATGATGATTGCAGCCACTTGGCTGTGAAAAGTGTGCTTTTTGAGCTTTTTACGCTCTGAAAACGCTTATTTCACCATATGCAGTCACATACCGGGACCAAATCACAGTGGTCACTCATGCTAAAAAGTGAAAAATCTGCCCAAACAGGGCATAAAAAGACACAAAACCACCTTTTCCATCAAGAAGATGATGATTGCAGCCACTTGGCTGTGAAAAGTGTGCTTTTTGAGCTTTTTACGCTCTGAAAACGCTTATTTCACCATATGCAGTCACATACCGGGACCAAATCACAGTGGTCACTCATGCTAAAAAGTGAAAAATCTGCCAATTTAGGGCATAAAAAGACACCTTACCACCTTTTCCATCAAGAAGATGATGATTGCAGCCACTTGGCTGTGAAAAGTGTGCTTTTTGAGCTTTTTACGCTCTGAAAACGCTTATTTCACCATATGCAGTCACATACCGGGACCAAATCACAGTGGTCACTCATGCTAAAAAGTGAAAAATCTGCCCAAACAGGGCATAAAAAGACACAAAACCACCTTTTCCATCAAGAAGATGATGATTGCAGCCACTTGGCTGTGAAAAGTGTGCTTTTTGAGCTTTTTACGCTCTGAAAACGCTTATTTCACCATATGCAGTCACATACCGGGACCAAATCACAGTGGTCACTCATGCTAAAAAGTGAAAAATCTGCCAATTTAGGGCATAAAAAGACACCTTACCACCTTTTCCATCAAGAAGATGATGATTGCAGCCACTTGGCTGTGAAAAGTGTGCTTTTTGAGCTTTTTACGCTCTGAAAACGCTTATTTCACCATATGCAGTCACATACCGGGACCAAATCACAGTGGTCACTCATGCTAAAAAGTGAAAAATCTGCCAATTTAGGGCATAAACAGACACCTTACCACCTTTTCCATCAAGAAGATGATGATTGCAGCCACTTGGCTGTGAAAAGTGTGCTTTTTGAGCTTTTTACGCTCTGAAAACGCTTATTTCACCATATGCAGTCACATACCGGGACCAAATCACAGTGGTCACTGATGCTAAAAAGTGAAAAATCTGCCCAAACAGGGCATAAAAAGACACAAAACCACCTTTTCCATCAAGAAGATGATGATTGCAGCCACTTGGCTGTGAAAAGTGTGCTTTTTGAGCTTTTTACGCTCTGAAAACGCTTATTTCACCATATGCAGTCACATACCGGGACCAAATCACAGTGGTCACTCATGCTAAAAAGTGAAAAATCTGCCAATTTAGGGCATAAAAAGACACAAAACCACCTTTTCCATCAAGAAGATGATGATTGCAGCCACTTGGCTGTGAAAAGTGTGCTTTTTGAGCTTTTTACGCTCTGAAAACGCTTATTTCACCATATGCAGTCACATACCGGGACCAAATCAGAGTGGTCACTGATGCTAAAAAGTGAAAAATCTGCCCAAACAGGGCATAAAAAGACACAAAACCACCTTTTCCATCAAGAAGATGATGATTGCAGCCACTTGGCTGTGAAAAGTGTGCTTTTTGAGCTTTTTACGCTCTGAAAACGCTTATTTCACCATATGCAGTCACATACCGGGACCAAATCACAGTGGTCACTCATGCTAAAAAGTGAAAAATCTGCCAATTTAGGGCATAAAAAGACACAAAACCACCTTTTCCATCAAGAAGATGATGATTGCAGCCACTTGGCTGTGAAAAGTGTGCTTTTTGAGCTTTTTACGCTCTGAAAACGCTTATTTCACCATATGCAGTCACATACCGGGACCAAATCACAGTGGTCACTGATGCTAAAAAGTGAAAAATCTGCCCAAACAGGGCATAAAAAGACACCTTACCACCTTTTCCATCAAGAAGATGATGATTGCAGCCACGTGGCTGTGAAAAGTGTGCTTTTTGAGCTTTTTACGCTCTGAAAACGCTTATTTCACCATATGCAGTCACATACCGGGACCAAATCACAGTGGTCACTCATGCTAAAAAGTGAAAAATCTGCCAATTTAGGGCATAAAAAGACACCTTACCACCTTTTCCATCAAGAAGATGATGATTGCAGCCACTTGGCTGTGAAAAGTGTGCTTTTTGAGCTTTTTACGCTCTGAAAACGCTTATTTCACCATATGCAGTCACATACCGGGACCAAATCACAGTGGTCACTCATGCTAAAAAGTGAAAAATCTGCCCAAACAGGGCATAAAAAGACACAAAACCACCTTTTCCATCAAGAAGATGATGATTGCAGCCACTTGGCTGTGAAAAGTGTGCTTTTTGAGCTTTTTACGCTCTGAAAACGCTTATTTCACCATATGCAGTCACATACCGGGACCAAATCACAGTGGTCACTCATGCTAAAAAGTGAAAAATCTGCCAATTTAGGGCATAAAAAGACACAAAACCACCTTTTCCATCAAGAAGATGATGATTGCAGCCACTTGGCTGTGAAAAGTGTGCTTTTTGAGCTTTTTACGCTCTGAAAACGCTTATTTCACCATATGCAGTCACATACCGGGACCAAATCACAGTGGTCACTCATGCTAAAAAGTGAAAAATCTGCCCAAACAGGGCATAAAAAGACACAAAACCACCTTTTCCATCAAGAAGATGATGATTGCAGCCACTTGGCTGTGAAAAGTGTGCTTTTTGAGCTTTTTACGCTCTGAAAACGCTTATTTCACCATATGCAGTCACATACCGGGACCAAATCACAGTGGTCACTCATGCTAAAAAGTGAAAAATCTGCCAATTTAGGGCATAAAAAGACACAAAACCACCTTTTCCATCAAGAAGATGATGATTGCAGCCACTTGGCTGTGAAAAGTGTGCTTTTTGAGCTTTTTACGCTCTGAAAACGCTTATTTCACCATATGCAGTCACATACCGGGACCAAATCACAGTGGTCACTGATGCTAAAAAGTGAAAAATCTGCCCAAACAGGGCATAAAAAGACACCTTACCACCTTTTCCATCAAGAAGATGATGATTGCAGCCACGTGGCTGTGAAAAGTGTGCTTTTTGAGCTTTTTACGCTCTGAAAACGCTTATTTCACCATATGCAGTCACATACCGGGACCAAATCACAGTGGTCACTCATGCTAAAAAGTGAAAAATCTGCCAATTTAGGGCATAAAAAGACACAAAACCACCTTTTCCATCAAGAAGATGATGATTGCAGCCACTTGGCTGTGAAAAGTGTGCTTTTTGAGCTTTTTACGCTCTGAAAACGCTTATTTCACCATATGCAGTCACATACCGGGACCAAATCACAGTGGTCACTCATGCTAAAAAGTGAAAAATCTGCCCAAACAGGGCATAAAAAGACACAAAACCACCTTTTCCATCAAGAAGATGATGATTGCAGCCACTTGGCTGTGAAAAGTGTGCTTTTTGAGCTTTTTACGCTCTGAAAACGCTTATTTCACCATATGCAGTCACATACCGGGACCAAATCACAGTGGTCACTCATGCTAAAAAGTGAAAAATCTGCCAATTTAGGGCATAAAAAGACACCTTACCACCTTTTCCATCAAGAAGATGATGATTGCAGCCACTTGGCTGTGAAAAGTGTGCTTTTTGAGCTTTTTACGCTCTGAAAACGCTTATTTCACCATATGCAGTCACATACCGGGACCAAATCACAGTGGTCACTCATGCTAAAAAGTGAAAAATCTGCCCAAACAGGGCATAAAAAGACACAAAACCACCTTTTCCATCAAGAAGATGATGATTGCAGCCACTTGGCTGTGAAAAGTGTGCTTTTTGAGCTTTTTACGCTCTGAAAACGCTTATTTCACCATATGCAGTCACATACCGGGACCAAATCACAGTGGTCACTCATGCTAAAAAGTGAAAAATCTGCCAATTTAGGGCATAAAAAGACACAAAACCACCTTTTCCATCAAGAAGATGATGATTGCAGCCACTTGGCTGTGAAAAGTGTGCTTTTTGAGCTTTTTACGCTCTGAAAACGCTTATTTCACCATATGCAGTCACATACCGGGACCAAATCACAGTGGTCACTCATGCTAAAAAGTGAAAAATCTGCCCAAACAGGGCATAAAAAGACACAAAACCACCTTTTCCATCAAGAAGATGATGATTGCAGCCACTTGGCTGTGAAAAGTGTGCTTTTTGAGCTTTTTACGCTCTGAAAACGCTTATTTCACCATATGCAGTCACATACCGGGACCAAATCACAGTGGTCACTCATGCTAAAAAGTGAAAAATCTGCCAATTTAGGGCATAAAAAGACACAAAACCACCTTTTCCATCAAGAAGATGATGATTGCAGCCACTTGGCTGTGAAAAGTGTGCTTTTTGAGCTTTTTACGCTCTGAAAACGCTTATTTCACCATATGCAGTCACATACCGGGACCAAATCACAGTGGTCACTGATGCTAAAAAGTGAAAAATCTGCCCAAACAGGGCATAAAAAGACACAAAACCACCTTTTCCATCAAGAAGATGATGATTGCAGCCACTTGGCTGTGAAAAGTGTGCTTTTTGAGCTTTTTACGCTCTGAAAACGCTTATTTCACCATATGCAGTCACATACCGGGACCAAATCACAGTGGTCACTCATGCTAAAAAGTGAAAAATCTGCCAATTTAGGGCATAAAAAGACACCTTACCACCTTTTCCATCAAGAAGATGATGATTGCAGCCACTTGGCTGTGAAAAGTGTGCTTTTTGAGCTTTTTACGCTCTGAAAACGCTTATTTCACCATATGCAGTCACATACCGGGACCAAATCACAGTGGTCACTCATGCTAAAAAGTGAAAAATCTGCCCAAACAGGGCATAAAAAGACACAAAACCACCTTTTCCATCAAGAAGATGATGATTGCAGCCACTTGGCTGTGAAAAGTGTGCTTTTTGAGCTTTTTACGCTCTGAAAACGCTTATTTCACCATATGCAGTCACATACCGGGACCAAATCACAGTGGTCACTCATGCTAAAAAGTGAAAAATCTGCCAATTTAGGGCATAAAAAGACACAAAACCACCTTTTCCATCAAGAAGATGATGATTGCGGCCACTTGGCTGTGAAAAGTGTGCTTTTTGAGCTTTTTACGCTCTGAAAACGCTTATTTCACCATATGCAGTCACATACCGGGACCAAATCACAGTGGTCACTGATGCTAAAAAGTGAAAAATCTGCCCAAACAGGGCATAAAAAGACACCTTACCACCTTTTCCATCAAGAAGATGATGATTGCAGCCACTTGGCTGTGAAAAGTGTGCTTTTTGAGCTTTTTACGCTCTGAAAACGCTTATTTCACCATATGCAGTCACATACCGGGACCAAATCACAGTGGTCACTCATGCTAAAAAGTGAAAAATCTGCCAATTTAGGGCATAAAAAGACACAAAACCACCTTTTCCATCAAGAAGATGATGATTGAAGCCACTTGGCTGTGAAAAGTGTGCTTTTTGAGCTTTTTACGCTCTGAAAACGCTTATTTCACCATATGCAGTCACATACCGGGACCAAATCACAGTGGTCACTGATGCTAAAAAGTGAAAAATCTGCCCAAACAGGGCATAAAAAGACACAAAACCACCTTTTCCATCAAGAAGATGATGATTGCAGCCACTTGGCTGTGAAAAGTGTGCTTTTTGAGCTTTTTACGCTCTGAAAACGCTTATTTCACCATATGCAGTCACATACCGGGACCAAATCACAGTGGTCACTCATGCTAAAAAGTGAAAAATCTGCCAATTTAGGGCATAAAAAGACACAAAACCACCTTTTCCATCAAGAAGATGATGATTGCAGCCACTTGGCTGTGAAAAGTGTGCTTTTTGAGCTTTTTACGCTCTGAAAACGCTTATTTCACCATATGCAGTCACATACCGGGACCAAATCACAGTGGTCACTCATGCTAAAAAGTGAAAAATCTGCCAATTTAGGGCATAAAAAGACACCTTACCACCTTTTCCATCAAGAAGATGATGATTGCAGCCACTTGGCTGTGAAAAGTGTGCTTTTTGAGCTTTTTACGCTCTGAAAACGCTTATTTCACCATATGCAGTCACATACCGGGACCAAATCACAGTGGTCACTCATGCTAAAAAGTGAAAAATCTGCCCAAACAGGGCATAAAAAGACACAAAACCACCTTTTCCATCAAGAAGATGATGATTGCAGCCACTTGGCTGTGAAAAGTGTGCTTTTTGAGCTTTTTACGCTCTGAAAACGCTTATTTCACCATATGCAGTCACATACCGGGACCAAATCACAGTGGTCACTCATGCTAAAAAGTGAAAAATATGCCCAAACAGGGCATAAAAAGACACAAAACCACCTTTTCCATCAAGAAGATGATGATTGCAGCCACTTGGCTGTGAAAAGTGTGCTTTTTGAGCTTTTTACGCTCTGAAAACGCTTATTTCACCATATGCAGTCACATACCGGGACCAAATCACAGTGGTCACTCATGCTAAAAAGTGAAAAATCTGCCAATTTAGGGCATAAAAAGACACAAAACCACCTTTTCCATCAAGAAGATGATGATTGCAGCCACTTGGCTGTGAAAAGTGTGCTTTTTGAGCTTTTTACGCTCTGAAAACGCTTATTTCACCATATGCAGTCACATACCGGGACCAAATCACAGTGGTCACTGATGCTAAAAAGTGAAAAATCTGCCCAAACAGGGCATAAAAAGACACCTTACCACCTTTTCCATCAAGAAGATGATGATTGCAGCCACTTGGCTGTGAAAAGTGTGCTTTTTGAGCTTTTTACGCTCTGAAAACGCTTATTTCACCATATGCAGTCACATACCGGGACCAAATCACAGTGGTCACTCATGCTAAAAAGTGAAAAATCTGCCAATTTAGGGCATAAAAAGACACCTTACCACCTTTTCCATCAAGAAGATGATGATTGCAGCCACTTGGCTGTGAAAAGTGTGCTTTTTGAGCTTTTTACGCTCTGAAAACGCTTATTTCACCATATGCAGTCACATACCGGGACCAAATCACAGTGGTCACTGATGCTAAAAAGTGAAAAATCTGCCCAAACAGGGCATAAAAAGACACCTTACCACCTTTTCCATCAAGAAGATGATGATTGCAGCCACTTGGCTGTGAAAAGTGTGCTTTTTGAGCTTTTTACGCTCTGAAAACGCTTATTTCACCATATGCAGTCACATACCGGGACCAAATCAGAGTGGTCACTGATGCTAAAAAGTGAAAAATCTGCCCAAACAGGGCATAAAAAGACACAAAACCACCTTTTCCATCAAGAAGATGATGATTGCAGCCACTTGGCTGTGAAAAGTGTGCTTTTTGAGCTTTTTACGCTCTGAAAACGCTTATTTCACCATATGCAGTCACATACCGGGACCAAATCACAGTGGTCACTCATGCTAAAAAGTGAAAAATCTGCCAATTTAGGGCATAAAAAGACACAAAACCACCTTTTCCATCAAGAAGATGATGATTGCAGCCACTTGGCTGTGAAAAGTGTGCTTTTTGAGCTTTTTACGCTCTGAAAACGCTTATTTCACCATATGCAGTCACATACCGGGACCAAATCACAGTGGTCACTCATGCTAAAAAGTGAAAAATCTGCCCAAACAGAGCATAAAAAGACACAAAACCACCTTTTCCATCAAGAAGATGATGATTGCAGCCACTTGGCTGTGAAAAGTGTGCTTTTTGAGCTTTTTACGCTCTGAAAACGCTTATTTCACCATATGCAGTCACATACCGGGACCAAATCACAGTGGTCACTCATGCTAAAAAGTGAAAAATCTGCCCAAACAGGGCATAAAAAGACACAAAACCACCTTTTCCATCAAGAAGATGATGATTGCAGCCACTTGGCTGTGAAAAGTGTGCTTTTTGAGCTTTTTACGCTCTGAAAACGCTTATTTCACCATATGCAGTCACATACCGGGACCAAATCACAGTGGTCACTGATGCTAAAAAGTGAAAAATCTGCCCAAACAGGGCATAAAAAGACACAAAACCACCTTTTCCATCAAGAAGATGATGATTGCAGCCACTTGGCTGTGAAAAGTGTGCTTTTTGAGCTTTTTACGCTCTGAAAACGCTTATTTCACCATATGCAGTCACATACCGGGACCAAATCACAGTGGTCACTCATGCTAAAAAGTGAAAAATCTGCCAATTTAGGGCATAAAAAGACACCTTACCACCTTTTCCATCAAGAAGATGATGATTGCAGCCACTTGGCTGTGAAAAGTGTGCTTTTTGAGCTTTTTACGCTCTGAAAACGCTTATTTCACCATATGCAGTCACATACCGGGACCAAATCACAGTGGTCACTCATGCTAAAAAGTGAAAAATCTGCCAATTTAGGGCATAAACAGACACCTTACCACCTTTTCCATCAAGAAGATGATGATTGCAGCCACTTGGCTGTGAAAAGTGTGCTTTTTGAGCTTTTTACGCTCTGAAAACGCTTATTTCACCATATGCAGTCACATACCGGGACCAAATCACAGTGGTCACTGATGCTAAAAAGTGAAAAATCTGCCCAAACAGGGCATAAAAAGACACCTTACCACCTTTTCCATCAAGAAGATGATGATTGCAGCCACGTGGCTGTGAAAAGTGTGCTTTTTGAGCTTTTTACGCTCTGAAAACGCTTATTTCACCATATGCAGTCACATACCGGGACCAAATCACAGTGGTCACTCATGCTAAAAAGTGAAAAATCTGCCAATTTAGGGCATAAAAAGACACAAAACCACCTTTTCCATCAAGAAGATGATGATTGCAGCCACTTGGCTGTGAAAAGTGTGCTTTTTGAGCTTTTTACGCTCTGAAAACGCTTATTTCACCATATGCAGTCACATACCGGGACCAAATCACAGTGGTCACTCATGCTAAAAAGTGAAAAATCTGCCCAAACAGGGCATAAAAAGACACAAAACCACCTTTTCCATCAAGAAGATGATGATTGCAGCCACTTGGCTGTGAAAAGTGTGCTTTTTGAGCTTTTTACGCTCTGAAAACGCTTATTTCACCATATGCAGTCACATACCGGGACCAAATCACAGTGGTCACTCATGCTAAAAAGTGAAAAATCTGCCAATTTAGGGCATAAAAAGACACCTTACCACCTTTTCCATCAAGAAGATGATGATTGCAGCCACTTGGCTGTGAAAAGTGTGCTTTTTGAGCTTTTTACGCTCTGAAAACGCTTATTTCACCATATGCAGTCACATACCGGGACCAAATCACAGTGGTCACTCATGCTAAAAAGTGAAAAATCTGCCCAAACAGGGCATAAAAAGACACAAAACCACCTTTTCCATCAAGAAGATGATGATTGCAGCCACTTGGCTGTGAAAAGTGTGCTTTTTGAGCTTTTTACGCTCTGAAAACGCTTATTTCACCATATGCAGTCACATACCGGGACCAAATCACAGTGGTCACTCATGCTAAAAAGTGAAAAATCTGCCAATTTAGGGCATAAAAAGACACCTTACCACCTTTTCCATCAAGAAGATGATGATTGCAGCCACTTGGCTGTGAAAAGTGTGCTTTTTGAGCTTTTTACGCTCTGAAAACGCTTATTTCACCATATGCAGTCACATACCGGGACCAAATCACAGTGGTCACTCATGCTAAAAAGTGAAAAATCTGCCAATTTAGGGCATAAACAGACACCTTACCACCTTTTCCATCAAGAAGATGATGATTGCAGCCACTTGGCTGTGAAAAGTGTGCTTTTTGAGCTTTTTACGCTCTGAAAACGCTTATTTCACCATATGCAGTCACATACCGGGACCAAATCACAGTGGTCACTGATGCTAAAAAGTGAAAAATCTGCCCAAACAGGGCATAAAAAGACACAAAACCACCTTTTCCATCAAGAAGATGATGATTGCAGCCACTTGGCTGTGAAAAGTGTGCTTTTTGAGCTTTTTACGCTCTGAAAACGCTTATTTCACCATATGCAGTCACATACCGGGACCAAATCACAGTGGTCACTCATGCTAAAAAGTGAAAAATCTGCCAATTTAGGGCATAAAAAGACACAAAACCACCTTTTCCATCAAGAAGATGATGATTGCAGCCACTTGGCTGTGAAAAGTGTGCTTTTTGAGCTTTTTACGCTCTGAAAACGCTTATTTCACCATATGCAGTCACATACCGGGACCAAATCAGAGTGGTCACTGATGCTAAAAAGTGAAAAATCTGCCCAAACAGGGCATAAAAAGACACAAAACCACCTTTTCCATCAAGAAGATGATGATTGCAGCCACTTGGCTGTGAAAAGTGTGCTTTTTGAGCTTTTTACGCTCTGAAAACGCTTATTTCACCATATGCAGTCACATACCGGGACCAAATCACAGTGGTCACTCATGCTAAAAAGTGAAAAATCTGCCAATTTAGGGCATAAAAAGACACAAAACCACCTTTTCCATCAAGAAGATGATGATTGCAGCCACTTGGCTGTGAAAAGTGTGCTTTTTGAGCTTTTTACGCTCTGAAAACGCTTATTTCACCATATGCAGTCACATACCGGGACCAAATCACAGTGGTCACTTATGCTAAAAAGTGAAAAATCTGCCCAAACAGGGCATAAAAAGACACCTTACCACCTTTTCCATCAAGAAGATGATGATTGCAGCCACGTGGCTGTGAAAAGTGTGCTTTTTGAGCTTTTTACGCTCTGAAAACGCTTATTTCACCATATGCAGTCACATACCGGGACCAAATCACAGTGGTCACTCATGCTAAAAAGTGAAAAATCTGCCAATTTAGGGCATAAAAAGACACCTTACCACCTTTTCCATCAAGAAGATGATGATTGCAGCCACTTGGCTGTGAAAAGTGTGCTTTTTGAGCTTTTTACGCTCTGAAAACGCTTATTTCACCATATGCAGTCACATACCGGGACCAAATCACAGTGGTCACTCATGCTAAAAAGTGAAAAATCTGCCCAAACAGGGCATAAAAAGACACAAAACCACCTTTTCCATCAAGAAGATGATGATTGCAGCCACTTGGCTGTGAAAAGTGTGCTTTTTGAGCTTTTTACGCTCTGAAAACGCTTATTTCACCATATGCAGTCACATACCGGGACCAAATCACAGTGGTCACTCATGCTAAAAAGTGAAAAATCTGCCAATTTAGGGCATAAAAAGACACCTTACCACCTTTTCCATCAAGAAGATGATGATTGCAGCCACTTGGCTGTGAAAAGTGTGCTTTTTGAGCTTTTTACGCTCTGAAAACGCTTATTTCACCATATGCAGTCACATACCGGGACCAAATCACAGTGGTCACTCATGCTAAAAAGTGAAAAATCTGCCCAAACAGGGCATAAAAAGACACAAAACCACCTTTTCCATCAAGAAGATGATGATTGCAGCCACTTGGCTGTGAAAAGTGTGCTTTTTGAGCTTTTTACGCTCTGAAAACGCTTATTTCACCATATGCAGTCACATACCGGGACCAAATCACAGTGGTCACTCATGCTAAAAAGTGAAAAATCTGCCAATTTAGGGCATAAAAAGACACAAAACCACCTTTTCCATCAAGAAGATGATGATTGCAGCCACTTGGCTGTGAAAAGTGTGCTTTTTGAGCTTTTTACGCTCTGAAAACGCTTATTTCACCATATGCAGTCACATACCGGGACCAAATCACAGTGGTCACTCATGCTAAAAAGTGAAAAATCTGCCCAAACAGGGCATAAAAAGACACAAAACCACCTTTTCCATCAAGAAGATGATGATTGCAGCCACTTGGCTGTGAAAAGTGTGCTTTTTGAGCTTTTTACGCTCTGAAAACGCTTATTTCACCATATGCAGTCACATACCGGGACCAAATCACAGTGGTCACTCATGCTAAAAAGTGAAAAATCTGCCAATTTAGGGCATAAAAAGACACAAAACCACCTTTTCCATCAAGAAGATGATGATTGCAGCCACTTGGCTGTGAAAAGTGTGCTTTTTGAGCTTTTTACGCTCTGAAAACGCTTATTTCACCATATGCAGTCACATACCGGGACCAAATCACAGTGGTCACTCATGCTAAAAAGTGAAAAATCTGCCCAAACAGGGCATAAAAAGACACAAAACCACCTTTTCCATCAAGAAGATGATGATTGCAGCCACTTGGCTGTGAAAAGTGTGCTTTTTGAGCTTTTTACGCTCTGAAAACGCTTATTTCACCATATGCAGTCACATACCGGGACCAAATCACAGTGGTCACTCATGCTAAAAAGTGAAAAATCTGCCAATTTAGGGCATAAAAAGACACAAAACCACCTTTTCCATCAAGAAGATGATGATTGCAGCCACTTGGCTGTGAAAAGTGTGCTTTTTGAGCTTTTTACGCTCTGAAAACGCTTATTTCACCATATGCAGTCACATACCGGGACCAAATCACAGTGGTCACTGATGCTAAAAAGTGAAAAATCTGCCCAAACAGGGCATAAAAAGACACAAAACCACCTTTTCCATCAAGAAGATGATGATTGCAGCCACTTGGCTGTGAAAAGTGTGCTTTTTGAGCTTTTTACGCTCTGAAAACGCTTATTTCACCATATGCAGTCACATACCGGGACCAAATCACAGTGGTCACTCATGCTAAAAAGTGAAAAATCTGCCAATTTAGGGCATAAAAAGACACCTTACCACCTTTTCCATCAAGAAGATGATGATTGCAGCCACTTGGCTGTGAAAAGTGTGCTTTTTGAGCTTTTTACGCTCTGAAAACGCTTATTTCACCATATGCAGTCACATACCGGGACCAAATCACAGTGGTCACTCATGCTAAAAAGTGAAAAATCTGCCCAAACAGGGCATAAAAAGACACAAAACCACCTTTTCCATCAAGAAGATGATGATTGCAGCCACTTGGCTGTGAAAAGTGTGCTTTTTGAGCTTTTTACGCTCTGAAAACGCTTATTTCACCATATGCAGTCACATACCGGGACCAAATCACAGTGGTCACTCATGCTAAAAAGTGAAAAATCTGCCAATTTAGGGCATAAAAAGACACAAAACCACCTTTTCCATCAAGAAGATGATGATTGCAGCCACTTGGCTGTGAAAAGTGTGCTTTTTGAGCTTTTTACGCTCTGAAAACGCTTATTTCACCATATGCAGTCACATACCGGGACCAAATCACAGTGGTCACTGATGCTAAAAAGTGAAAAATCTGCCCAAACAGGGCATAAAAAGACACAAAACCACCTTTTCCATCAAGAAGATGATGATTGCAGCCACTTGGCTGTGAAAAGTGTGCTTTTTGAGCTTTTTACGCTCTGAAAACGCTTATTTCACCATATGCAGTCACATACCGGGACCAAATCACAGTGGTCACTCATGCTAAAAAGTGAAAAATCTGCCAATTTAGGGCATAAAAAGACACAAAACCACCTTTTCCATCAAGAAGATGATGATTGCAGCCACTTGGCTGTGAAAAGTGTGCTTTTTGAGCTTTTTACGCTCTGAAAACGCTTATTTCACCATATGCAGTCACATACCGGGACCAAATCACAGTGGTCACTCATGCTAAAAAGTGAAAAATCTGCCAATTTAGGGCATAAAAAGACACCTTACCACCTTTTCCATCAAGAAGATGATGATTGCAGCCACTTGGCTGTGAAAAGTGTGCTTTTTGAGCTTTTTACGCTCTGAAAACGCTTATTTCACCATATGCAGTCACATACCGGGACCAAATCACAGTGGTCACTGATGCTAAAAAGTGAAAAATCTGCCCAAACAGGGCATAAAAAGACACAAAACCACCTTTTCCATCAAGAAGATGATGATTGCAGCCACTTGGCTGTGAAAAGTGTGCTTTTTGAGCTTTTTACGCTCTGAAAACGCTTATTTCACCATATGCAGTCACATACCGGGACCAAATCACAGTGGTCACTCATGCTAAAAAGTGAAAAATCTGCCAATTTAGGGCATAAAAAGACACCTTACCACCTTTTCCATCAAGAAGATGATGATTGCAGCCACTTGGCTGTGAAAAGTGTGCTTTTTGAGCTTTTTACGCTCTGAAAACGCTTATTTCACCATATGCAGTCACATACCGGGACCAAATCACAGTGGTCACTGATGCTAAAAAGTGAAAAATCTGCCCAAACAGGGCATAAAAAGACACAAAACCACCTTTTCCATCAAGAAGATGATGATTGCAGCCACTTGGCTGTGAAAAGTGTGCTTTTTGAGCTTTTTACGCTCTGAAAACGCTTATTTCACCATATGCAGTCACATACCGGGACCAAATCACAGTGGTCACTCATGCTAAAAAGTGAAAAATCTGCCAATTTAGGGCATAAAAAGACACCTTACCACCTTTTCCATCAAGAAGATGATGATTGCAGCCACTTGGCTGTGAAAAGTGTGCTTTTTGAGCTTTTTACGCTCTGAAAACGCTTATTTCACCATATGCAGTCACATACCGGGACCAAATCACAGTGGTCACTCATGCTAAAAAGTGAAAAATCTGCCAATTTAGGGCATAAAAAGACACCTTACCACCTTTTCCATCAAGAAGATGATGATTGCAGCCACTTGGCTGTGAAAAGTGTGCTTTTTGAGCTTTTTACGCTCTGAAAACGCTTATTTCACCATATGCAGTCACATACCGGGACCAAATCACAGTGGTCACTCATGCTAAAAAGTGAAAAATCTGCCCAAACAGGGCATAAAAAGACACAAAACCACCTTTTCCATCAAGAAGATGATGATTGCAGCCACTTGGCTGTGAAAAGTGTGCTTTTTGAGCTTTTTACGCTCTGAAAACGCTTATTTCACCATATGCAGTCACATACCGGGACCAAATCACAGTGGTCACTCATGCTAAAAAGTGAAAAATCTGCCAATTTAGGGCATAAAAAGACACAAAACCACCTTTTCCATCAAGAAGATGATGATTGCAGCCACTTGGCTGTGAAAAGTGTGCTTTTTGAGCTTTTTACGCTCTGAAAACGCTTATTTCACCATATGCAGTCACATACCGGGACCAAATCACAGTGGTCACTGATGCTAAAAAGTGAAAAATCTGCCCAAACAGGGCATAAAAAGACACAAAACCACCTTTTCCATCAAGAAGATGATGATTGCAGCCACTTGGCTGTGAAAAGTGTGCTTTTTGAGCTTTTTACGCTCTGAAAACGCTTATTTCACCATATGCAGTCACATACCGGGACCAAATCACAGTGGTCACTCATGCTAAAAAGTGAAAAATCTGCCAATTTAGGGCATAAAAAGACACCTTACCACCTTTTCCATCAAGAAGATGATGATTGCAGCCACTTGGCTGTGAAAAGTGTGCTTTTTGAGCTTTTTACGCTCTGAAAACGCTTATTTCACCATATGCAGTCACATACCGGGACCAAATCACAGTGGTCACTCATGCTAAAAAGTGAAAAATCTGCCAATTTAGGGCATAAAAAGACACAAAACCACCTTTTCCATCAAGAAGATGATGATTGCAGCCACTTGGCTGTGAAAAGTGTGCTTTTTGAGCTTTTTACGCTCTGAAAACGCTTATTTCACCATATGCAGTCACATACCGGGACCAAATCACAGTGGTCACTCATGCTAAAAAGTGAAAAATCTGCCAATTTAGGGCATAAAAAGACACCTTACCACCTTTTCCATCAAGAAGATGATGATTGCAGCCACTTGGCTGTGAAAAGTGTGCTTTTTGAGCTTTTTACGCTCTGAAAACGCTTATTTCACCATATGCAGTCACATACCGGGACCAAATCACAGTGGTCACTCATGCTAAAAAGTGAAAAATCTGCCAATTTAGGGCATAAAAAGACACCTTACCACCTTTTCCATCAAGAAGATGATGATTGCAGCCACTTGGCTGTGAAAAGTGTGCTTTTTGAGCTTTTTACGCTCTGAAAACGCTTATTTCACCATATGCAGTCACATACCGGGACCAAATCACAGTGGTCACTCATGCTAAAAAGTGAAAAATCTGCCCAAACAGGGCATAAAAAGACACAAAACCACCTTTTCCATCAAGAAGATGATGATTGCAGCCACTTGGCTGTGAAAAGTGTGCTTTTTGAGCTTTTTACGCTCTGAAAACGCTTATTTCACCATATGCAGTCACATACCGGGACCAAATCACAGTGGTCACTCATGCTAAAAAGTGAAAAATCTGCCAATTTAGGGCATAAAAAGACACAAAACCACCTTTTCCATCAAGAAGATGATGATTGCAGCCACTTGGCTGTGAAAAGTGTGCTTTTTGAGCTTTTTACGCTCTGAAAACGCTTATTTCACCATATGCAGTCACATACCGGGACCAAATCACAGTGGTCACTCATGCTAAAAAGTGAAAAATCTGCCAATTTAGGGCATAAAAAGACACCTTACCACCTTTTCCATCAAGAAGATGATGATTGCAGCCACTTGGCTGTGAAAAGTGTGCTTTTTGAGCTTTTTACGCTCTGAAAACGCTTATTTCACCATATGCAGTCACATACCGGGACCAAATCACAGTGGTCACTCATGCTAAAAAGTGAAAAATCTGCCCAAACAGGGCATAAAAAGACACAAAACCACCTTTTCCATCAAGAAGATGATGATTGCAGCCACTTGGCTGTGAAAAGTGTGCTTTTTGAGCTTTTTACGCTCTGAAAACGCTTATTTCACCATATGCAGTCACATACCGGGACCAAATCACAGTGGTCACTCATGCTAAAAAGTGAAAAATCTGCCAATTTAGGGCATAAAAAGACACAAAACCACCTTTTCCATCAAGAAGATGATGATTGCAGCCACTTGGCTGTGAAAAGTGTGCTTTTTGAGCTTTTTACGCTCTGAAAACGCTTATTTCACCATATGCAGTCACATACCGGGACCAAATCACAGTGGTCACTGATGCTAAAAAGTGAAAAATCTGCCCAAACAGGGCATAAAAAGACACAAAACCACCTTTTCCATCAAGAAGATGATGATTGCAGCCACTTGGCTGTGAAAAGTGTGCTTTTTGAGCTTTTTACGCTCTGAAAACGCTTATTTCACCATATGCAGTCACATACCGGGACCAAATCACAGTGGTCACTCATGCTAAAAAGTGAAAAATCTGCCAATTTAGGGCATAAAAAGACACAAAACCACCTTTTCCATCAAGAAGATGATGATTGCAGCCACTTGGCTGTGAAAAGTGTGCTTTTTGAGCTTTTTACGCTCTGAAAACGCTTATTTCACCATATGCAGTCACATACCGGGACCAAATCACAGTGGTCACTCATGCTAAAAAGTGAAAAATCTGCCAATTTAGGGCATAAAAAGACACCTTACCACCTTTTCCATCAAGAAGATGATGATTGCAGCCACTTGGCTGTGAAAAGTGTGCTTTTTGAGCTTTTTACGCTCTGAAAACGCTTATTTCACCATATGCAGTCACATACCGGGACCAAATCAGAGTGGTCACTGATGCTAAAAAGTGAAAAATCTGCCCAAACAGGGCATAAAAAGACACCTTACCACCTTTTCCATCAAGAAGATGATGATTGCAGCCACTTGGCTGTGAAAAGTGTGCTTTTTGAGCTTTTTACGCTCTGAAAACGCTTATTTCACCATATGCAGTCACATACCGGGACCAAATCAGAGTGGTCACTGATGCTAAAAAGTGAAAAATCTGCCCAAACAGGGCATAAAAAGACACAAAACCACCTTTTCCATCAAGAAGATGATGATTGCAGCCACTTGGCTGTGAAAAGTGTGCTTTTTGAGCTTTTTACGCTCTGAAAACGCTTATTTCACCATATGCAGTCACATACCGGGACCAAATCACAGTGGTCACTCATGCTAAAAAGTGAAAAATCTGCCCAAACAGGGCATAAAAAGACACCTTACCACCTTTTCCATCAAGAAGATGATGATTGCAGCCACTTGGCTGTGAAAAGTGTGCTTTTTGAGCTTTTTACGCTCTGAAAACGCTTATTTCACCATATGCAGTCACATACCGGGACCAAATCACAGTGGTCACTCATGCTAAAAAGTGAAAAATCTGCCAATTTAGGGCATAAAAAGACACAAAACCACCTTTTCCATCAAGAAGATGATGATTGCAGCCACTTGGCTGTGAAAAGTGTGCTTTTTGAGCTTTTTACGCTCTGAAAACGCTTATTTCACCATATGCAGTCACATACCGGGACCAAATCACAGTGGTCACTCATGCTAAAAAGTGAAAAATCTGCCCAAACAGGGCATAAAAAGACACAAAACCACCTTTTCCATCAAGAAGATGATGATTGCAGCCACTTGGCTGTGAAAAGTGTGCTTTTTGAGCTTTTTACGCTCTGAAAACGCTTATTTCACCATATGCAGTCACATACCGGGACCAAATCACAGTGGTCACTCATGCTAAAAAGTGAAAAATCTGCCAATTTAGGGCATAAAAAGACACAAAACCACCTTTTCCATCAAGAAGATGATGATTGCAGCCACTTGGCTGTGAAAAGTGTGCTTTTTGAGCTTTTTACGCTCTGAAAACGCTTATTTCACCATATGCAGTCACATACCGGGACCAAATCACAGTGGTCACTGATGCTAAAAAGTGAAAAATCTGCCCAAACAGGGCATAAAAAGACACCTTACCACCTTTTCCATCAAGAAGATGATGATTGCAGCCACTTGGCTGTGAAAAGTGTGCTTTTTGAGCTTTTTACGCTCTGAAAACGCTTATTTCACCATATGCAGTCACATACCGGGACCAAATCACAGTGGTCACTCATGCTAAAAAGTGAAAAATCTGCCAATTTAGGGCATAAAAAGACACAAAACCACCTTTTCCATCAAGAAGATGATGATTGCAGCCACTTGGCTGTGAAAAGTGTGCTTTTTGAGCTTTTTACGCTCTGAAAACGCTTATTTCACCATATGCAGTCACATACCGGGACCAAATCACAGTGGTCACTGATGCTAAAAAGTGAAAAATCTGCCCAAACAGGGCATAAAAAGACACCTTACCACCTTTTCCATCAAGAAGATGATGATTGCAGCCACTTGGCTGTGAAAAGTGTGCTTTTTGAGCTTTTTACGCTCTGAAAACGCTTATTTCACCATATGCAGTCACATACCGGGACCAAATCACAGTGGTCACTCATGCTAAAAAGTGAAAAATCTGCCAATTTAGGGCATAAAAAGACACCTTACCACCTTTTCCATCAAGAAGATGATGATTGCAGCCACTTGGCTGTGAAAAGTGTGCTTTTTGAGCTTTTTACGCTCTGAAAACGCTTATTTCACCATATGCAGTCACATACCGGGACCAAATCACAGTGGTCACTCATGCTAAAAAGTGAAAAATCTGCCAATTTAGGGCATAAAAAGACACAAAACCACCTTTTCCATCAAGAAGATGATGATTGCAGCCACTTGGCTGTGAAAAGTGTGCTTTTTGAGCTTTTTACGCTCTGAAAACGCTTATTTCACCATATGCAGTCACATACCGGGACCAAATCACAGTGGTCACTGATGCTAAAAAGTGAAAAATCTGCCCAAACAGGGCATAAAAAGACACCTTACCACCTTTTCCATCAAGAAGATGATGATTGCAACCACTTGGCTGTGAAAAGTGTGCTTTTTGAGCTTTTTACGCTCTGAAAACGCTTATTTCACCATATGCAGTCACATACCGGGACCAAATCACAGTGGTCACTCATGCTAAAAAGTGAAAAATCTGCCAATTTAGGGCATAAACAGACACCTTACCACCTTTTCCATCAAGAAGATGATGATTGCAGCCACTTGGCTGTGAAAAGTGTGCTTTTTGAGCTTTTTACGCTCTGAAAACGCTTATTTCACCATATGCAGTCACATACCGGGACCAAATCACAGTGGTCACTCATGCTAAAAAGTGAAAAATCTGCCAATTTAGGGCATAAAAAGACACCTTACCACCTTTTCCATCAAGAAGATGATGATTGCAGCCACTTGGCTGTGAAAAGTGTGCTTTTTGAGCTTTTTACGCTCTGAAAACGCTTATTTCACCATATGCAGTCACATACCGGGACCAAATCACAGTGGTCACTCATGCTAAAAAGTGAAAAATCTGCCCAAACAGGGCATAAAAAGACACAAAACCACCTTTTCCATCAAGAAGATGATGATTGCAGCCACTTGGCTGTGAAAAGTGTGCTTTTTGAGCTTTTTACGCTCTGAAAACGCTTATTTCACCATATGCAGTCACATACCGGGACCAAATCACAGTGGTCACTCATGCTAAAAAGTGAAAAATCTGCCAATTTAGGGCATAAAAAGACACAAAACCACCTTTTCCATCAAGAAGATGATGATTGCAGCCACTTGGCTGTGAAAAGTGTGCTTTTTGAGCTTTTTACGCTCTGAAAACGCTTATTTCACCATATGCAGTCACATACCGGGACCAAATCACAGTGGTCACTGATGCTAAAAAGTGAAAAATCTGCCCAAACAGGGCATAAAAAGACACAAAACCACCTTTTCCATCAAGAAGATGATGATTGCAGCCACTTGGCTGTGAAAAGTGTGCTTTTTGAGCTTTTTACGCTCTGAAAACGCTTATTTCACCATATGCAGTCACATACCGGGACCAAATCACAGTGGTCACTCATGCTAAAAAGTGAAAAATCTGCCAATTTAGGGCATAAAAAGACACAAAACCACCTTTTCCATCAAGAAGATGATGATTGCAGCCACTTGGCTGTGAAAAGTGTGCTTTTTGAGCTTTTTACGCTCTGAAAACGCTTATTTCACCATATGCAGTCACATACCGGGACCAAATCACAGTGGTCACTCATGCTAAAAAGTGAAAAATCTGCCCAAACAGGGCATAAAAAGACACAAAACCACCTTTTCCATCAAGAAGATGATGATTGCAGCCACTTGGCTGTGAAAAGTGTGCTTTTTGAGCTTTTTACGCTCTGAAAACGCTTATTTCACCATATGCAGTCACATACCGGGACCAAATCACAGTGGTCACTCATGCTAAAAAGTGAAAAATCTGCCAATTTAGGGCATAAAAAGACACCTTACCACCTTTTCCATCAAGAAGATGATGATTGCAGCCACTTGGCTGTGAAAAGTGTGCTTTTTGAGCTTTTTACGCTCTGAAAACGCTTATTTCACCATATGCAGTCACATACCGGGACCAAATCACAGTGGTCACTCATGCTAAAAAGTGAAAAATCTGCCCAAACAGGGCATAAAAAGACACAAAACCACCTTTTCCATCAAGAAGATGATGATTGCAGCCACTTGGCTGTGAAAAGTGTGCTTTTTGAGCTTTTTACGCTCTGAAAACGCTTATTTCACCATATGCAGTCACATACCGGGACCAAATCACAGTGGTCACTCATGCTAAAAAGTGAAAAATCTGCCAATTTAGGGCATAAAAAGACACAAAACCACCTTTTCCATCAAGAAGATGATGATTGCAGCCACTTGGCTGTGAAAAGTGTGCTTTTTGAGCTTTTTACGCTCTGAAAACGCTTATTTCACCATATGCAGTCACATACCGGGACCAAATCACAGTGGTCACTGATGCTAAAAAGTGAAAAATCTGCCCAAACAGGGCATAAAAAGACACCTTACCACCTTTTCCATCAAGAAGATGATGATTGCAGCCACTTGGCTGTGAAAAGTGTGCTTTTTGAGCTTTTTACGCTCTGAAAACGCTTATTTCACCATATGCAGTCACATACCGGGACCAAATCACAGTGGTCACTCATGCTAAAAAGTGAAAAATCTGCCAATTTAGGGCATAAACAGACACCTTACCACCTTTTCCATCAAGAAGATGATGATTGCAGCCACTTGGCTGTGAAAAGTGTGCTTTTTGAGCTTTTTACGCTCTGAAAACGCTTATTTCACCATATGCAGTCACATACCGGGACCAAATCACACTGGTCACTGATGCTAAAAAGTGAAAAATCTGCCCAAACAGGGCATAAAAAGACACAAAACCACCTTTTCCATCAAGAAGATGATGATTGCAGCCACTTGGCTGTGAAAAGTGTGCTTTTTGAGCTTTTTACGCTCTGAAAACGCTTATTTCACCATATGCAGTCACATACCGGGACCAAATCACAGTGGTCACTCATGCTAAAAAGTGAAAAATCTGCCAATTTAGGGCATAAAAAGACACAAAACCACCTTTTCCATCAAGAAGATGATGATTGCAGCCACTTGGCTGTGAAAAGTGTGCTTTTTGAGCTTTTTACGCTCTGAAAACGCTTATTTCACCATATGCAGTCACATACCGGGACCAAATCACAGTGGTCACTGATGCTAAAAAGTGAAAAATCTGCCCAAACAGGGCATAAAAAGACACAAAACCACCTTTTCCATCAAGAAGATGATGATTGCAGCCACTTGGCTGTGAAAAGTGTGCTTTTTGAGCTTTTTACGCTCTGAAAACGCTTATTTCACCATATGCAGTCACATACCGGGACCAAATCACAGTGGTCACTCATGCTAAAAAGTGAAAAATCTGCCCAAACAGGGCATAAAAAGACACAAAACCACCTTTTCCATCAAGAAGATGATGATTGCAGCCACTTGGCTGTGAAAAGTGTGCTTTTTGAGCTTTTTACGCTCTGAAAACGCTTATTTCACCATATGCAGTCACATACCGGGACCAAATCACAGTGGTCACTCATGCTAAAAAGTGAAAAATCTGCCAATTTAGGGCATAAAAAGACACAAAACCACCTTTTCCATCAAGAAGATGATGATTGCAGCCACTTGGCTGTGAAAAGTGTGCTTTTTGAGCTTTTTACGCTCTGAAAACGCTTATTTCACCATATGCAGTCACATACCGGGACCAAATCACAGTGGTCACTGATGCTAAAAAGTGAAAAATCTGCCCAAACAGGGCATAAAAAGACACCTTACCACCTTTTCCATCAAGAAGATGATGATTGCAGCCACTTGGCTGTGAAAAGTGTGCTTTTTGAGCTTTTTACGCTCTGAAAACGCTTATTTCACCATATGCAGTCACATACCGGGACCAAATCACAGTGGTCACTCATGCTAAAAAGTGAAAAATCTGCCAATTTAGGGCATAAACAGACACCTTACCACCTTTTCCATCAAGAAGATGATGATTGCAGCCACTTGGCTGTGAAAAGTGTGCTTTTTGAGCTTTTTACGCTCTGAAAACGCTTATTTCACCATATGCAGTCACATACCGGGACCAAATCACACTGGTCACTGATGCTAAAAAGTGAAAAATCTGCCCAAACAGGGCATAAAAAGACACAAAACCACCTTTTCCATCAAGAAGATGATGATTGCAGCCACTTGGCTGTGAAAAGTGTGCTTTTTGAGCTTTTTACGCTCTGAAAACGCTTATTTCACCATATGCAGTCACATACCGGGACCAAATCACAGTGGTCACTCATGCTAAAAAGTGAAAAATCTGCCAATTTAGGGCATAAAAAGACACAAAACCACCTTTTCCATCAAGAAGATGATGATTGCAGCCACTTGGCTGTGAAAAGTGTGCTTTTTGAGCTTTTTACGCTCTGAAAACGCTTATTTCACCATATGCAGTCACATACCGGGACCAAATCACAGTGGTCACTCATGCTAAAAAGTGAAAAATCTGCCGATTTAGGGCATAAAAAGACACAAAACCACCTTTTCCATCAAGAAGATGATGATTGCAGCCACTTGGCTGTGAAAAGTGTGCTTTTTGAGCTTTTTACGCTCTGAAAACGCTTATTTCACCATATGCAGTCACATACCGGGACCAAATCACAGTGGTCACTCATGCTAAAAAGTGAAAAATCTGCCAATTTAGGGCATAAAAAGACACCTTACCACCTTTTCCATCAAGAAGATGATGATTGCAGCCACTTGGCTGTGAAAAGTGTGCTTTTTGAGCTTTTTACGCTCTGAAAACGCTTATTTCACCATATGCAGTCACATACCGGGACCAAATCACAGTGGTCACTGATGCTAAAAAGTGAAAAATCTGCCCAAACAGGGCATAAAAAGACACCTTACCACCTTTTCCATCAAGAAGATGATGATTGCAGCCACTTGGCTGTGAAAAGTGTGCTTTTTGAGCTTTTTACGCTCTGAAAACGCTTATTTCACCATATGCAGTCACATACCGGGACCAAATCACAGTGGTCACTGATGCTAAAAAGTGAAAAATCTGCCCAAACAGGGCATAAAAAGACACAAAACCACCTTTTCCATCAAGAAGATGATGATTGCAGCCACTTGGCTGTGAAAAGTGTGCTTTTTGAGCTTTTTACGCTCTGAAAACGCTTATTTCACCATATGCAGTCACATACCGGGACCAAATCACAGTGGTCACTCATGCTAAAAAGTGAAAAATCTGCCAATTTAGGGCATAAAAAGACACAAAACCACCTTTTCCATCAAGAAGATGATGATTGCAGCCACTTGGCTGTGAAAAGTGTGCTTTTTGAGCTTTTTACGCTCTGAAAACGCTTATTTCACCATATGCAGTCACATACCGGGACCAAATCACAGTGGTCACTCATGCTAAAAAGTGAAAAATCTGCCCAAACAGGGCATAAAAAGACACAAAACCACCTTTTCCATCAAGAAGATGATGATTGCAGCCACTTGGCTGTGAAAAGTGTGCTTTTTGAGCTTTTTACGCTCTGAAAACGCTTATTTCACCATATGCAGTCACATACCGGGACCAAATCACAGTGGTCACTCATGCTAAAAAGTGAAAAATCTGCCAATTTAGGGCATAAAAAGACACAAAACCACCTTTTCCATCAAGAAGATGATGATTGCAGCCACTTGGCTGTGAAAAGTGTGCTTTTTGAGCTTTTTACGCTCTGAAAACGCTTATTTCACCATATGCAGTCACATACCGGGACCAAATCACAGTGGTCACTGATGCTAAAAAGTGAAAAATCTGCCCAAACAGGGCATAAAAAGACACCTTACCACCTTTTCCATCAAGAAGATGATGATTGCAGCCACTTGGCTGTGAAAAGTGTGCTTTTTGAGCTTTTTACGCTCTGAAAACGCTTATTTCACCATATGCAGTCACATACCGGGACCAAATCACAGTGGTCACTCATGCTAAAAAGTGAAAAATCTGCCAATTTAGGGCATAAACAGACACCTTACCACCTTTTCCATCAAGAAGATGATGATTGCAGCCACTTGGCTGTGAAAAGTGTGCTTTTTGAGCTTTTTACGCTCTGAAAACGCTTATTTCACCATATGCAGTCACATACCGGGACCAAATCACAGTGGTCACTGATGCTAAAAAGTGAAAAATCTGCCCAAACAGGGCATAAAAAGACACAAAACCACCTTTTCCATCAAGAAGATGATGATTGCAGCCACTTGGCTGTGAAAAGTGTGCTTTTTGAGCTTTTTACGCTCTGAAAACGCTTATTTCACCATATGCAGTCACATACCGGGACCAAATCACAGTGGTCACTCATGCTAAAAAGTGAAAAATCTGCCAATTTAGGGCATAAAAAGACACAAAACCACCTTTTCCATCAAGAAGATGATGATTGCAGCCACTTGGCTGTGAAAAGTGTGCTTTTTGAGCTTTTTACGCTCTGAAAACGCTTATTTCACCATATGCAGTCACATACCGGGACCAAATCACAGTGGTCACTCATGCTAAAAAGTGAAAAATCTGCCAATTTAGGGCATAAAAAGACACAAAACCACCTTTTCCATCAAGAAGATGATGATTGCAGCCACTTGGCTGTGAAAAGTGTGCTTTTTGAGCTTTTTACGCTCTGAAAACGCTTATTTCACCATATGCAGTCACATACCGGGACCAAATCACAGTGGTCACTCATGCTAAAAAGTGAAAAATCTGCCAATTTAGGGCATAAAAAGACACCTTACCACCTTTTCCATCAAGAAGATGATGATTGCAGCCACTTGGCTGTGAAAAGTGTGCTTTTTGAGCTTTTTACGCTCTGAAAACGCTTATTTCACCATATGCAGTCACATACCGGGACCAAATCACAGTGGTCACTGATGCTAAAAAGTGAAAAATCTGCCCAAACAGGGCATAAAAAGACACCTTACCACCTTTTCCATCAAGAAGATGATGATTGCAGCCACTTGGCTGTGAAAAGTGTGCTTTTTGAGCTTTTTACGCTCTGAAAACGCTTATTTCACCATATGCAGTCACATACCGGGACCAAATCAGAGTGGTCACTGATGCTAAAAAGTGAAAAATCTGCCCAAACAGGGCATAAAAAGACACAAAACCACCTTTTCCATCAAGAAGATGATGATTGCAGCCACTTGGCTGTGAAAAGTGTGCTTTTTGAGCTTTTTACGCTCTGAAAACGCTTATTTCACCATATGCAGTCACATACCGGGACCAAATCACAGTGGTCACTCATGCTAAAAAGTGAAAAATCTGCCAATTTAGGGCATAAAAAGACACAAAACCACCTTTTCCATCAAGAAGATGATGATTGCAGCCACTTGGCTGTGAAAAGTGTGCTTTTTGAGCTTTTTACGCTCTGAAAACGCTTATTTCACCATATGCAGTCACATACCGGGACCAAATCACAGTGGTCACTGATGCTAAAAAGTGAAAAATCTGCCCAAACAGGGCATAAAAAGACACCTTACCACCTTTTCCATCAAGAAGATGATGATTGCAGCCACTTGGCTGTGAAAAGTGTGCTTTTTGAGCTTTTTACGCTCTGAAAACGCTTATTTCACCATATGCAGTCACATACCGGGACCAAATCACAGTGGTCACTCATGCTAAAAAGTGAAAAATCTGCCAATTTAGGGCATAAAAAGACACAAAACCACCTTTTCCATCAAGAAGATGATGATTGCAGCCACTTGGCTGTGAAAAGTGTGCTTTTTGAGCTTTTTACGCTCTGAAAACGCTTATTTCACCATATGCAGTCACATACCGGGACCAAATCACAGTGGTCACTCATGCTAAAAAGTGAAAAATCTGCCCAAACAGGGCATAAAAAGACACAAAACCACCTTTTCCATCAAGAAGATGATGATTGCAGCCACTTGGCTGTGAAAAGTGTGCTTTTTGAGCTTTTTACGCTCTGAAAACGCTTATTTCACCATATGCAGTCACATACCGGGACCAAATCACAGTGGTCACTCATGCTAAAAAGTGAAAAATCTGCCAATTTAGGGCATAAAAAGACACAAAACCACCTTTTCCATCAAGAAGATGATGATTGCAGCCACTTGGCTGTGAAAAGTGTGCTTTTTGAGCTTTTTACGCTCTGAAAACGCTTATTTCACCATATGCAGTCACATACCGGGACCAAATCACAGTGGTCACTCATGCTAAAAAGTGAAAAATCTGCCAATTTAGGGCATAAAAAGACACCTTACCACCTTTTCCATCAAGAAGATGATGATTGCAGCCACTTGGCTGTGAAAAGTGTGCTTTTTGAGCTTTTTACGCTCTGAAAACGCTTATTTCACCATATGCAGTCACATACCGGGACCAAATCACAGTGGTCACTGATGCTAAAAAGTGAAAAATCTGCCCAAACAGGGCATAAAAAGACACCTTACCACCTTTTCCATCAAGAAGATGATGATTGCAGCCACTTGGCTGTGAAAAGTGTGCTTTTTGAGCTTTTTACGCTCTGAAAACGCTTATTTCACCATATGCAGTCACATACCGGGACCAAATCAGAGTGGTCACTGATGCTAAAAAGTGAAAAATCTGCCCAAACAGGGCATAAAAAGACACAAAACCACCTTTTCCATCAAGAAGATGATGATTGCAGCCACTTGGCTGTGAAAAGTGTGCTTTTTGAGCTTTTTACGCTCTGAAAACGCTTATTTCACCATATGCAGTCACATACCGGGACCAAATCACAGTGGTCACTCATGCTAAAAAGTGAAAAATCTGCCAATTTAGGGCATAAAAAGACACAAAACCACCTTTTCCATCAAGAAGATGATGATTGCAGCCACTTGGCTGTGAAAAGTGTGCTTTTTGAGCTTTTTACGCTCTGAAAACGCTTATTTCACCATATGCAGTCACATACCGGGACCAAATCACAGTGGTCACTGATGCTAAAAAGTGAAAAATCTGCCCAAACAGGGCATAAAAAGACACAAAACCACCTTTTCCATCAAGAAGATGATGATTGCAGCCACTTGGCTGTGAAAAGTGTGCTTTTTGAGCTTTTTACGCTCTGAAAACGCTTATTTCACCATATGCAGTCACATACCGGGACCAAATCACAGTGGTCACTCATGCTAAAAAGTGAAAAATCTGCCCAAACAGGGCATAAAAAGACACAAAACCACCTTTTCCATCAAGAAGATGATGATTGCAGCCACTTGGCTGTGAAAAGTGTGCTTTTTGAGCTTTTTACGCTCTGAAAACGCTTATTTCACCATATGCAGTCACCTACCGGTACCAAATCACAGTGGTCACTCATGCTAAAAAGTGAAAAATCTGCCAATTTAGGGCATAAAAAGACACAAAACCACCTTTTCCATCAAGAAGATGATGATTGCAGCCACTTGGCTGTGAAAAGTGTGCTTTTTGAGCTTTTTACGCTCTGAAAACGCTTATTTCACCATATGCAGTCACATACCGGGACCAAATCAGAGTGGTCACTGATGCTAAAAAGTGAAAAATCTGCCCAAACAGGGCATAAAAAGACACAAAACCACCTTTTCCATCAAGAAGATGATGATTGCAGCCACTTGGCTGTGAAAAGTGTGCTTTTTGAGCTTTTTACGCTCTGAAAACGCTTATTTCACCATATGCAGTCACATACCGGGACCAAATCACAGTGGTCACTCATGCTAAAAAGTGAAAAATCTGCCAATTTAGGGCATAAAAAGACACAAAACCACCTTTTCCATCAAGAAGATGATGATTGCAGCCACTTGGCTGTGAAAAGTGTGCTTTTTGAGCTTTTTACGCTCTGAAAACGCTTATTTCACCATATGCAGTCACATACCGGGACCAAATCACAGTGGTCACTCATGCTAAAAAGTGAAAAATCTGCCAATTTAGGGCATAAAAAGACACCTTACCACCTTTTCCATCAAGAAGATGATGATTGCAGCCACTTGGCTGTGAAAAGTGTGCTTTTTGAGCTTTTTACGCTCTGAAAACGCTTATTTCACCATATGCAGTCACATACCGGGACCAAATCACAGTGGTCACTGATGCTAAAAAGTGAAAAATCTGCCCAAACAGGGCATAAAAAGACACCTTACCACCTTTTCCATCAAGAAGATGATGATTGCAGCCACTTGGCTGTGAAAAGTGTGCTTTTTGAGCTTTTTACGCTCTGAAAACGCTTATTTCACCATATGCAGTCACATACCGGGACCAAATCACAGTGGTCAGTCATGCTAAAAAGTGAAAAATCTGCCAATTTAGGGCATAAAAAGACACAAAACCACCTTTTCCATCAAGAAGATGATGATTGCAGCCACTTGGCTGTGAAAAGTGTGCTTTTTGAGCTTTTTACGCTCTGAAAACGCTTATTTCACCATATGCAGTCACATACCGGGACCAAATCACAGTGGTCACTCATGCTAAAAAGTGAAAAATCTGCCAATTTAGGGCATAAAAAGACACCTTACCACCTTTTCCATCAAGAAGATGATGATTGCAGCCACTTGGCTGTGAAAAGTGTGCTTTTTGAGCTTTTTACGCTCTGAAAACGCTTATTTCACCATATGCAGTCACATACCGGGACCAAATCACAGTGGTCACTGATGCTAAAAAGTGAAAAATCTGCCCAAACAGGGCATAAAAAGACACCTTACCACCTTTTCCATCAAGAAGATGATGATTGCAGCCACTTGGCTGTGAAAAGTGTGCTTTTTGAGCTTTTTACGCTCTGAAAACGCTTATTTCACCATATGCAGTCACATACCGGGACCAAATCAGAGTGGTCACTGATGCTAAAAAGTGAAAAATCTGCCCAAACAGGGCATAAAAAGACACAAAACCACCTTTTCCATCAAGAAGATGATGATTGCAGCCACTTGGCTGTGAAAAGTGTGCTTTTTGAGCTTTTTACGCTCTGAAAACGCTTATTTCACCATATGCAGTCACATACCGGGACCAAATCACAGTGGTCACTCATGCTAAAAAGTGAAAAATCTGCCAATTTAGGGCATAAAAAGACACAAAACCACCTTTTCCATCAAGAAGATGATGATTGCAGCCACTTGGCTGTGAAAAGTGTGCTTTTTGAGCTTTTTACGCTCTGAAAACGCTTATTTCACCATATGCAGTCACATACCGGGACCAAATCACAGTGGTCACTGATGCTAAAAAGTGAAAAATCTGCCCAAACAGGGCATAAAAAGACACAAAACCACCTTTTCCATCAAGAAGATGATGATTGCAGCCACTTGGCTGTGAAAAGTGTGCTTTTTGAGCTTTTTACGCTCTGAAAACGCTTATTTCACCATATGCAGTCACATACCGGGACCAAATCACAGTGGTCACTCATGCTAAAAAGTGAAAAATCTGCCAATTTAGGGCATAAAAAGACACAAAACCACCTTTTCCATCAAGAAGATGATGATTGCAGCCACTTGGCTGTGAAAAGTGTGCTTTTTGAGCTTTTTACGCTCTGAAAACGCTTATTTCACCATATGCAGTCACATACCGGGACCAAATCACAGTGGTCACTGATGCTAAAAAGTGAAAAATCTGCCCAAACAGAGCATAAAAATACACAAAACCACCTTTTCCATCAAGAAGATGATGATTGCAGCCACTTGGCTGTGAAAAGTGTGCTTTTTGAGCTTTTTACGCTCTGAAAACGCTTATTTTCACCATATGCAGTCACATACCGGGACCAAATCACAGTGGTCACTCATGCTAAAAAGTGAAAAATCTGCCCAAACAGGGCATAAAAAGACACAAAACCACCTTTTCCATCAAGAAGATGATGATTGCAGCCACTTGGCTGTGAAAAGTGTGCTTTTTGAGCTTTTTACGCTCTGAAAACGCTTATTTCACCATATGCAGTCACATACCGGGACCAAATCACAGTGGTCACTCATGCTAAAAAGTGAAAAATCTGCCAATTTAGGGCATAAAAAGACACAAAACCACCTTTTCCATCAAGAAGATGATGATTGCAGCCACTTGGCTGTGAAAAGTGTGCTTTTTGAGCTTTTTACGCTCTGAAAACGCTTATTTCACCATATGCAGTCACATACCGGGACCAAATCAGAGTGGTCACTGATGCTAAAAAGTGAAAAATCTGCCCAAACAGGGCATAAAAAGACACAAAACCACCTTTTCCATCAAGAAGATGATGATTGCAGCCACTTGGCTGTGAAAAGTGTGCTTTTTGAGCTTTTTACGCTCTGAAAACGCTTATTTCACCATATGCAGTCACATACCGGGACCAAATCAGAGAGGTCACTCATGCTAAAAAGTGAAAAATCTGCCAATTTAGGGCATAAAAAGACACAAAACCACCTTTTCCATCAAGAAGATGATGATTGCAGCCACTTGGCTGTGAAAAGTGTGCTTTTTGAGCTTTTTACGCTCTGAAAACGCTTATTTCACCATATGCAGTCACATACCGGGACCAAATCAGAGTGGTCACTGATGCTAAAAAGTGAAAAATCTGCCCAAACAGGGCATAAAAAGACACAAAACCACCTTTTCCATCAAGAAGATGATGACTGCAGCCACTTGGCTGTGAAAAGTGTGCTTTTTGAGCTTTTTACGCTCTGAAAACGCTTATTTCACCATATGCAGTCACATACCGGGACCAAATCACAGTGGTCACTCATGCTAAAAAGTGAAAAATCTGCCAATTTAGGGCATAAAAAGACACAAAACCACCTTTTCCATCAAGAAGATGATGATTGCAGCCACTTGGCTGTGAAAAGTGTGCTTTTTGAGCTTTTTACGCTCTGAAAACGCTTATTTCACCATATGCAGTCACATACCGGGACCAAATCAGAGTGGTCACTGATGCTAAAAAGTGAAAAATCTGCCCAAACAGGGCATAAAAAGACACAAAACCACCTTTTCCATCAAGAAGATGATGATTGCAGCCACTTGGCTGTGAAAAGTGTGCTTTTTGAGCTTTTTACGCTCTGAAAACGCTTATTTCACCATATGCAGTCACATACCGGGACCAAATCACAGTGGTCACTCATGCTAAAAAGTGAAAAATCTGCCAATTTAGGGCATAAAAAGACACCTTACCACCTTTTCCATCAAGAAGATGATGATTGCAGCCACTTGGCTGTGAAAAGTGTGCTTTTTGAGCTTTTTACGCTCTGAAAACGCTTATTTCACCATATGCAGTCACATACCGGGACCAAATCACAGTGGTCACTCATGCTAAAAAGTGAAAAATCTGCCAATTTAGGGCATAAAAAGACACCTTACCACCTTTTCCATCAAGAAGATGATGATTGCAGCCACTTGGCTGTGAAAAGTGTGCTTTTTGAGCTTTTTACGCTCTGAAAACGCTTATTTCACCATATGCAGTCACATACCGGGACCAAATCACAGTGGTCACTGATGCTAAAAAGTGAAAAATCTGCCCAAACAGGGCATAAAAAGACACCTTACCACCTTTTCCATCAAGAAGATGATGATTGCAGCCACTTGGCTGTGAAAAGTGTGCTTTTTGAGCTTTTTACGCTCTGAAAACGCTTATTTCACCATATGCAGTCACATACCGGGACCAAATCAGAGTGGTCACTGATGCTAAAAAGTGAAAAATCTGCCCAAACAGGGCATAAAAAGACACAAAACCACCTTTTCCATCAAGAAGATGATGATTGCAGCCACTTGGCTGTGAAAAGTGTGCTTTTTGAGCTTTTTACGCTCTGAAAACGCTTATTTCACCATATGCAGTCACATACCGGGACCAAATCACAGTGGTCACTCATGCTAAAAAGTGAAAAATCTGCCAATTTAGGGCATAAAAAGACACAAAACCACCTTTTCCATCAAGAAGATGATGATTGCAGCCACTTGGCTGTGAAAAGTGTGCTTTTTGAGCTTTTTACGCTCTGAAAACGCTTATTTCACCATATGCAGTCACATACCGGGACCAAATCACAGTGGTCACTGATGCTAAAAAGTGAAAAATCTGCCCAAACAGGGCATAAAAAGACACCTTACCACCTTTTCCATCAAGAAGATGATGATTGCAGCCACTTGGCTGTGAAAAGTGTGCTTTTTGAGCTTTTTACGCTCTGAAAACGCTTATTTCACCATATGCAGTCACATACCGGGACCAAATCAGAGTGGTCACTGATGCTAAAAAGTGAAAAATCTGCCCAAACAGGGCATAAAAAGACACAAAACCACCTTTTCCATCAAGAAGATGATGATTGCAGCCACTTGGCTGTGAAAAGTGTGCTTTTTGAGCTTTTTACGCTCTGAAAACGCTTATTTCACCATATGCAGTCACATACCGGGACCAAATCACAGTGGTCACTCATGCTAAAAAGTGAAAAATCTGCCAATTTAGGGCATAAAAAGACACAAAACCACCTTTTCCATCAAGAAGATGATGATTGCAGCCACTTGGCTGTGAAAAGTGTGCTTTTTGAGCTTTTTACGCTCTGAAAACGCTTATTTCACCATATGCAGTCACATACCGGGACCAAATCACAGTGGTCACTGATGCTAAAAAGTGAAAAATCTGCCCAAACAGGGCATAAAAAGACACAAAACCACCTTTTCCATCAAGAAGATGATGATTGCAGCCACTTGGCTGTGAAAAGTGTGCTTTTTGAGCTTTTTACGCTCTGAAAACGCTTATTTCACCATATGCAGTCACATACCGGGACCAAATCACAGTGGTCACTCATGCTAAAAAGTGAAAAATCTGCCAATTTAGGGCATAAAAAGACACAAAACCACCTTTTCCATCAAGAAGATGATGATTGCAGCCACTTGGCTGTGAAAAGTGTGCTTTTTGAGCTTTTTACGCTCTGAAAACGCTTATTTCACCATATGCAGTCACATACCGGGACCAAATCACAGTGGTCACTGATGCTAAAAAGTGAAAAATCTGCCCAAACAGAGCATAAAAATACACAAAACCACCTTTTCCATCAAGAAGATGATGATTGCAGCCACTTGGCTGTGAAAAGTGTGCTTTTTGAGCTTTTTACGCTCTGAAAACGCTTATTTTCACCATATGCAGTCACATACCGGGACCAAATCACAGTGGTCACTCATGCTAAAAAGTGAAAAATCTGCCCAAACAGGGCATAAAAAGACACAAAACCACCTTTTCCATCAAGAAGATGATGATTGCAGCCACTTGGCTGTGAAAAGTGTGCTTTTTGAGCTTTTTACGCTCTGAAAACGCTTATTTCACCATATGCAGTCACATACCGGGACCAAATCACAGTGGTCACTCATGCTAAAAAGTGAAAAATCTGCCAATTTAGGGCATAAAAAGACACAAAACCACCTTTTCCATCAAGAAGATGATGATTGCAGCCACTTGGCTGTGAAAAGTGTGCTTTTTGAGCTTTTTACGCTCTGAAAACGCTTATTTCACCATATGCAGTCACATACCGGGACCAAATCAGAGTGGTCACTGATGCTAAAAAGTGAAAAATCTGCCCAAACAGGGCATAAAAAGACACAAAACCACCTTTTCCATCAAGAAGATGATGATTGCAGCCACTTGGCTGTGAAAAGTGTGCTTTTTGAGCTTTTTACGCTCTGAAAACGCTTATTTCACCATATGCAGTCACATACCGGGACCAAATCAGAGAGGTCACTCATGCTAAAAAGTGAAAAATCTGCCAATTTAGGGCATAAAAAGACACAAAACCACCTTTTCCATCAAGAAGATGATGATTGCAGCCACTTGGCTGTGAAAAGTGTGCTTTTTGAGCTTTTTACGCTCTGAAAACGCTTATTTCACCATATGCAGTCACATACCGGGACCAAATCAGAGTGGTCACTGATGCTAAAAAGTGAAAAATCTGCCCAAACAGGGCATAAAAAGACACAAAACCACCTTTTCCATCAAGAAGATGATGACTGCAGCCACTTGGCTGTGAAAAGTGTGCTTTTTGAGCTTTTTACGCTCTGAAAACGCTTATTTCACCATATGCAGTCACATACCGGGACCAAATCACAGTGGTCACTCATGCTAAAAAGTGAAAAATCTGCCAATTTAGGGCATAAAAAGACACAAAACCACCTTTTCCATCAAGAAGATGATGATTGCAGCCACTTGGCTGTGAAAAGTGTGCTTTTTGAGCTTTTTACGCTCTGAAAACGCTTATTTCACCATATGCAGTCACATACCGGGACCAAATCAGAGTGGTCACTGATGCTAAAAAGTGAAAAATCTGCCCAAACAGGGCATAAAAAGACACAAAACCACCTTTTCCATCAAGAAGATGATGATTGCAGCCACTTGGCTGTGAAAAGTGTGCTTTTTGAGCTTTTTACGCTCTGAAAACGCTTATTTCACCATATGCAGTCACATACCGGGACCAAATCACAGTGGTCACTCATGCTAAAAAGTGAAAAATCTGCCAATTTAGGGCATAAAAAGACACCTTACCACCTTTTCCATCAAGAAGATGATGATTGCAGCCACTTGGCTGTGAAAAGTGTGCTTTTTGAGCTTTTTACGCTCTGAAAACGCTTATTTCACCATATGCAGTCACATACCGGGACCAAATCACAGTGGTCACTCATGCTAAAAAGTGAAAAATCTGCCAATTTAGGGCATAAAAAGACACCTTACCACCTTTTCCATCAAGAAGATGATGATTGCAGCCACTTGGCTGTGAAAAGTGTGCTTTTTGAGCTTTTTACGCTCTGAAAACGCTTATTTCACCATATGCAGTCACATACCGGGACCAAATCACAGTGGTCACTGATGCTAAAAAGTGAAAAATCTGCCCAAACAGGGCATAAAAAGACACCTTACCACCTTTTCCATCAAGAAGATGATGATTGCAGCCACTTGGCTGTGAAAAGTGTGCTTTTTGAGCTTTTTACGCTCTGAAAACGCTTATTTCACCATATGCAGTCACATACCGGGACCAAATCAGAGTGGTCACTGATGCTAAAAAGTGAAAAATCTGCCCAAACAGGGCATAAAAAGACACAAAACCACCTTTTCCATCAAGAAGATGATGATTGCAGCCACTTGGCTGTGAAAAGTGTGCTTTTTGAGCTTTTTACGCTCTGAAAACGCTTATTTCACCATATGCAGTCACATACCGGGACCAAATCACAGTGGTCACTCATGCTAAAAAGTGAAAAATCTGCCAATTTAGGGCATAAAAAGACACAAAACCACCTTTTCCATCAAGAAGATGATGATTGCAGCCACTTGGCTGTGAAAAGTGTGCTTTTTGAGCTTTTTACGCTCTGAAAACGCTTATTTCACCATATGCAGTCACATACCGGGACCAAATCACAGTGGTCACTCATGCTAAAAAGTGAAAAATCTGCCCAAACAGGGCATAAAAAGACACAAAACCACCTTTTCCATCAAGAAGATGATGATTGCAGCCACTTGGCTGTGAAAAGTGTGCTTTTTGAGCTTTTTACGCTCTGAAAACGCTTATTTCACCATATGCAGTCACATACCGGGACCAAATCACAGTGGTCACTCATGCTAAAAAGTGAAAAATCTGCCCAAACAGGGCATAAAAAGACACAAAACCACCTTTTCCATCAAGAAGATGATGATTGCAGCCACTTGGCTGTGAAAAGTGTGCTTTTTGAGCTTTTTACGCTCTGAAAACGCTTATTTCACCATATGCAGTCACATACCGGGACCAAATCAGAGTGGTCACTGATGCTAAAAAGTGAAAAATGTGCCCAAACAGGGCATAAAAAGACACAAAACCACCTTTTCCATCAAGAAGATGATGATTGCAGCCACTTGGCTGTGAAAAGTGTGCTTTTTGAGCTTTTTACGCTCTGAAAACGCTTATTTCACCATATGCAGTCACATACCGGGACCAAATCACAGTGGTCACTCATGCTAAAAAGTGAAAAATCTGCCAATTTAGGGCATAAAAAGACACAAAACCACCTTTTCCATCAAGAAGATGATGATTGCAGCCACTTGGCTGTGAAAAGTGTGCTTTTTGAGCTTTTTACGCTCTGAAAACGCTTATTTCACCATATGCAGTCACATACCGGGACCAAATCACAGTGGTCACTGATGCTAAAAAGTGAAAAATCTGCCCAAACAGGGCATAAAAAGACACAAAACCACCTTTTCCATCAAGAAGATGATGATTGCAGCCACTTGGCTGTGAAAAGTGTGCTTTTTGAGCTTTTTACGCTCTGAAAACGCTTATTTCACCATATGCAGTCACATACCGGGACCAAATCACAGTGGTCACTCATGCTAAAAAGTGAAAAATCTGCCAATTTAGGGCATAAAAAGACACAAAACCACCTTTTCCATCAAGAAGATGATGATTGCAGCCACTTGGCTGTGAAAAGTGTGCTTTTTGAGCTTTTTACGCTCTGAAAACGCTTATTTCACCATATGCAGTCACATACCGGGACCAAATCACAGTGGTCACTCATGCTAAAAAGTGAAAAATCTGCCCAAACAGGGCATAAAAAGACACAAAACCACCTTTTCCATCAAGAAGATGATGATTGCAGCCACTTGGCTGTGAAAAGTGTGCTTTTTGAGCTTTTTACGCTCTGAAAACGCTTATTTCACCATATGCAGTCACATACCGGGACCAAATCACAGTGGTCACTCATGCTAAAAAGTGAAAAATCTGCCAATTTAGGGCATAAAAAGACACAAAACCACCTTTTCCATCAAGAAGATGATGATTGCAGCCACTTGGCTGTGAAAAGTGTGCTTTTTGAGCTTTTTACGCTCTGAAAACGCTTATTTCACCATATGCAGTCACCTACCGGTACCAAATCACAGTGGTCACTCATGCTAAAAAGTGAAAAATCTGCCAATTTAGGGCATAAAAAGACACAAAACCACCTTTTCCATCAAGAAGATGATGATTGCAGCCACTTGGCTGTGAAAAGTGTGCTTTTTGAGCTTTTTACGCTCTGAAAACGCTTATTTCACCATATGCAGTCACATACCGGGACCAAATCAGAGTGGTCACTGATCCTAAAAAGTGAAAAATCTGCCCAAACAGGGCATAAAAAGACACAAAACCACCTTTTCCATCAAGAAGATGATGATTGCAGCCACTTGGCTGTGAAAAGTGTGCTTTTTGAGCTTTTTACGCTCTGAAAACGCTTATTTCACCATATGCAGTCACATACCGGGACCAAATCACAGTGGTCACTCATGCTAAAAAGTGAAAAATCTGCCAATTTAGGGCATAAAAAGACACAAAACCACCTTTTCCATCAAGAAGATGATGATTGCAGCCACTTGGCTGTGAAAAGTGTGCTTTTTGAGCTTTTTACGCTCTGAAAACGCTTATTTCACCATATGCAGTCACATACCGGGACCAAATCACAGTGGTCACTGATGCTAAAAAGTGAAAAATCTGCCCAAACAGAGCATAAAAATACACAAAACCACCTTTTCCATCAAGAAGATGATGATTGCAGCCACTTGGCTGTGAAAAGTGTGCTTTTTGAGCTTTTTACGCTCTGAAAACGCTTATTTTCACCATATGCAGTCACATACCGGGACCAAATCACAGTGGTCACTCATGCTAAAAAGTGAAAAATCTGCCCAAACAGGGCATAAAAAGACACCTTACCACCTTTTCCATCAAGAAGATGATGATTGCAGCCACTTGGCTGTGAAAAGTGTGCTTTTTGAGCTTTTTACGCTCTGAAAACGCTTATTTCACCATATGCAGTCACATACCGGGACCAAATCACAGTGGTCACTCATGCTAAAAAGTGAAAAATCTGCCAATTTAGGGCATAAAAAGACACAAAACCACCTTTTCCATCAAGAAGATGATGATTGCAGCCACTTGGCTGTGAAAAGTGTGCTTTTTGAGCTTTTTACGCTCTGAAAACGCTTATTTCACCATATGCAGTCACATACCGGGACCAAATCATAGTGGTCACTGATGCTAAAAAGTGAAAAATCTGCCCAAACAGGGCATAAAAAGACACAAAACCACCTTTTCCATCAAGAAGATGATGATTGCAGCCACTTGGCTGTGAAAAGTGTGCTTTTTGAGCTTTTTACGCTCTGAAAACGCTTATTTCACCATATGCAGTCACATACCGGGACCAAATCAGAGAGGTCACTCATGCTAAAAAGTGAAAAATCTGCCAATTTAGGGCATAAAAAGACACAAAACCACCTTTTCCATCAAGAAGATGATGATTGCAGCCACTTGGCTGTGAAAAGTGTGCTTTTTGAGCTTTTTACGCTCTGAAAACGCTTATTTCACCATATGCAGTCACATACCGGGACCAAATCAGAGTGGTCACTGATGCTAAAAAGTGAAAAATCTGCCCAAACAGGGCATAAAAAGACACAAAACCACCTTTTCCATCAAGAAGATGATGACTGCAGCCACTTGGCTGTGAAAAGTGTGCTTTTTGAGCTTTTTACGCTCTGAAAACGCTTATTTCACCATATGCAGTCACATACCGGGACCAAATCACAGTGGTCACTCATGCTAAAAAGTGAAAAATCTGCCAATTTAGGGCACCAAAAGACACAAAACCACCTTTTCCATCAAGAAGATGATGATTGCAGCCACTTGGCTGTGAAAAGTGTGCTTTTTGAGCTTTTTACGCTCTGAAAACGCTTATTTCACCATATGCAGTCACATACCGGGACCAAATCAGAGTGGTCACTGATGCTAAAAAGTGAAAAATCTGCCCAAACAGGGCATAAAAAGACACAAAACCACCTTTTCCATCAAGAAGATGATGACTGCAGCCACTTGGCTGTGAAAAGTGTGCTTTTTGAGCTTTTTACGCTCTGAAAACGCTTATTTCACCATATGCAGTCACATACCGGGACCAAATCACAGTGCTCACTCATGCTAAAAAGTGAAAAATCTGCCAATTTAGGGCATAAAAAGACACAAAACCACCTTTTCCATCAAGAAGATGATGATTGCAGCCACTTGGCTGTGAAAAGTGTGCTTTTTGAGCTTTTTACGCTCTGAAAACGCTTATTTCACCATATGCAGTCACATACCGGGACCAAATCAGAGTGGTCACTGATGCTAAAAAGTGAAAAATCTGCCCAAACAGGGCATAAAAAGACACAAAACCACCTTTTCCATCAAGAAGATGATGATTGCAGCCACTTGGCTGTGAAAAGTGTGCTTTTTGAGCTTTTTACGCTCTGAAAACGCTTATTTCACCATATGCAGTCACATACCGGGACCAAATCACAGTGGTCACTCATGCTAAAAAGTGAAAAATCTGCCAATTTAGGGCATAAAAAGACACCTTACCACCTTTTCCATCAAGAAGATGATGATTGCAGCCACTTGGCTGTGAAAAGTGTGCTTTTTGAGCTTTTTACGCTCTGAAAACGCTTATTTCACCATATGCAGTCACATACCGGGACCAAATCAGAGTGGTCACTGATGCTAAAAAGTGAAAAATCTGCCCAAACAGGGCATAAAAAGACACAAAACCACCTTTTCCATCAAGAAGATGATGATTGCAGCCACTTGGCTGTGAAAAGTGTGCTTTTTGAGCTTTTTACGCTCTGAAAACGCTTATTTCACCATATGCAGTCACATACCGGGACCAAATCACAGTGGTCACTCATGCTAAAAAGTGAAAAATCTGCCAATTTAGGGCATAAAAAGACACAAAACCACCTTTTCCATCAAGAAGATGATGATTGCAGCCACTTGGCTGTGAAAAGTGTGCTTTTTGACCTTTTTACGCTCTGAAAACGCTTATTTCACCATATGCAGTCACATACCGGGACCAAATCACAGTGGTCACTGATGCTAAAAAGTGAAAAATCTGCCCAAACAGGGCATAAAAAGACACCTTACCACCTTTTCCATCAAGAAGATGATGATTGCAGCCACTTGGCTGTGAAAAGTGTGCTTTTTGAGCTTTTTACGCTCTGAAAACGCTTATTTCACCATATGCAGTCACATACCGGGACCAAATCAGAGTGGTCACTGATGCTAAAAAGTGAAAAATCTGCCCAAACAGGGCATAAAAAGACACAAAACCACCTTTTCCATCAAGAAGATGATGATTGCAGCCACTTGGCTGTGAAAAGTGTGCTTTTTGAGCTTTTTACGCTCTGAAAACGCTTATTTCACCATATGCAGTCACATACCGGGACCAAATCACAGTGGTCACTCATGCTAAAAAGTGAAAAATCTGCCAATTTAGGGCATAAAAAGACACAAAACCACCTTTTCCATCAAGAAGATGATGATTGCAGCCACTTGGCTGTGAAAAGTGTGCTTTTTGAGCTTTTTACGCTCTGAAAACGCTTATTTCACCATATGCAGTCACATACCGGGACCAAATCACAGTGGTCACTCATGCTAAAAAGTGAAAAATCTGCCAATTTAGGGCATAAAAAGACACAAAACCACCTTTTCCATCAAGAAGATGATGATTGCAGCCACTTGGCTGTGAAAAGTGTGCTTTTTGAGCTTTTTACGCTCTGAAAACGCTTATTTCACCATATGCAGTCACATACCGGTACCAAATCACAGTGGTCACTGATGCTAAAAAGTGAAAAATCTGCCCAAACAGGGCATAAAAAGACACCTTACCACCTTTTCCATCAAGAAGATGATGATTGCAGCCACTTGGCTGTGAAAAGTGTGCTTTTTGAGCTTTTTACGCTCTGAAAACGCTTATTTCACCATATGCAGTCACATACCGGGACCAAATCAGAGTGGTCACTGATGCTAAAAAGTGAAAAATCTGCCCAAACAGGGCATAAAAAGACACCTTACCACCTTTTCCATCAAGAAGATGATGATTGCAGCCACTTGGCTGTGAAAAGTGTGCTTTTTGAGCTTTTTACGCTCTGAAAACGCTTATTTCACCATATGCAGTCACATACCGGGACCAAATCACAGTGGTCACTCATGCTAAAAAGTGAAAAATCTGCCAATTTAGGGCATAAAAAGACACCTTACCACCTTTTCCATCAAGAAGATGATGATTGCAGCCACTTGGCTGTGAAAAGTGTGCTTTTTGAGCTTTTTACGCTCTGAAAACGCTTATTTCACCATATGCAGTCACATACCGGGACCAAATCACAGTGGTCACTCATGCTAAAAAGTGAAAAATCTGCCAATTTAGGGCACCAAAAGACACAAAACCACCTTTTCCATCAAGAAGATGATGATTGCAGCCACTTGGCTGTGAAAAGTGTGCTTTTTGAGCTTTTTACGCTCTGAAAACGCTTATTTCACCATATGCAGTCACATACCGGGACCAAATCAGAGTGGTCACTGATGCTAAAAAGTGAAAAATCTGCCCAAACAGGGCATAAAAAGACACAAAACCACCTTTTCCATCAAGAAGATGATGATTGCAGCCACTTGGCTGTGAAAAGTGTGCTTTTTGAGCTTTTTACGCTCTGAAAACGCTTATTTCACCATATGCAGTCACATACCGGGACCAAATCACAGTGGTCACTCATGCTAAAAAGTGAAAAATCTGCCAATTTAGGGCATAAAAAGACACCTTACCACCTTTTCCATCAAGAAGATGATGATTGCAGCCACTTGGCTGTGAAAAGTGTGCTTTTTGAGCTTTTTACGCTCTGAAAACGCTTATTTCACCATATGCAGTCACATACCGGGACCAAATCACAGTGGTCACTCATGCTAAAAAGTGAAAAATCTGCCAATTTAGGGCACCAAAAGACACAAAACCACCTTTTCCATCAAGAAGATGATGATTGCAGCCACTTGGCTGTGAAAAGTGTGCTTTTTGAGCTTTTTACGCTCTGAAAACGCTTATTTCACCATATGCAGTCACATACCGGGACCAAATCAGAGTGGTCACTGATGCTAAAAAGTGAAAAATCTGCCCAAACAGGGCATAAAAAGACACAAAACCACCTTTTCCATCAAGAAGATGATGACTGCAGCCACTTGGCTGTGAAAAGTGTGCTTTTTGAGCTTTTTACGCTCTGAAAACGCTTATTTCACCATATGCAGTCACATACCGGGACCAAATCACAGTGGTCACTCATGCTAAAAAGTGAAAAATCTGCCAATTTAGGGCATAAAAAGACACAAAACCACCTTTTCCATCAAGAAGATGATGATTGCAGCCACTTGGCTGTGAAAAGTGTGCTTTTTGAGCTTTTTACGCTCTGAAAACGCTTATTTCACCATATGCAGTCACATACCGGGACCAAATCACAGTGGTCACTCATGCTAAAAAGTGAAAAATCTGCCAATTTAGGGCATAAAAAGACACCTTACCACCTTTTCCATCAAGAAGATGATGATTGCAGCCACTTGGCTGTGAAAAGTGTGCTTTTTGAGCTTTTTACGCTCTGAAAACGCTTATTTCACCATATGCAGTCACATACCGGGACCAAATCAGAGTGGTCACTGATGCTAAAAAGTGAAAAATCTGCCCAAACAGGGCATAAAAAGACACAAAACCACCTTTTCCATCAAGAAGATGATGACTGCAGCCACTTGGCTGTGAAAAGTGTGCTTTTTGAGCTTTTTACGCTCTGAAAACGCTTATTTCACCTATGCAGTCACATACCGGGACCAAATCACAGTGGTCACTCATGCTAAAAAGTGAAAAATCTGCCAATTTAGGGCATAAAAAGACACAAAACCACCTTTTCCATCAAGAAGATGATGATTGCAGCCACTTGGCTGTGAAAAGTGTGCTTTTTGAGCTTTTTACGCTCTGAAAACGCTTATTTCACCATATGCAGTCACATACCGGGACCAAATCAGAGTGGTCACTGATGCTAAAAAGTGAAAAATCTGCCCAAACAGGGCATAAAAAGACACAAAACCACCTTTTCCATCAAGAAGATGATGATTGCAGCCACTTGGCTGTGAAAAGTGTGCTTTTTGAGCTTTTTACGCTCTGAAAACGCTTATTTCACCATATGCAGTCACATACCGGGACCAAATCACAGTGGTCACTCATGCTAAAAAGTGAAAAATCTGCCAATTTAGGGCATAAAAAGACACCTTACCACCTTTTCCATCAAGAAGATGATGATTGCAGCCACTTGGCTGTGAAAAGTGTGCTTTTTGAGCTTTTTACGCTCTGAAAACGCTTATTTCACCATATGCAGTCACATACCGGGACCAAATCACAGTGGTCACTCATGCTAAAAAGTGAAAAATCTGCCAATTTAGGGCACCAAAAGACACAAAACCACCTTTTCCATCAAGAAGATGATGATTGCAGCCACTTGGCTGTGAAAAGTGTGCTTTTTGAGCTTTTTACGCTCTGAAAACGCTTATTTCACCATATGCAGTCACATACCGGGACCAAATCAGAGTGGTCACTGATGCTAAAAAGTGAAAAATCTGCCCAAACAGGGCATAAAAAGACACAAAACCACCTTTTCCATCAAGAAGATGATGACTGCAGCCACTTGGCTGTGAAAAGTGTGCTTTTTGAGCTTTTTACGCTCTGAAAACGCTTATTTCACCATATGCAGTCACATACCGGGACCAAATCACAGTGGTCACTCATGCTAAAAAGTGAAAAATCTGCCAATTTAGGGCATAAAAAGACACAAAACCACCTTTTCCATCAAGAAGATGATGATTGCAGCCACTTGGCTGTGAAAAGTGTGCTTTTTGAGCTTTTTACGCTCTGAAAACGCTTATTTCACCATATGCAGTCACATACCGGGACCAAATCACAGTGGTCACTGATGCTAAAAAGTGAAAAATCTGCCCAAACAGGGCATAAAAAGACACAAAACCACCTTTTCCATCAAGAAGATGATGATTGCAGCCACTTGGCTGTGAAAAGTGTGCTTTTTGAGCTTTTTACGCTCTGAAAACGCTTATTTCACCATATGCAGTCACATACCGGGACCAAATCACAGTGGTCACTCATGCTAAAAAGTGAAAAATCTGCCAATTTAGGGCATAAAAAGACACCTTACCACCTTTTCCATCAAGAAGATGATGATTGCAGCCACTTGGCTGTGAAAAGTGTGCTTTTTGAGCTTTTTACGCTCTGAAAACGCTTATTTCACCATATGCAGTCACATACCGGGACCAAATCAGAGTGGTCACTGATGCTAAAAAGTGAAAAATCTGCCCAAACAGGGCATAAAAAGACACAAAACCACCTTTTCCATCAAGAAGATGATGATTGCAGCCACTTGGCTGTGAAAAGTGTGCTTTTTGAGCTTTTTACGCTCTGAAAACGCTTATTTCACCATATGCAGTCACATACCGGGACCAAATCACAGTGGTCACTCATGCTAAAAAGTGAAAAATCTGCCAATTTAGGGCATAAAAAGACACAAAACCACCTTTTCCATCAAGAAGATGATGATTGCAGCCACTTGGCTGTGAAAAGTGTGCTTTTTGAGCTTTTTACGCTCTGAAAACGCTTATTTCACCATATGCAGTCACATACCGGGACCAAATCACAGTGGTCACTGATGCTAAAAAGTGAAAAATCTGCCCAAACAGGGCATAAAAAGACACCTTACCACCTTTTCCATCAAGAAGATGATGATTGCAGCCACTTGGCTGTGAAAAGTGTGCTTTTTGAGCTTTTTACGCTCTGAAAACGCTTATTTCACCATATGCAGTCACATACCGGGACCAAATCAGAGTGGTCACTCATGCTAAAAAGTGAAAAATCTGCCCAAACAGGGCATAAAAAGACACAAAACCACCTTTTCCATCAAGAAGATGATGATTGCAGCCACTTGGCTGTGAAAACTGTGCTTTTTGAGCTTTTTACGCTCTGAAAACGCTTATTTCACCATATGCAGTCACATACCGGGACCAAATCACAGTGGTCACTGATGCTAAAAAGTGAAAAATCTGCCCAAACAGGGCATAAAAAGACACCTTACCACCTTTTCCATCAAGAAGATGATGATTGCAGCCACTTGGCTGTGAAAAGTGTGCTTTTTGAGCTTTTTACGCTCTGAAAACGCTTATTTCACCATATGCAGTCACATACCGGGACCAAATCAGAGTGGTCACTGATGCTAAAAAGTGAAAAATCTGCCCAAACAGGGCATAAAAAGACACAAAACCACCTTTTCCATCAAGAAGATGATGATTGCAGCCACTTGGCTGTGAAAAGTGTGCTTTTTGAGCTTTTTACGCTCTGAAAACGCTTATTTCACCATATGCAGTCACATACCGGGACCAAATCAGGGTGGTCACTCATGCTAAAAAGTGAAAAATCTGCCAATTTAGGGCATAAAAAGACACAAAACCACCTTTTCCATCAAGAAGATGATGATTGCAGCCACTTGGCTGTGAAAAGTGTGCTTTTTGAGCTTTTTACGCTCTGAAAACGCTTATTTCACCATATGCAGTCACATACCGGGACCAAATCACAGTGGTCACTCATGCTAAAAAGTGAAAAATCTGCCAATTTAGGGCATAAAAAGACACAAAACCACCTTTTCCATCAAGAAGATGATGATTGCAGCCACTTGGCTGTGAAAAGTGTGCTTTTTGAGCTTTTTACGCTCTGAAAACGCTTATTTCACCATATGCAGTCACATACCGGTACCAAATCACAGTGGTCACTGATGCTAAAAAGTGAAAAATCTGCCCAAACAGGGCATAAAAAGACACCTTACCACCTTTTCCATCAAGAAGATGATGATTGCAGCCACTTGGCTGTGAAAAGTGTGCTTTTTGAGCTTTTTACGCTCTGAAAACGCTCATTTCACCATATGCAGTCACATACCGGGACCAAATCAGAGTGGTCACTGATGCTAAAAAGTGAAAAATCTGCCCAAACAGGGCATAAAAAGACACCTTACCACCTTTTCCATCAAGAAGATGATGATTGCAGCCACTTGGCTGTGAAAAGTGTGCTTTTTGAGCTTTTTACGCACTGAAAACGCTTATTTCACCATATGCAGTCACATACCGGGACCAAATCACAGTGGTCACTCATGCTAAAAAGTGAAAAATCTGCCAATTTAGGGCATAAAAAGACACCTTACCACCTTTTCCATCAAGAAGATGATGATTGCAGCCACTTGGCTGTGAAAAGTGTGCTTTTTGAGCTTTTTACGCTCTGAAAACGCTTATTTCACCATATGCAGTCACATACCGGGACCAAATCACAGTGGTCACTCATGCTAAAAAGTGAAAAATCTGCCAATTTAGGGCACCAAAAGACACAAAACCACCTTTTCCATCAAGAAGATGATGATTGCAGCCACTTGGCTGTGAAAAGTGTGCTTTTTGAGCTTTTTACGCTCTGAAAACGCTTATTTCACCATATGCAGTCACATACCGGGACCAAATCAGAGTGGTCACTGATGCTAAAAAGTGAAAAATCTGCCCAAACAGGGCATAAAAAGACACAAAACCACCTTTTCCATCAAGAAGATGATGATTGCAGCCACTTGGCTGTGAAAAGTGTGCTTTTTGAGCTTTTTACGCTCTGAAAACGCTTATTTCACCATATGCAGTCACATACCGGGACCAAATCACAGTGGTCACTCATGCTAAAAAGTGAAAAATCTGCCAATTTAGGGCATAAAAAGACACCTTACCACCTTTTCCATCAAGAAGATGATGATTGCAGCCACTTGGCTGTGAAAAGTGTGCTTTTTGAGCTTTTTACGCTCTGAAAACGCTTATTTCACCATATGCAGTCACATACCGGGACCAAATCACAGTGGTCACTCATGCTAAAAAGTGAAAAATCTGCCAATTTAGGGCACCAAAAGACACAAAACCACCTTTTCCATCAAGAAGATGATGATTGCAGCCACTTGGCTGTGAAAAGTGTGCTTTTTGAGCTTTTTACGCTCTGAAAACGCTTATTTCACCATATGCAGTCACATACCAGGACCAAATCACAGTGGTCACTCATGCTAAAAAGTGAAAAATCTGCCAATTTAGGGCATAAAAAGACACAAAACCACCTTTTCCATCAAGAAGATGATGATTGCAGCCACTTGGCTGTGAAAAGTGTGCTTTTTGAGCTTTTTACGCTCTGAAAACGCTTATTTCACCATATGCAGTCACATACCGGGACCAAATCAGAGTGGTCACTGATGCTAAAAAGTGAAAAATCTGCCCAAACAGGGCATAAAAAGACACAAAACCACCTTTTCCATCAAGAAGATGATGATTGCAGCCACTTGGCTGTGAAAAGTGTGCTTTTTGAGCTTTTTACGCTCTGAAAACGCTTATTTCACCATATGCAGTCACATACCGGGACCAAATCACAGTGGTCACTCATGCTAAAAAGTGAAAAATCTGCCAATTTAGGGCATAAAAAGACACCTTACCACCTTTTCCATCAAGAAGATGATGATTGCAGCCACTTGGCTGTGAAAAGTGTGCTTTTTGAGCTTTTTACGCTCTGAAAACGCTTATTTCACCATATGCAGTCACATACCGGGACCAAATCAGAGTGGTCACTGATGCTAAAAAGTGAAAAATCTGCCCAAACAGGGCATAAAAAGACACAAAACCACCTTTTCCATCAAGAAGATGATGACTGCAGCCACTTGGCTGTGAAAAGTGTGCTTTTTGAGCTTTTTACGCTCTGAAAACGCTTATTTCACCTATGCAGTCACATACCGGGACCAAATCACAGTGGTCACTCATGCTAAAAAGTGAAAAATCTGCCAATTTAGGGCATAAAAAGACACAAAACCACCTTTTCCATCAAGAAGATGATGATTGCAGCCACTTGGCTGTGAAAAGTGTGCTTTTTGAGCTTTTTACGCTCTGAAAACGCTTATTTCACCATATGCAGTCACATACCGGGACCAAATCAGAGTGGTCACTGATGCTAAAAAGTGAAAAATCTGCCCAAACAGGGCATAAAAAGACACAAAACCACCTTTTCCATCAAGAAGATGATGATTGCAGCCACTTGGCTGTGAAAAGTGTGCTTTTTGAGCTTTTTACGCTCTGAAAACGCTTATTTCACCATATGCAGTCACATACCGGGACCAAATCACAGTGGTCACTCATGCTAAAAAGTGAAAAATCTGCCAATTTAGGGCATAAAAAGACACCTTACCACCTTTTCCATCAAGAAGATGATGATTGCAGCCACTTGGCTGTGAAAAGTGTGCTTTTTGAGCTTTTTACGCTCTGAAAACGCTTATTTCACCATATGCAGTCACATACCGGGACCAAATCACAGTGGTCACTCATGCTAAAAAGTGAAAAATCTGCCAATTTAGGGCACCAAAAGACACAAAACCACCTTTTCCATCAAGAAGATGATGATTGCAGCCACTTGGCTGTGAAAAGTGTGCTTTTTGAGCTTTTTACGCTCTGAAAACGCTTATTTCACCATATGCAGTCACATACCGGGACCAAATCAGAGTGGTCACTGATGCTAAAAAGTGAAAAATCTGCCCAAACAGGGCATAAAAAGACACAAAACCACCTTTTCCATCAAGAAGATGATGACTGCAGCCACTTGGCTGTGAAAAGTGTGCTTTTTGAGCTTTTTACGCTCTGAAAACGCTTATTTCACCATATGCAGTCACATACCGGGACCAAATCACAGTGGTCACTCATGCTAAAAAGTGAAAAATCTGCCAATTTAGGGCATAAAAAGACACAAAACCACCTTTTCCATCAAGAAGATGATGATTGCAGCCACTTGGCTGTGAAAAGTGTGCTTTTTGAGCTTTTTACGCTCTGAAAACGCTTATTTCACCATATGCAGTCACATACCGGGACCAAATCACAGTGGTCACTGATGCTAAAAAGTGAAAAATCTGCCCAAACAGGGCATAAAAAGACACAAAACCACCTTTTCCATCAAGAAGATGATGATTGCAGCCACTTGGCTGTGAAAAGTGTGCTTTTTGAGCTTTTTACGCTCTGAAAACGCTTATTTCACCATATGCAGTCACATACCGGGACCAAATCACAGTGGTCACTCATGCTAAAAAGTGAAAAATCTGCCAATTTAGGGCATAAAAAGACACCTTACCACCTTTTCCATCAAGAAGATGATGATTGCAGCCACTTGGCTGTGAAAAGTGTGCTTTTTGAGCTTTTTACGCTCTGAAAACGCTTATTTCACCATATGCAGTCACATACCGGGACCAAATCAGAGTGGTCACTGATGCTAAAAAGTGAAAAATCTGCCCAAACAGGGCATAAAAAGACACAAAACCACCTTTTCCATCAAGAAGATGATGATTGCAGCCACTTGGCTGTGAAAAGTGTGCTTTTTGAGCTTTTTACGCTCTGAAAACGCTTATTTCACCATATGCAGTCACATACCGGGACCAAATCACAGTGGTCACTGATGCTAAAAAGTGAAAAATCTGCCAATTTAGGGCATAAAAAGACACAAAACCACCTTTTCCATCAAGAAGATGATGATTGCAGCCACTTGGCTGTGAAAAGTGTGCTTTTTGAGCTTTTTACGCTCTGAAAACGCTTATTTCACCATATGCAAGTCACATACCGGGACCAAATCAGAGTGGTCACTGATGCTAAAAAGTGAAAAATCTGCCCAAACAGGGCATAAAAAGACACCTTACCACCTTTTCCATCAAGAAGATGATGATTGCAGCCACTTGGCTGTGAAAAGTGTGCTTTTTGAGCTTTTTACGCTCTGAAAACGCTTATTTCACCATATGCAGTCACATACCGGGACCAAATCACAGTGGTCACTCATGCTAAAAAGTGAAAAATCTGCCAATTTAGGGCATAAAAAGAAACAAAACCACCTTTTCCATCAAGAAGATGATGATTGCAGCCACTTGGCTGTGAAAAGTGTGCTTTTTGAGCTTTTTACGCTCTGAAAACGCTTATTTCACCATATGCAGTCACATACCGGGACCAAATCACAGTGGTCACTCATGCTAAAAAGTGAAAAATCTGCCAATTTAGGGCACCAAAAGACACAAAACCACCTTTTCCATCAAGAAGATGATGATTGCAGCCACTTGGCTGTGAAAAGTGTGCTTTTTGAGCTTTTTACGCTCTGAAAACGCTTATTTCACCATATGCAGTCACATACCGGGACCAAATCAGAGTGGTCACTGATGCTAAAAAGTGAAAAATCTGCCCAAACAGGGCATAAAAAGACACAAAACCACCTTTTCCATCAAGAAGATGATGACTGCAGCCACTTGGCTGTGAAAAGTGTGCTTTTTGAGCTTTTTACGCTCTGAAAACGCTTATTTCACCATATGCAGTCACATACCGGGACCAAATCACAGTGGTCACTCATGCTAAAAAGTGAAAAATCTGCCAATTTAGGGCATAAAAAGACACAAAACCACCTTTTCCATCAAGAAGATGATGATTGCAGCCACTTGGCTGTGAAAAGTGTGCTTTTTGAGCTTTTTACGCTCTGAAAACGCTTATTTCACCATATGCAGTCACATACCGGGACCAAATCAGAGTGGTCACTGATGCTAAAAAGTGAAAAATCTGCCCAAACAGGGCATAAAAAGACACAAAACCACCTTTTCCATCAAGAAGATGATGATTGCAGCCACTTGGCTGTGAAAAGTGTGCTTTTTGAGCTTTTTACGCTCTGAAAACGCTTATTTCACCATATGCAGTCACATACCGGGACCAAATCAGAGTGGTCACTGATGCTAAAAAGTGAAAAATTTGCCAAAACAGGGCATAAAAAGACACAAAACCACCTTTTCCATCAAGAAGATGATGATTGCAGCCACTTGGCTGTGAAAAGTGTGCTTTTTGAGCTTTTTACGCTCTGAAAACGCTTATTTCACCATATGCAGTCACATACCGGGACCAAATCACAGTGGTCACTCATGCTAAAAAGTGAAAAATCTGCCAATTTAGGGCACCAAAAGACACAAAACCACCTTTTCCATCAAGAAGATGATGATTGCAGCCACTTGGCTGTGAAAAGTGTGCTTTTTGAGATTTTTACGCTCTGAAAACGCTTATTTCACCATATGCAGTCACATACCGGGACCAAATCAGAGTGGTCACTGATGCTAAAAAGTGAAAGATTTGCCAAAACAGGGCATAAAAAGACACAAAACCACCTTTTCCATCAAGAAGATGATGATTGCAGCCACTTGGCTGTGAAAAGTGTGCTTTTTGAGCTTTTTACGCTCTGAAAACGCTTATTTCACCATATGCAGTCACCTACCGGGACCAAATCACAGTGGTCACTCATGCTAAAAAGTGAAAAATCTGCCAATTTAGGGCATAAAAAGACACAAAACCACCTTTTCCATCAAGAAGATGATGATTGCAGCCACTTGGCTGTGAAAAGTGTGCTTTTTGAGCTTTTTACGCTCTGAAAACGCTTATTTCACCATATGCAGTCACATACCGGGACCAAATCAGAGTGGTCACTGATGCTAAAAAGTGAAAAATCTGCCCAAACAGGGCATAAAAAGACACAAAACCACCTTTTCCATCAAGAAGATGATGATTGCAGCCACTTGGCTGTGAAAAGTGTGCTTTTTGAGCTTTTTACGCTCTGAAAACGCTTATTTCACCATATGCAGTCACATACCGGGACCAAATCACAGTGGTCACTCATGCTAAAAAGTGAAAAATCTGCCAATTTAGGGCATAAAAAGACACCTTACCACCTTTTCCATCAAGAAGATGATGATTGCAGCCACTTGGCTGTGAAAAGTGTGCTTTTTGAGCTTTTTACGCTCTGAAAACGCTTATTTCACCATATGCAGTCACATACCGGGACCAAATCACAGTGGTCACTGATGCTAAAAAGTGAAAAATCTGCCCAAACAGGGCATAAAAAGACACCTTACCACCTTTTCCATCAAGAAGATGATGATTGCAGCCACTTGGCTGTGAAAAGTGTGCTTTTTGAGCTTTTTACGCTCTGAAAACGCTTATTTCACCATATGCAAGTCACATACCGGGACCAAATCAGAGTGGTCACTGATGCTAAAAAGTGAAAAATCTGCCCAAACAGGGCATAAAAAGACACCTTACCACCTTTTCCATCAAGAAGATGATGATTGCAGCCACTTGGCTGTGAAAAGTGTGCTTTTTGAGCTTTTTACGCTCTGAAAACGCTTATTTCACCATATGCAGTCACATACCGGGACCAAATCACAGTGGTCACTCATGCTAAAAAGTGAAAAATCTGCCAATTTAGGGCATAAAAAGACACAAAACCACCTTTTCCATCAAGAAGATGATGATTGCAGCCACTTGGCTGTGAAAAGTGTGCTTTTTGAGCTTTTTACGCTCTGAAAACGCTTATTTCACCATATGCAGTCACATACCGGGACCAAATCAGAGTGGTCACTGATGCTAAAAAGTGAAAAATCTGCCCAAACAGGGCATAAAAAGACACAAAACCACCTTTTCCATCAAGAAGATGATGATTGCAGCCACTTGGCTGTGAAAAGTGTGCTTTTTGAGCTTTTTACGCTCTGAAAACGCTTATTTCACCATATGCAGTCACATACCGGGACCAAATCACAGTGGTCACTCATGCTAAAAAGTGAAAAATCTGCCAATTTAGGGCATAAAAAGACACAAAACCACCTTTTCCATCAAGAAGATGATGATTGCAGCCACTTGGCTGTGAAAAGTGTGCTTTTTGAGATTTTTACGCTCTGAAAACGCTTATTTCACCATATGCAGTCACATACCGGGACCAAATCAGAGTGGTCACTGATGCTAAAAAGTGAAAAATTTGCCAAAACAGGGCATAAAAAGACACAAAACCACCTTTTCCATCAAGAAGATGATGATTGCAGCCACTTGGCTGTGAAAAGTGTGCTTTTTGAGCTTTTTACGCTCTGAAAACGCTTATTTCACCATATGCAGTCACATACCGGGACCAAATCACAGTGGTCACTCATGCTAAAAAGTGAAAAATCTGCCAATTTAGGGCACCAAAAGACACAAAACCACCTTTTCCATCAAGAAGATGATGATTGCAGCCACTTGGCTGTGAAAAGTGTGCTTTTTGAGCTTTTTACGCTCTGAAAACGCTTATTTCACCATATGCAGTCACATACCGGGACCAAATCAGAGTGGTCACTCATGCTAAAAAGTATAAAATCTGCCAAAACAGGGCATAAAAAGACACAAAACCACCTTTTCCATCAAGAAGATGATGATTGCAGCCACTTGGCTGTGAAAAGTGTGCTTTTTGAGCTTTTTACGCTCTGAAAACGCTTATTTCACCATATGCAGTCACATACCGGGACCAAATCAGAGTGGTCACTCATGCTAAAAAGTGAAAAATCTGCCAATTTAGGGCATAAAAAGACACAAAACCACCTTTTCCATCAAGAAGATGATGATTGCAGCCACTTGGCTGTGAAAAGTGTGCTTTTTGAGCTTTTTACGCTCTGAAAACGCTTATTTCACCATATGCAGTCACATACCGGGACCAAATCACAGTGGTCACTCATGCTAAAAAGTGAAAAATCTGCCAATTTAGGGCATAAAAAGACACAAAACCACCTTTTCCATCAAGAAGATGATGATTGCAGCCACTTGGCTGTGAAAAGTGTGCTTTTTGAGATTTTTACGCTCTGAAAACGCTTATTTCACCATATGCAGTCACATACCGGGACCAAATCAGAGTGGTCACTGATGCTAAAAAGTGAAAAATTTGCCAAAACAGGGCATAAAAAGACACCTTACCACCTTTTCCATCAAGAAGATGATGATTGCAGCCACTTGGCTGTGAAAAGTGTGCTTTTTGAGCTTTTTACGCTCTGAAAACGCTTATTTCACCATATGCAGTCACATACCGGGACCAAATCACAGTGGTCACTGATGCTAAAAAGTGAAAAATCTGCCCAAACAGGGCATAAAAAGACACCTTACCACCTTTTCCATCAAGAAGATGATGATTGCAGCCACTTGGCTGTGAAAAGTGTGCTTTTTGAGCTTTTTACGCTCTGAAAACGCTTATTTCACCATATGCAAGTCACATACCGGGACCAAATCAGAGTGGTCACTGATGCTAAAAAGTGAAAAATCTGCCCAAACAGGGCATAAAAAGACACCTTACCACCTTTTCCATCAAGAAGATGATGATTGCAGCCACTTGGCTGTGAAAAGTGTGCTTTTTGAGCTTTTTACGCTCTGAAAACGCTTATTTCACCATATGCAGTCACATACCGGGACCAAATCACAGTGGTCACTCATGCTAAAAAGTGAAAAATCTGCCAATTTAGGGCATAAAAAGACACAAAACCACCTTTTCCATCAAGAAGATGATGATTGCAGCCACTTGGCTGTGAAAAGTGTGCTTTTTGAGCTTTTTACGCTCTGAAAACGCTTATTTCACCATATGCAGTCACATACCGGGACCAAATCAGAGTGGTCACTGATGCTAAAAAGTGAAAAATCTGCCCAAACAGGGCATAAAAAGACACAAAACCACCTTTTCCATCAAGAAGATGATGATTGCAGCCACTTGGCTGTGAAAAGTGTGCTTTTTGAGCTTTTTACGCTCTGAAAACGCTTATTTCACCATATGCAGTCACATACCGGGACCAAATCACAGTGGTCACTCATGCTAAAAAGTGAAAAATCTGCCAATTTAGGGCATAAAAAGACACAAAACCACCTTTTCCATCAAGAAGATGATGATTGCAGCCACTTGGCTGTGAAAAGTGTGCTTTTTGAGATTTTTACGCTCTGAAAACGCTTATTTCACCATATGCAGTCACATACCGGGACCAAATCAGAGTGGTCACTGATGCTAAAAAGTGAAAAATTTGCCAAAACAGGGCATAAAAAGACACAAAACCACCTTTTCCATCAAGAAGATGATGATTGCAGCCACTTGGCTGTGAAAAGTGTGCTTTTTGAGCTTTTTACGCTCTGAAAACGCTTATTTCACCATATGCAGTCACATACCGGGACCAAATCACAGTGGTCACTCATGCTAAAAAGTGAAAAATCTGCCAATTTAGGGCACCAAAAGACACAAAACCACCTTTTCCATCAAGAAGATGATGATTGCAGCCACTTGGCTGTGAAAAGTGTGCTTTTTGAGCTTTTTACGCTCTGAAAACGCTTATTTCACCATATGCAGTCACATACCGGGACCAAATCAGAGTGGTCACTCATGCTAAAAAGTATAAAATCTGCCAAAACAGGGCATAAAAAGACACAAAACCACCTTTTCCATCAAGAAGATGATGATTGCAGCCACTTGGCTGTGAAAAGTGTGCTTTTTGAGCTTTTTACGCTCTGAAAACGCTTATTTCACCATATGCAGTCACATACCGGGACCAAATCAGAGTGGTCACTCATGCTAAAAAGTGAAAAATCTGCCCAAACAGGGCATAAAAAGACACAAAACCACCTTTTCCATCAAGAAGATGATGATTGCAGCCACTTGGCTGTGAAAAGTGTGCTTTTTGAGCTTTTTACGCTCTGAAAACGCTTATTTCACCATATGCAGTCACATACCGGGACCAAATCAGAGTGGTCACTGATGCTAAAAAGTGAAAAATCTGCCCAAACAGGGCATAAAAAGACACAAAACCACCTTTTCCATCAAGAAGATGATGATTGCAGCCACTTGGCTGTGAAAAGTGTGCTTTTTGAGCTTTTTACGCTCTGAAAACGCTTATTTCACCATATGCAGTCACATACCGGGACCAAATCACAGTGGTCACTCATGCTAAAAAGTGAAAAATCTGCCAATTTAGGGCATAAAAAGACACAAAACCACCTTTTCCATCAAGAAGATGATGATTGCAGCCACTTGGCTGTGAAAAGTGTGCTTTTTGAGATTTTTACGCTCTGAAAACGCTTATTTCACCATATGCAGTCACATACCGGGACCAAATCAGAGTGGTCACTGATGCTAAAAAGTGAAAAATTTGCCAAAACAGGGCATAAAAAGACACAAAACCACCTTTTCCATCAAGAAGATGATGATTGCAGCCACTTGGCTGTGAAAAGTGTGCTTTTTGAGCTTTTTACGCTCTGAAAACGCTTATTTCACCATATGCAGTCACATACCGGGACCAAATCACAGTGGTCACTCATGCTAAAAAGTGAAAAATCTGCCAATTTAGGGCACCAAAAGACACAAAACCACCTTTTCCATCAAGAAGATGATGATTGCAGCCACTTGGCTGTGAAAAGTGTGCTTTTTGAGCTTTTTACGCTCTGAAAACGCTTATTTCACCATATGCAGTCACATACCGGGACCAAATCAGAGTGGTCACTCATGCTAAAAAGTATAAAATCTGCCAAAACAGGGCATAAAAAGACACAAAACCACCTTTTCCATCAAGAAGATGATGATTGCAGCCACTTGGCTGTGAAAAGTGTGCTTTTTGAGCTTTTTACGCTCTGAAAACGCTTATTTCACCATATGCAGTCACATACCGGGACCAAATCAGAGTGGTCACTCATGCTAAAAAGTGAAAAATCTGCCAATTTAGGGCATAAAAAGACACAAAACCACCTTTTCCATCAAGAAGATGATGATTGCAGCCACTTGGCTGTGAAAAGTGTGCTTTTTGAGCTTTTTACGCTCTGAAAACGCTTATTTCACCATATGCAGTCACATACCGGGACCAAATCACAGTGGTCACTCATGCTAAAAAGTGAAAAATCTGCCAATTTAGGGCATAAAAAGACACAAAACCACCTTTTCCATCAAGAAGATGATGATTGCAGCCACTTGGCTGTGAAAAGTGTGCTTTTTGAGATTTTTACGCTCTGAAAACGCTTATTTCACCATATGCAGTCACATACCGGGACCAAATCAGAGTGGTCACTGATGCTAAAAAGTGAAAAATTTGCCAAAACAGGGCATAAAAAGACACCTTACCACCTTTTCCATCAAGAAGATGATGATTGCAGCCACTTGGCTGTGAAAAGTGTGCTTTTTGAGCTTTTTACGCTCTGAAAACGCTTATTTCACCATATGCAGTCACATACCGGGACCAAATCACAGTGGTCACTGATGCTAAAAAGTGAAAAATCTGCCCAAACAGGGCATAAAAAGACACCTTACCACCTTTTCCATCAAGAAGATGATGATTGCAGCCACTTGGCTGTGAAAAGTGTGCTTTTTGAGCTTTTTACGCTCTGAAAACGCTTATTTCACCATATGCAAGTCACATACCGGGACCAAATCAGAGTGGTCACTGATGCTAAAAAGTGAAAAATCTGCCCAAACAGGGCATAAAAAGACACCTTACCACCTTTTCCATCAAGAAGATGATGATTGCAGCCACTTGGCTGTGAAAAGTGTGCTTTTTGAGCTTTTTACGCTCTGAAAACGCTTATTTCACCATATGCAGTCACATACCGGGACCAAATCACAGTGGTCACTCATGCTAAAAAGTGAAAAATCTGCCAATTTAGGGCATAAAAAGACACAAAACCACCTTTTCCATCAAGAAGATGATGATTGCAGCCACTTGGCTGTGAAAAGTGTGCTTTTTGAGCTTTTTACGCTCTGAAAACGCTTATTTCACCATATGCAGTCACATACCGGGACCAAATCAGAGTGGTCACTGATGCTAAAAAGTGAAAAATCTGCCCAAACAGGGCATAAAAAGACACAAAACCACCTTTTCCATCAAGAAGATGATGATTGCAGCCACTTGGCTGTGAAAAGTGTGCTTTTTGAGCTTTTTACGCTCTGAAAACGCTTATTTCACCATATGCAGTCACATACCGGGACCAAATCACAGTGGTCACTCATGCTAAAAAGTGAAAAATCTGCCAATTTAGGGCATAAAAAGACACAAAACCACCTTTTCCATCAAGAAGATGATGATTGCAGCCACTTGGCTGTGAAAAGTGTGCTTTTTGAGATTTTTACGCTCTGAAAACGCTTATTTCACCATATGCAGTCACATACCGGGACCAAATCAGAGTGGTCACTGATGCTAAAAAGTGAAAAATTTGCCAAAACAGGGCATAAAAAGACACAAAACCACCTTTTCCATCAAGAAGATGATGATTGCAGCCACTTGGCTGTGAAAAGTGTGCTTTTTGAGCTTTTTACGCTCTGAAAACGCTTATTTCACCATATGCAGTCACATACCGGGACCAAATCACAGTGGTCACTCATGCTAAAAAGTGAAAAATCTGCCAATTTAGGGCACCAAAAGACACAAAACCACCTTTTCCATCAAGAAGATGATGATTGCAGCCACTTGGCTGTGAAAAGTGTGCTTTTTGAGCTTTTTACGCTCTGAAAACGCTTATTTCACCATATGCAGTCACATACCGGGACCAAATCAGAGTGGTCACTCATGCTAAAAAGTATAAAATCTGCCAAAACAGGGCATAAAAAGACACAAAACCACCTTTTCCATCAAGAAGATGATGATTGCAGCCACTTGGCTGTGAAAAGTGTGCTTTTTGAGCTTTTTACGCTCTGAAAACGCTTATTTCACCATATGCAGTCACATACCGGGACCAAATCAGAGTGGTCACTCATGCTAAAAAGTGAAAAATCTGCCAAAACAGGGCATAAAAAGACACAAAACCACCTTTTCCATCAAGAAGATGATGATTGCAGCCACTTGGCTGTGAAAAGTGTGCTTTTTGAGCTTTTTACGCTCTGAAAACGCTTATTTCACCATATGCAGTCACATACCGGGACCAAATCACAGTGGTCACTCATGCTAAAAAGTGAAAAATCTGCCCAAACAGGGCATAAAAAGACACAAAACCACCTTTTCCATCAAGAAGATGATGATTGCAGCCACTTGGCTGTGAAAAGTGTGCTTTTTGAGCTTTTTACGCTCTGAAAACGCTTATTTCACCATATGCAGTCACATACCGGGACCAAATCAGAGTGGTCACTGATGCTAAAAAGTGAAAAATCTGCCCAAACAGGGCATAAAAAGACACAAAACCACCTTTTCCATCAAGAAGATGATGATTGCAGCCACTTGGCTGTGAAAAGTGTGCTTTTTGAGCTTTTTACGCTCTGAAAACGCTTATTTCACCATATGCAGTCACATACCGGGACCAAATCACAGTGGTCACTCATGTTAAAAAGTGAAAAATCTGCCAATTTAGGGCATAAAAAGACACCTTACCACCTTTTCCATCAAGAAGATGATGATTGCAGCCACTTGGCTGTGAAAAGTGTGCTTTTTGAGCTTTTTACGCTCTGAAAACGCTTATTTCACCATATGCAGTCACATACCGGGACCAAATCACAGTGGTCACTGATGCTAAAAAGTGAAAAATCTGCCCAAACAGGGCATAAAAAGACACCTTACCACCTTTTCCATCAAGAAGATGATGATTGCAGCCACTTGGCTGTGAAAAGTGTGCTTTTTGAGCTTTTTACGCTCTGAAAACGCTTATTTCACCATATGCAGTCACATACCGGGACCAAATCAGAGTGGTCACTGATGCTAAAAAGTGAAAAATCTGCCCAAACAGGGCATAAAAAGACACAAAACCACCTTTTCCATCAAGAAGATGATGATTGCAGCCACTTGGCTGTGAAAAGTGTGCTTTTTGAGCTTTTTACGCTCTGAAAACGCTTATTTCACCATATGCAGTCACATACCGGGACCAAATCACAGTGGTCACTCATGCTAAAAAGTGAAAAATCTGCCAATTTAGGGCATAAAAAGACACAAAACCACCTTTTCCATCAAGAAGATGATGATTGCAGCCACTTGGCTGTGAAAAGTGTGCTTTTTGAGCTTTTTACGCTCTGAAAACGCTTATTTCACCATATGCAGTCACATACCGGGACCAAATCACAGTGGTCACTCATGCTAAAAAGTGAAAAATCTGCCAATTTAGGGCATAAAAAGACACAAAACCACCTTTTCCATCAAGAAGATGATGATTGCAGCCACTTGGCTGTGAAAAGTGTGCTTTTTGAGATTTTTACGCTCTGAAAACGCTTATTTCACCATATGCAGTCACATACCGGGACCAAATCAGAGTGGTCACTGATGCTAAAAAGTGAAAAATTTGCCAAAACAGGGCATAAAAAGACACCTTACCACCTTTTCCATCAAGAAGATGATGATTGCAGCCACTTGGCTGTGAAAAGTGTGCTTTTTGAGCTTTTTACGCTCTGAAAACGCTTATTTCACCATATGCAGTCACATACCGGGACCAAATCACAGTGGTCACTCATGCTAAAAAGTGAAAAATCTGCCAATTTAGGGCATAAAAAGACACAAAACCACCTTTTCCATCAAGAAGATGATGATTGCAGCCACTTGGCTGTGAAAAGTGTGCTTTTTGAGATTTTTACGCTCTGAAAACGCTTATTTCACCATATGCAGTCACATACCGGGACCAAATCAGAGTGGTCACTGATGCTAAAAAGTGAAAAATTTGCCAAAACAGGGCATAAAAAGACACAAAACCACCTTTTCCATCAAGAAGATGATGATTGCAGCCACTTGGCTGTGAAAAGTGTGCTTTTTGAGCTTTTTACGCTCTGAAAACGCTTATTTCACCATATGCAGTCACCTACCGGGACCAAATCACAGTGGTCACTCATGCTAAAAAGTGAAAAATCTGCCAATTTAGGGCATAAAAAGACACAAAACCACCTTTTCCATCAAGAAGATGATGATTGCAGCCACTTGGCTGTGAAAAGTGTGCTTTTTGAGCTTTTTACGCTCTGAAAACGCTTATTTCACCATATGCAGTCACATACCGGGACCAAATCAGAGTGGTCACTGATGCTAAAAAGTGAAAAATCTACCCAAACAGGGCATAAAAAGACACAAAACCACCTTTTCCATCAAGAAGATGATGATTGCAGCCACTTGGCTGTGAAAAGTGTGCTTTTTGAGCTTTTTACGCTCTGAAAACGCTTATTTCACCATATGCAGTCACATACCGGGACCAAATCACAGTGGTCACTCATGCTAAAAAGTGAAAAATCTGCCAATTTAGGGCATAAAAAGGCACCTTACCACCTTTTCCATCAAGAAGATGATGATTGCAGCCACTTGGCTGTGAAAAGTGTGCTTTTTGAGCTTTTTACGCTCTGAAAACGCTTATTTCACCATATGCAGTCACATACCGGGACCAAATCACAGTGGTCACTGATGCTAAAAAGTGAAAAATCTGCCCAAACAGGGCATAAAAAGACACCTTACCACCTTTTCCATCAAGAAGATGATGATTGCAGCCACTTGGCTGTGAAAAGTGTGCTTTTTGAGCTTTTTACGCTCTGAAAACGCTTATTTCACCATATGCAAGTCACATACCGGGACCAAATCAGAGTGGTCACTGATGCTAAAAAGTGAAAAATCTGCCCAAACAGGGCATAAAAAGACACCTTACCACCTTTTCCATCAAGAAGATGATGATTGCAGCCACTTGGCTGTGAAAAGTGTGCTTTTTGAGCTTTTTACGCTCTGAAAACGCTTATTTCACCATATGCAGTCACATACCGGGACCAAATCACAGTGGTCACTCATGCTAAAAAGTGAAAAATCTGCCAATTTAGGGCATAAAAAGAAACAAAACCACCTTTTCCATCAAGAAGATGATGATTGCAGCCACTTGGCTGTGAAAAGTGTGCTTTTTGAGCTTTTTACGCTCTGAAAACGCTTATTTCACCATATGCAGTCACATACCGGGACCAAATCACAGTGGTCACTCATGCTAAAAAGTGAAAAATCTGCCAATTTAGGGCACCAAAAGACACAAAACCACCTTTTCCATCAAGAAGATGATGATTGCAGCCACTTGGCTGTGAAAAGTGTGCTTTTTGAGCTTTTTACGCTCTGAAAACGCTTATTTCACCATATGCAGTCACATACCGGGACCAAATCAGAGTGGTCACTGATGCTAAAAAGTGAAAAATCTGCCCAAACAGGGCATAAAAAGACACAAAACCACCTTTTCCATCAAGAAGATGATGATTGCAGCCACTTGGCTGTGAAAAGTGTGCTTTTTGAGCTTTTTACGCTCTGAAAACGCTTATTTCACCATATGCAGTCACATACCGGGACCAAATCACAGTGGTCACTCATGCTAAAAAGTGAAAAATCTGCCAATTTAGGGCATAAAAAGACACCTTACCACCTTTTCCATCAAGAAGATGATGATTGCAGCCACTTGGCTGTGAAAAGTGTGCTTTTTGAGCTTTTTACGCTCTGAAAACGCTTATTTCACCATATGCAGTCACATACCGGGACCAAATCACAGTGGTCACTGATGCTAAAAAGTGAAAAATCTGCCCAAACAGGGCATAAAAAGACACCTTACCACCTTTTCCATCAAGAAGATGATGATTGCAGCCACTTGGCTGTGAAAAGTGTGCTTTTTGAGCTTTTTACGCTCTGAAAACGCTTATTTCACCATATGCAAGTCACATACCGGGACCAAATCAGAGTGGTCACTGATGCTAAAAAGTGAAAAATCTGCCCAAACAGGGCATAAAAAGACACCTTACCACCTTTTCCATCAAGAAGATGATGATTGCAGCCACTTGGCTGTGAAAAGTGTGCTTTTTGAGCTTTTTACGCTCTGAAAACGCTTATTTCACCATATGCAGTCACATACCGGGACCAAATCACAGTGGTCACTCATGCTAAAAAGTGAAAAATCTGCCAATTTAGGGCATAAAAAGACACAAAACCACCTTTTCCATCAAGAAGATGATGATTGCAGCCACTTGGCTGTGAAAAGTGTGCTTTTTGAGCTTTTTACGCTCTGAAAACGCTTATTTCACCATATGCAGTCACATACCGGGACCAAATCAGAGTGGTCACTGATGCTAAAAAGTGAAAAATCTGCCCAAACAGGGCATAAAAAGACACAAAACCACCTTTTCCATCAAGAAGATGATGATTGCAGCCACTTGGCTGTGAAAAGTGTGCTTTTTGAGCTTTTTACGCTCTGAAAACGCTTATTTCACCATATGCAGTCACATACCGGGACCAAATCACAGTGGTCACTCATGCTAAAAAGTGAAAAATCTGCCAATTTAGGGCATAAAAAGACACAAAACCACCTTTTCCATCAAGAAGATGATGATTGCAGCCACTTGGCTGTGAAAAGTGTGCTTTTTGAGATTTTTACGCTCTGAAAACGCTTATTTCACCATATGCAGTCACATACCGGGACCAAATCAGAGTGGTCACTGATGCTAAAAAGTGAAAAATTTGCCAAAACAGGGCATAAAAAGACACAAAACCACCTTTTCCATCAAGAAGATGATGATTGCAGCCACTTGGCTGTGAAAAGTGTGCTTTTTGAGCTTTTTACGCTCTGAAAACGCTTATTTCACCATATGCAGTCACATACCGGGACCAAATCACAGTGGTCACTCATGCTAAAAAGTGAAAAATCTGCCAATTTAGGGCACCAAAAGACACAAAACCACCTTTTCCATCAAGAAGATGATGATTGCAGCCACTTGGCTGTGAAAAGTGTGCTTTTTGAGCTTTTTACGCTCTGAAAACGCTTATTTCACCATATGCAGTCACATACCGGGACCAAATCAGAGTGGTCACTCATGCTAAAAAGTATAAAATCTGCCAAAACAGGGCATAAAAAGACACAAAACCACCTTTTCCATCAAGAAGATGATGATTGCAGCCACTTGGCTGTGAAAAGTGTGCTTTTTGAGCTTTTTACGCTCTGAAAACGCTTATTTCACCATATGCAGTCACATACCGGGACCAAATCAGAGTGGTCACTCATGCTAAAAAGTGAAAAATCTGCCAAAACAGGGCATAAAAAGACACAAAACCACCTTTTCCATCAAGAAGATGATGATTGCAGCCACTTGGCTGTGAAAAGTGTGCTTTTTGAGCTTTTTACGCTCTGAAAACGCTTATTTCACCATATGCAGTCACATACCGGGACCAAATCACAGTGGTCACTCATGCTAAAAAGTGAAAAATCTGCCCAAACAGGGCATAAAAAGACACAAAACCACCTTTTCCATCAAGAAGATGATGATTGCAGCCACTTGGCTGTGAAAAGTGTGCTTTTTGAGCTTTTTACGCTCTGAAAACGCTTATTTCACCATATGCAGTCACATACCGGGACCAAATCAGAGTGGTCACTGATGCTAAAAAGTGAAAAATCTGCCCAAACAGGGCATAAAAAGACACAAAACCACCTTTTCCATCAAGAAGATGATGATTGCAGCCACTTGGCTGTGAAAAGTGTGCTTTTTGAGCTTTTTACGCTCTGAAAACGCTTATTTCACCATATGCAGTCACATACCGGGACCAAATCACAGTGGTCACTCATGTTAAAAAGTGAAAAATCTGCCAATTTAGGGCATAAAAAGACACCTTACCACCTTTTCCATCAAGAAGATGATGATTGCAGCCACTTGGCTGTGAAAAGTGTGCTTTTTGAGCTTTTTACGCTCTGAAAACGCTTATTTCACCATATGCAGTCACATACCGGGACCAAATCACAGTGGTCACTGATGCTAAAAAGTGAAAAATCTGCCCAAACAGGGCATAAAAAGACACCTTACCACCTTTTCCATCAAGAAGATGATGATTGCAGCCACTTGGCTGTGAAAAGTGTGCTTTTTGAGCTTTTTACGCTCTGAAAACGCTTATTTCACCATATGCAGTCACATACCGGGACCAAATCAGAGTGGTCACTGATGCTAAAAAGTGAAAAATCTGCCCAAACAGGGCATAAAAAGACACAAAACCACCTTTTCCATCAAGAAGATGATGATTGCAGCCACTTGGCTGTGAAAAGTGTGCTTTTTGAGCTTTTTACGCTCTGAAAACGCTTATTTCACCATATGCAGTCACATACCGGGACCAAATCACAGTGGTCACTCATGCTAAAAAGTGAAAAATCTGCCAATTTAGGGCATAAAAAGACACAAAACCACCTTTTCCATCAAGAAGATGATGATTGCAGCCACTTGGCTGTGAAAAGTGTGCTTTTTGAGCTTTTTACGCTCTGAAAACGCTTATTTCACCATATGCAGTCACATACCGGGACCAAATCACAGTGGTCACTCATGCTAAAAAGTGAAAAATCTGCCAATTTAGGGCATAAAAAGACACAAAACCACCTTTTCCATCAAGAAGATGATGATTGCAGCCACTTGGCTGTGAAAAGTGTGCTTTTTGAGATTTTTACGCTCTGAAAACGCTTATTTCACCATATGCAGTCACATACCGGGACCAAATCAGAGTGGTCACTGATGCTAAAAAGTGAAAAATTTGCCAAAACAGGGCATAAAAAGACACAAAACCACCTTTTCCATCAAGAAGATGATGATTGCAGCCACTTGGCTGTGAAAAGTGTGCTTTTTGAGATTTTTACGCTCTGAAAACGCTTATTTCACCATATGCAGTCACATACCGGGACCAAATCAGAGTGGTCACTGATGCTAAAAAGTGAAAAATTTGCCAAAACAGGGCATAAAAAGACACAAAACCACCTTTTCCATCAAGAAGATGATGATTGCAGCCACTTGGCTGTGAAAAGTGTGCTTTTTGAGCTTTTTACGCTCTGAAAACGCTTATTTCACCATATGCAGTCACATACCGGGACCAAATCACAGTGGTCACTCATGCTAAAAAGTGAAAAATCTGCCAATTTAGGGCACCAAAAGACACAAAACCACCTTTTCCATCAAGAAGATGATGATTGCAGCCACTTGGCTGTGAAAAGTGTGCTTTTTGAGCTTTTTACGCTCTGAAAACGCTTATTTCACCATATGCAGTCACATACCGGGACCAAATCAGAGTGGTCACTCATGCTAAAAAGTATAAAATCTGCCAAAACAGGGCATAAAAAGACACAAAACCACCTTTTCCATCAAGAAGATGATGATTGCAGCCACTTGGCTGTGAAAAGTGTGCTTTTTGAGCTTTTTACGCTCTGAAAACGCTTATTTCACCATATGCAGTCACATACCGGGACCAAATCAGAGTGGTCACTCATGCTAAAAAGTGAAAAATCTGCCAAAACAGGGCATAAAAAGACACAAAACCACCTTTTCCATCAAGAAGATGATGATTGCAGCCACTTGGCTGTGAAAAGTGTGCTTTTTGAGCTTTTTACGCTCTGAAAACGCTTATTTCACCATATGCAGTCACATACCGGGACCAAATCACAGTGGTCACTCATGCTAAAAAGTGAAAAATCTGCCCAAACAGGGCATAAAAAGACACAAAACCACCTTTTCCATCAAGAAGATGATGATTGCAGCCACTTGGCTGTGAAAAGTGTGCTTTTTGAGCTTTTTACGCTCTGAAAACGCTTATTTCACCATATGCAGTCACATACCGGGACCAAATCAGAGTGGTCACTGATGCTAAAAAGTGAAAAATCTGCCCAAACAGGGCATAAAAAGACACAAAACCACCTTTTCCATCAAGAAGATGATGATTGCAGCCACTTGGCTGTGAAAAGTGTGCTTTTTGAGCTTTTTACGCTCTGAAAACGCTTATTTCACCATATGCAGTCACATACCGGGACCAAATCACAGTGGTCACTCATGTTAAAAAGTGAAAAATCTGCCAATTTAGGGCATAAAAAGACACCTTACCACCTTTTCCATCAAGAAGATGATGATTGCAGCCACTTGGCTGTGAAAAGTGTGCTTTTTGAGCTTTTTACGCTCTGAAAACGCTTATTTCACCATATGCAGTCACATACCGGGACCAAATCACAGTGGTCACTGATGCTAAAAAGTGAAAAATCTGCCCAAACAGGGCATAAAAAGACACCTTACCACCTTTTCCATCAAGAAGATGATGATTGCAGCCACTTGGCTGTGAAAAGTGTGCTTTTTGAGCTTTTTACGCTCTGAAAACGCTTATTTCACCATATGCAGTCACATACCGGGACCAAATCAGAGTGGTCACTGATGCTAAAAAGTGAAAAATCTGCCCAAACAGGGCATAAAAAGACACAAAACCACCTTTTCCATCAAGAAGATGATGATTGCAGCCACTTGGCTGTGAAAAGTGTGCTTTTTGAGCTTTTTACGCTCTGAAAACGCTTATTTCACCATATGCAGTCACATACCGGGACCAAATCACAGTGGTCACTCATGCTAAAAAGTGAAAAATCTGCCAATTTAGGGCATAAAAAGACACAAAACCACCTTTTCCATCAAGAAGATGATGATTGCAGCCACTTGGCTGTGAAAAGTGTGCTTTTTGAGCTTTTTACGCTCTGAAAACGCTTATTTCACCATATGCAGTCACATACCGGGACCAAATCACAGTGGTCACTCATGCTAAAAAGTGAAAAATCTGCCAATTTAGGGCATAAAAAGACACAAAACCACCTTTTCCATCAAGAAGATGATGATTGCAGCCACTTGGCTGTGAAAAGTGTGCTTTTTGAGATTTTTACGCTCTGAAAACGCTTATTTCACCATATGCAGTCACATACCGGGACCAAATCAGAGTGGTCACTGATGCTAAAAAGTGAAAAATTTGCCAAAACAGGGCATAAAAAGACACCTTACCACCTTTTCCATCAAGAAGATGATGATTGCAGCCACTTGGCTGTGAAAAGTGTGCTTTTTGAGCTTTTTACGCTCTGAAAACGCTTATTTCACCATATGCAGTCACATACCGGGACCAAATCACAGTGGTCACTCATGCTAAAAAGTGAAAAATCTGCCAATTTAGGGCATAAAAAGACACAAAACCACCTTTTCCATCAAGAAGATGATGATTGCAGCCACTTGGCTGTGAAAAGTGTGCTTTTTGAGATTTTTACGCTCTGAAAACGCTTATTTCACCATATGCAGTCACATACCGGGACCAAATCAGAGTGGTCACTGATGCTAAAAAGTGAAAAATTTGCCAAAACAGGGCATAAAAAGACACAAAACCACCTTTTCCATCAAGAAGATGATGATTGCAGCCACTTGGCTGTGAAAAGTGTGCTTTTTGAGCTTTTTACGCTCTGAAAACGCTTATTTCACCATATGCAGTCACCTACCGGGACCAAATCACAGTGGTCACTCATGCTAAAAAGTGAAAAATCTGCCAATTTAGGGCATAAAAAGACACAAAACCACCTTTTCCATCAAGAAGATGATGATTGCAGCCACTTGGCTGTGAAAAGTGTGCTTTTTGAGCTTTTTACGCTCTGAAAACGCTTATTTCACCATATGCAGTCACATACCGGGACCAAATCAGAGTGGTCACTGATGCTAAAAAGTGAAAAATCTACCCAAACAGGGCATAAAAAGACACAAAACCACCTTTTCCATCAAGAAGATGATGATTGCAGCCACTTGGCTGTGAAAAGTGTGCTTTTTGAGCTTTTTACGCTCTGAAAACGCTTATTTCACCATATGCAGTCACATACCGGGACCAAATCACAGTGGTCACTCATGCTAAAAAGTGAAAAATCTGCCAATTTAGGGCATAAAAAGGCACCTTACCACCTTTTCCATCAAGAAGATGATGATTGCAGCCACTTGGCTGTGAAAAGTGTGCTTTTTGAGCTTTTTACGCTCTGAAAACGCTTATTTCACCATATGCAGTCACATACCGGGACCAAATCACAGTGGTCACTGATGCTAAAAAGTGAAAAATCTGCCCAAACAGGGCATAAAAAGACACCTTACCACCTTTTCCATCAAGAAGATGATGATTGCAGCCACTTGGCTGTGAAAAGTGTGCTTTTTGAGCTTTTTACGCTCTGAAAACGCTTATTTCACCATATGCAAGTCACATACCGGGACCAAATCAGAGTGGTCACTGATGCTAAAAAGTGAAAAATCTGCCCAAACAGGGCATAAAAAGACACCTTACCACCTTTTCCATCAAGAAGATGATGATTGCAGCCACTTGGCTGTGAAAAGTGTGCTTTTTGAGCTTTTTACGCTCTGAAAACGCTTATTTCACCATATGCAGTCACATACCGGGACCAAATCACAGTGGTCACTCATGCTAAAAAGTGAAAAATCTGCCAATTTAGGGCATAAAAAGAAACAAAACCACCTTTTCCATCAAGAAGATGATGATTGCAGCCACTTGGCTGTGAAAAGTGTGCTTTTTGAGCTTTTTACGCTCTGAAAACGCTTATTTCACCATATGCAGTCACATACCGGGACCAAATCACAGTGGTCACTCATGCTAAAAAGTGAAAAATCTGCCAATTTAGGGCACCAAAAGACACAAAACCACCTTTTCCATCAAGAAGATGATGATTGCAGCCACTTGGCTGTGAAAAGTGTGCTTTTTGAGCTTTTTACGCTCTGAAAACGCTTATTTCACCATATGCAGTCACATACCGGGACCAAATCAGAGTGGTCACTGATGCTAAAAAGTGAAAAATCTGCCCAAACAGGGCATAAAAAGACACAAAACCACCTTTTCCATCAAGAAGATGATGACTGCAGCCACTTGGCTGTGAAAAGTGTGCTTTTTGAGCTTTTTACGCTCTGAAAACGCTTATTTCACCATATGCAGTCACATACCGGGACCAAATCACAGTGGTCACTCATGCTAAAAAGTGAAAAATCTGCCAATTTAGTGCATAAAAACACACAAAACCACCTTTTCCATCAAGAAGATGATGATTGCAGCCACTTGGCTGTGAAAAGTGTGCTTTTTGAGCTTTTTACGCTCTGAAAACGCTTATTTCACCATATGCAGTCACATACCGGGACCAAATCAGAGTGGTCACTGATGCTAAAAAGTGAAAAATCTGCCCAAACAGGGCATAAAAAGACACCTTACCACCTTTTCCATCAAGAAGATGATGATTGCAGCCACTTGGCTGTGAAAAGTGTGCTTTTTGAGCTTTTTACGCTCTGAAAACGCTTATTTCACCATATGCAGTCACATACCGGGACCAAATCACAGTGGTCACTCATGCTAAAAAGTGAAAAATCTGCCAATTTAGGGCATAAAAAGACACCTTACCACCTTTTCCATCAAGAAGATGATGATTGCAGCCACTTGGCTGTGAAAAGTGTGCTTTTTGAGCTTTTTACGCTCTGAAAACGCTTATTTCACCATATGCAGTCACATACCGGGACCAAATCACAGTGGTCACTCATGCTAAAAAGTGAAAAATCTGCCAATTTAGGGCACCAAAAGACACAAAACCACCTTTTCCATCAAGAAGATGATGATTGCAGCCACTTGGCTGTGAAAAGTGTGCTTTTTGAGCTTTTTACGCTCTGAAAACGCTTATTTCACCATATGCAGTCACATACCGGGACCAAATCACAGTGGTCACTCATGTTAAAAAGTGAAAAATCTGCCAATTTAGGGCATAAAAAGACACCTTACCACGTTTTCCATCAAGAAGATGATGATTGCAGCCACTTGGCTGTGAAAAGTGTGCTTTTTGAGCTTTTTACGCTCTGAAAACGCTTATTTCACCATATGCAGTCACATACCGGGACCAAATCACAGTGGTCACTGATGCTAAAAAGTGAAAAATCTGCCCAAACAGGGCATAAAAAGACACCTTACCACCTTTTCCATCAAGAAGATGATGATTGCAGCCACTTGGCTGTGAAAAGTGTGCTTTTTGAGCTTTTTACGCTCTGAAAACGCTTATTTCACCATATGCAGTCACATAACGGGACCAAATCACAGTGGTCACTCATGCTAAAAAGTGAAAAATCTGCCAATTTAGGGCATAAAAAGACACAAAACCACCTTTTCCATCAAGAAGATGATGATTGCAGCCACTTGGCTGTGAAAAGTGTGCTTTTTGAGATTTTTACGCTCTGAAAACGCTTATTTCACCATATGCAGTCACATACCGGGACCAAATCAGAGTGGTCACTGATGCTAAAAAGTGAAAAATTTGCCAAAACAGGGCATAAAAAGACACAAAACCACCTTTTCCATCAAGAAGATGATGATTGCAGCCACTTGGCTGTGAAAAGTGTGCTTTTTGAGCTTTTTACGCTCTGAAAACGCTTATTTCACCATATGCAGTCACCTACCGGGACCAAATCACAGTGGTCACTCATGCTAAAAAGTGAAAAATCTGCCAATTTAGGGCATAAAAAGACACAAAACCACCTTTTCCATCAAGAAGATGATGATTGCAGCCACTTGGCTGTGAAAAGTGTGCTTTTTGAGCTTTTTACGCTCTGAAAACGCTTATTTCACCATATGCAGTCACATACCGGGACCAAATCAGAGTGGTCACTGATGCTAAAAAGTGAAAAATCTACCCAAACAGGGCATAAAAAGACACAAAACCACCTTTTCCATCAAGAAGATGATGATTGCAGCCACTTGGCTGTGAAAAGTGTGCTTTTTGAGCTTTTTACGCTCTGAAAACGCTTATTTCACCATATGCAGTCACATACCGGGACCAAATCACAGTGGTCACTCATGCTAAAAAGTGAAAAATCTGCCAATTTAGGGCATAAAAAGAAACAAAACCACCTTTTCCATCAAGAAGATGATGATTGCAGCCACTTGGCTGTGAAAAGTGTGCTTTTTGAGCTTTTTACGCTCTGAAAACGCTTATTTCACCATATGCAGTCACATACCGGGACCAAATCACAGTGGTCACTCATGCTAAAAAGTGAAAAATCTGCCAATTTAGGGCACCAAAAGACACAAAACCACCTTTTCCATCAAGAAGATGATGATTGCAGCCACTTGGCTGTGAAAAGTGTGCTTTTTGAGCTTTTTACGCTCTGAAAACGCTTATTTCACCATATGCAGTCACATACCGGGACCAAATCAGAGTGGTCACTGATGCTAAAAAGTGAAAAATCTGCCCAAACAGGGCATAAAAAGACACAAAACCACCTTTTCCATCAAGAAGATGATGACTGCAGCCACTTGGCTGTGAAAAGTGTGCTTTTTGAGCTTTTTACGCTCTGAAAACGCTTATTTCACCATATGCAGTCACATACCGGGACCAAATCACAGTGGTCACTCATGCTAAAAAGTGAAAAATCTGCCAATTTAGGGCATAAAAAGACACAAAACCACCTTTTCCATCAAGAAGATGATGATTGCAGCCACTTGGCTGTGAAAAGTGTGCTTTTTGAGCTTTTTACGCTCTGAAAACGCTTATTTCACCATATGCAGTCACATACCGGGACCAAATCAGAGTGGTCACTGATGCTAAAAAGTGAAAAATCTGCCCAAACAGGGCATAAAAAGACACAAAACCACCTTTTCCATCAAGAAGATGATGATTGCAGCCACTTGGCTGTGAAAAGTGTGCTTTTTGAGCTTTTTACGCTCTGAAAACGCTTATTTCACCATATGCAGTCACATACCGGGACCAAATCACAGTGGTCACTCATGCTAAAAAGTGAAAAATCTGCCAATTTAGGGCATAAAAAGACACCTTACCACCTTTTCCATCAAGAAGATGATGATTGCAGCCACTTGGCTGTGAAAAGTGTGCTTTTTGAGCTTTTTACGCTCTGAAAACGCTTATTTCACCATATGCAGTCACATACCGGGACCAAATCAGAGTGGTCACTGATGCTAAAAAGTGAAAAATCTGCCCAAACAGGGCATAAAAAGACACAAAACCACCTTTTCCATCAAGAAGATGATGACTGCAGCCACTTGGCTGTGAAAAGTGTGCTTTTTGAGCTTTTTACGCTCTGAAAACGCTTATTTCACCATATGCAGTCACATACCGGGACCAAATCACAGTGGTCACTCATGCTAAAAAGTGAAAAATCTGCCAATTTAGGGCATAAAAAGACACAAAACCACCTTTTCCATCAAGAAGATGATGATTGCAGCCACTTGGCTGTGAAAAGTGTGCTTTTTGAGCTTTTTACGCTCTGAAAACGCTTATTTCACCATATGCAGTCACATACCGGGACCAAATCAGAGTGGTCACTGATGCTAAAAAGTGAAAAATCTGCCCAAACAGGGCATAAAAAGACACAAAACCACCTTTTCCATCAAGAAGATGATGATTGCAGCCACTTGGCTGTGAAAAGTGTGCTTTTTGAGCTTTTTACGCTCTGAAAACGCTTATTTCACCATATGCAGTCACATACCGGGACCAAATCACAGTGGTCACTGATGCTAAAAAGTGAAAAATCTGCCCAAACAGGGCATAAAAAGACACCTTACCACCTTTTCCATCAAGAAGATGATGATTGCAGCCACTTGGCTGTGAAAAGTGTGCTTTTTGAGCTTTTTACGCTCTGAAAACGCTTATTTCACCATATGCAGTCACATACCGGGACCAAATCAGAGTGGTCACTGATGCTAAAAAGTGAAAAATCTGCCCAAACAGGGCATAAAAAGACACAAAACCACCTTTTCCATCAAGAAGATGATGATTGCAGCCACTTGGCTGTGAAAAGTGTGCTTTTTGAGCTTTTTACGCTCTGAAAACGCTTATTTCACCATATGCAGTCACATACCGGGACCAAATCACAGTGGTCACTCATGCTAAAAAGTGAAAAATCTGCCAATTTAGGGCATAAAAACACACAAAACCACGTTTTCCATCAAGAAGATGATGATTGCAGCCACTTGGCTGTGAAAAGTGTGCTTTTTGAGCTTTTTACGCTCTGAAAACGCTTATTTCACCATATGCAGTCACATACCGGGACCAAATCACAGTGGTCACTCATGCTAAAAGGTGAAAAATCTGCCCAAACAGGGCATAAAAAGACACAAAACCACCTTTTCCATCAAGAAGATGATGATTGCAGCCACTTGGCTGTGAAAAGTGTGCTTTTTGAGCTTTTTACGCTCTGAAAACGCTTATTTCACCATATGCAGTCACATACCGGGACCAAATCACAGTGGTCACTCATGCTAAAAAGTGAAAAATCTGCCAATTTAGGGCATAAAAACACACAAAACCACCTTTTCCATCAAGAAGATGATGATTGCAGCCACTTGGCTGTGAAAAGTGTGCTTTTTGAGCTTTTTACGCTCTGAAAACGCTTATTTCACCATATGCAGTCACATACCGGGACCAAATCACAGTGGTCACTGATGCTAAAAAGTGAAAAATCTGCCAATTTAGGGCATAAAAAGACACAAAACCACCTTTTCCATCAAGAAGATGATGATTGCAGCCACTTGGCTGTGAAAAGTGTGCTTTTTGAGCTTTTTACGCTCTGAAAACGCTTATTTCACCATATGCAGTCACATACCGGGACCAAATCACAGTGGTCACTCATGCTAAAAAGTGAAAAATCTGCCAAAACAGGGCATAAAAAGACACAAAACCACCTTTTCCATCAAGAAGATGATGATTGCAGCCACTTGGCTGTGAAAAGTGTGCTTTTTGAGCTTTTTACGCTCTGAAAACGCTTATTTCACCATATGCAGTCACATACCGGGACCAAATCAGAGTGGTCACTGATGCTAAAAAGTGAAAAATCTGCCAAAACAGGGCATAAAAAGACACAAAACCACGTTTTCCATCAAGAAGATGATGATTGCAGCCACTTGGCTGTGAAAAGTGTGCTTTTTGAGCTTTTTACGCTCTGAAAACGCTTATTTCACCATATGCAGTCACATACCGGGACCAAATCACAGTGGTCACTCATGCTAAAAAGTGAAAAATCTGCCAATTTAGGGCATAAAAACACACAAAACCACCTTTTCCATCAAGAAGATGATGATTGCAGCCACTTGGCTGTGAAAAGTGTGCTTTTTGAGCTTTTTACGCTCTGAAAACGCTTATTTCACCATATGCAGTCACATACCGGGACCAAATCACAGTGGTCACTCATGCTAAAAAGTGAAAAATCTGCCAAAACAGGGCATAAAAAGACACAAAACCACCTTTTCCATCAAGAAGATGATGATTGCAGCCACTTGGCTGTGAAAAGTGTGCTTTTTGAGCTTTTTACGCTCTGAAAACGCTTATTTCACCATATGCAGTCACATACCGGGACCAAATCACAGTGGTCACTCATGCTAAAAAGTGAAAAATCTGCCAATTTAGGGCATAAAAAGACACAAAACCACCTTTTCCATCAAGAAGATGATGATTGCAGCCACTTGGCTGTGAAAAGTGTGCTTTTTGAGCTTTTTACGCTCTGAAAACGCTTATTTCACCATATGCAGTCACATACCGGGACCAAATCACAGTGGTCACTGATGCAAAAAAGTGAAAAATCTGCCAATTTAGGGCATAAAAAGACACAAAACCACCTTTTCCATTAAGAAGATGATGATTGCAGCCACTTGGCTGTGAAAAGTGTGCTTTTTGAGCTTTTTACGCTCTGAAAACGCTTATTTCACCATATGCAGTCACATACCGGGACCAAATGACAGTGGTCACTGATGCTAAAAAGTGAAAAATCTGCCAAAACAGGGCATAAAAAGACACAAAACCACCTTTTCCATCAAGAAGATGATGATTGCAGCCACTTGGCTGTGAAAAGTGTGCTTTTTGAGCTTTTTACGCTCTGAAAACGCTTATTTCACCATATGCAGTCACATACCAGGACCAAATCACAGTGGTCACTCATGCTAAAAAGTGAAAAATCTGCCAATTTAGGGCATAAAAACACACAAAACCACCTTTTCCATCAAGAAGATGATGATGGCAGCCACTTGGCTGTGAAAAGTGTGCTTTTTGAGCTTTTTACGCTCTGAAAACGCTTATTTCACCATATGCAGTCACATACCGGGACCAAATCACAGTGGTCACTCATGCTAAAAGGTGAAAAATCTGCCCAAACAGGGCATAAAAAGACACAAAACCACCTTTTCCATCAAGAAGATGATGATTGCAGCCACTTGGCTGTGAAAAGTGTGCTTTTTGAGCTTTTTACGCTCTGAACACGCTTATTTCACCATATGCAGTCACATACCGGGACCAAATCAGAGTGGTCACTGATGCTAAAAAGTGAAAAATCTGCCCAAACAGGGCATAAAAAGACACCTTACCACCTTTTCCATCAAGAAGATGAAGATTGCAGCCACTTGGCTGTGAAAAGTGTGCTTTTTGAGCTTTTTACGCTCTGAAAACGCTTATTTCACCATATGCAGTCACATACCGGGACCAAATCACAGTGGTCACTCATGCTAAAAAGTGAAAAATCTGCCCAAACAGGGCATAAAAAGACACCTTACCACCTTTTCCATCAAGAAGATGATGATTGCAGCCACTTGGCTGTGAAAAGTGTGCTTTTTGAGCTTTTTACGCTCTGAAAACGCTTATTTCACCATATGCAGTCACATACCGGGACCAAATCACAGTGGTCACTCATGCTAAAAAGTGAAAAATCTGCCCAAACAGGGCATAAAAAGACACAAAACCACCTTTTCCATCAAGAAGATGATGATTGCAGCCACTTGGCTGTGAAAAGTGTGCTTTTTGAGCTTTTTACGCTCTGAAAACGCTTATTTCACCATATGCAGTCACATACCGGGACCAAATCACAGTGGTCACTCATGCTAAAAAGTGAAAAATCTGCCCAAACAGGGCATAAAAAGACACAAAACCACCTTTTCCATCAAGAAGATGATGATTGCAGCCACTTGGCTGTGAAAAGTGTGCTTTTTGAGCTTTTTACGCTCTGAACACGCTTATTTCACCATATGCAGTCACATACCGGGACCAAATCAGAGTGGTCACTGATGCTAAAAAGTGAAAAATCTGCCAAAACAGGGCATAAAAAGACACAAAACCACCTTTTCCATCAAGAAGATGATGATTGCAGCCACTTGGCTGTGAAAAGTGTGCTTTTTGAGCTTTTTACGCTCTGAAAACGCTTATTTCACCATATGCAGTCACATACCGGGACCAAATCACAGTGGTCACTCATGCTAAAAAGTGAAAAATCTGCCAATTTAGGGCATAAAAACACACAAAACCACCTTTTCCATCAAGAAGATGATGATTGCAGCCACTTGGCTGTGAAAAGTGTGCTTTTTGAGCTTTTTACGCTCTGAAAACGCTTATTTCACCATATGCAGTCACATAACGGGACCAAATCACAGTGGTCACTCATGCTAAAAAGTGAAAAATCTGCCAATTTAGGGCATAAAAAGACACAAAACCACCTTTTCCATCAAGAAGATGATGATTGCAGCCACTTGGCTGTGAAAAGTGTGCTTTTTGAGCTTTTTACGCTCTGAAAACGCTTATTTCACCATATGCAGTCACATACCGGGACCAAATCACAGTGGTCACTCATGCTAAAAAGTGAAAAATCTGCCAATTTAGGGCATAAAAAGACACAAAACCACCTTTTCCATCAAGAAGATGATGATTGCAGCCACTTGGCTGTGAAAAGTGTGCTTTTTGAGATTTTTACGCTCTGAAAACGCTTATTTCACCATATGCAGTCACATACCGGGACCAAATCAGAGTGGTCACTGATGCTAAAAAGTGAAAAATTTGCCAAAACAGGGCATAAAAAGACACCTTACCACCTTTTCCATCAAGAAGATGATGATTGCAGCCACTTGGCTGTGAAAAGTGTGCTTTTTGAGCTTTTTACGCTCTGAAAACGCTTATTTCACCATATGCAGTCACATACCGGGACCAAATCAGAGTGGTCACTGATGCTAAAAAGTGAAAAATCTGCCCAAACAGGGCATAAAAAGACACAAAACCACCTTTTCCATCAAGAAGATGATGATTGCAGCCACTTGGCTGTGAAAAGTGTGCTTTTTGAGCTTTTTACGCTCTGAAAACGCTTATTTCACCATATGCAGTCACATACCGGGACCAAATCACAGTGGTCACTGATGCTAAAAAGTGAAAAATCTGCCCAAACAGGGCATAAAAAGACACCTTACCACCTTTTCCATCAAGAAGATGATGATTGCAGCCACTTGGCTGTGAAAAGTGTGCTTTTTGAGCTTTTTACGCTCTGAAAACGCTTATTTCACCATATGCAGTCACATACCGGGACCAAATCAGAGTGGTCACTGATGCTAAAAAGTGAAAAATCTGCCCAAACAGGGCATAAAAAGACACAAAACCACCTTTTCCATCAAGAAGATGATGATTGCAGCCACTTGGCTGTGAAAAGTGTGCTTTTTGAGCTTTTTACGCTCTGAAAACGCTTATTTCACCATATGCAGTCACATACCGGGACCAAATCACAGTGGTCACTCATGCTAAAAAGTGAAAAATCTGCCAATTTAGGGCATAAAAACACACAAAACCACGTTTTCCATCAAGAAGATGATGATTGCAGCCACTTGGCTGTGAAAAGTGTGCTTTTTGAGCTTTTTACGCTCTGAAAACGCTTATTTCACCATATGCAGTCACATACCGGGACCAAATCACAGTGGTCACTCATGCTAAAAGGTGAAAAATCTGCCCAAACAGGGCATAAAAAGACACAAAACCACCTTTTCCATCAAGAAGATGATGATTGCAGCCACTTGGCTGTGAAAAGTGTGCTTTTTGAGCTTTTTACGCTCTGTAAACGCTTATTTCACCATATGCAGTCACATACCGGGACCAAATCACAGTGGTCACTCATGCTAAAAAGTGAAAAATCTGCCAATTTAGGGCATAAAAACACACAAAACCACCTTTTCCATCAAGAAGATGATGATTGCAGCCACTTGGCTGTGAAAAGTGTGCTTTTTGAGCTTTTTACGCTCTGAAAACGCTTATTTCACCATATGCAGTCACATACCGGGACCAAATCACAGTGGTCACTGATGCTAAAAAGTGAAAAATCTGCCAATTTAGGGCATAAAAAGACACAAAACCACCTTTTCCATCAAGAAGATGATGATTGCAGCCACTTGGCTGTGAAAAGTGTGCTTTTTGAGCTTTTTACGCTCTGAAAACGCTTATTTCACCATATGCAGTCACATACCGGGACCAAATCACAGTGGTCACTCATGCTAAAAAGTGAAAAATCTGCCAAAACAGGGCATAAAAAGACACAAAACCACCTTTTCCATCAAGAAGATGATGATTGCAGCCACTTGGCTGTGAAAAGTGTGCTTTTTGAGCTTTTTACGCTCTGAAAACGCTTATTTCACCATATGCAGTCACATACCGGGACCAAATCAGAGTGGTCACTGATGCTAAAAAGTGAAAAATCTGCCAAAACAGGGCATAAAAAGACACAAAACCACGTTTTCCATCAAGAAGATGATGATTGCAGCCACTTGGCTGTGAAAAGTGTGCTTTTTGAGCTTTTTACGCTCTGAAAACGCTTATTTCACCATATGCAGTCACATACCGGGACCAAATCACAGTGGTCACTCATGCTAAAAAGTGAAAAATCTGCCAATTTAGGGCATAAAAACACACAAAACCACCTTTTCCATCAAGAAGATGATGATTGCAGCCACTTGGCTGTGAAAAGTGTGCTTTTTGAGCTTTTTACGCTCTGAAAACGCTTATTTCACCATATGCAGTCACATACCGGGACCAAATCACAGTGGTCACTCATGCTAAAAAGTGAAAAATCTGCCAAAACAGGGCATAAAAAGACACAAAACCACCTTTTCCATCAAGAAGATGATGATTGCAGCCACTTGGCTGTGAAAAGTGTGCTTTTTGAGCTTTTTACGCTCTGAAAACGCTTATTTCACCATATGCAGTCACATACCGGGACCAAATCACAGTGGTCACTCATGCTAAAAAGTGAAAAATCTGCCAATTTAGGGCATAAAAAGACACAAAACCACCTTTTCCATCAAGAAGATGATGATTGCAGCCACTTGGCTGTGAAAAGTGTGCTTTTTGAGCTTTTTACGCTCTGAAAACGCTTATTTCACCATATGCAGTCACATACCGGGACCAAATCACAGTGGTCACTGATGCAAAAAAGTGAAAAATCTGCCAATTTAGGGCATAAAAAGACACAAAACCACCTTTTCCATTAAGAAGATGATGATTGCAGCCACTTGGCTGTGAAAAGTGTGCTTTTTGAGCTTTTTACGCTCTGAAAACGCTTATTTCACCATATGCAGTCACATACCGGGACCAAATCACAGTGGTCACTGATGCTAAAAAGTGAAAAATCTGCCAAAACAGGGCATAAAAAGACACAAAACCACCTTTTCCATCAAGAAGATGATGATTGCAGCCACTTGGCTGTGAAAAGTGTGCTTTTTGAGCTTTTTACGCTCTGAAAACGCTTATTTCACCATATGCAGTCACATACCAGGACCAAATCACAGTGGTCACTCATGCTAAAAAGTGAAAAATCTGCCAATTTAGGGCATAAAAACACACAAAACCACCTTTTCCATCAAGAAGATGATGATGGCAGCCACTTGGCTGTGAAAAGTGTGCTTTTTGAGCTTTTTACGCTCTGAAAACGCTTATTTCACCATATGCAGTCACATACCGGGACCAAATCACAGTGGTCACTCATGCTAAAAGGTGAAAAATCTGCCCAAACAGGGCATAAAAAGACACAAAACCACCTTTTCCATCAAGAAGATGATGATTGCAGCCACTTGGCTGTGAAAAGTGTGCTTTTTGAGCTTTTTACGCTCTGAACACGCTTATTTCACCATATGCAGTCACATACCGGGACCAAATCAGAGTGGTCACTGATGCTAAAAAGTGAAAAATCTGCCCAAACAGGGCATAAAAAGACACCTTACCACCTTTTCCATCAAGAAGATGAAGATTGCAGCCACTTGGCTGTGAAAAGTGTGCTTTTTGAGCTTTTTACGCTCTGAAAACGCTTATTTCACCATATGCAGTCACATACCGGGACCAAATCACAGTGGTCACTGATGCTAAAAAGTGAAAAATCTGCCCAAACAGGGCATAAAAAGACACCTTACCACCTTTTCCATCAAGAAGATGATGATTGCAGCCACTTGGCTGTGAAAAGTGTGCTTTTTGAGCTTTTTACGCTCTGAAAACGCTTATTTCACCATATGCAGTCACATACCGGGACCAAATCACAGTGGTCACTCATGCTAAAAAGTGAAAAATCTGCCCAAACAGGGCATAAAAAGACACAAAACCACCTTTTCCATCAAGAAGATGATGATTGCAGCCACTTGGCTGTGAAAAGTGTGCTTTTTGAGCTTTTTACGCTCTGAACACGCTTATTTCACCATATGCAGTCACATACCGGGACCAAATCAGAGTGGTCACTGATGCTAAAAAGTGAAAAATCTGCCAAAACAGGGCATAAAAAGACACAAAACCACCTTTTCCATCAAGAAGATGATGATTGCAGCCACTTGGCTGTGAAAAGTGTGCTTTTTGAGCTTTTTACGCTCTGAAAACGCTTATTTCACCATATGCAGTCACATACCGGGACCAAATCACAGTGGTCACTCATGCTAAAAAGTGAAAAATCTGCCAATTTAGGGCATAAAAACACACAAAACCACCTTTTCCATCAAGAAGATGATGATTGCAGCCACTTGGCTGTGAAAAGTGTGCTTTTTGAGCTTTTTACGCTCTGAAAACGCTTATTTCACCATATGCAGTCACATAACGGGACCAAATCACAGTGGTCACTCATGCTAAAAAGTGAAAAATCTGCCAATTTAGGGCATAAAAAGACACAAAACCACCTTTTCCATCAAGAAGATGATGATTGCAGCCACTTGGCTGTGAAAAGTGTGCTTTTTGAGCTTTTTACGCTCTGAAAACGCTTATTTCACCATATGCAGTCACATACCGGGACCAAATCACAGTGGTCACTCATGCTAAAAAGTGAAAAATCTGCCAATTTAGGGCATAAAAAGACACAAAACCACCTTTTCCATCAAGAAGATGATGATTGCAGCCACTTGGCTGTGAAAAGTGTGCTTTTTGAGATTTTTACGCTCTGAAAACGCTTATTTCACCATATGCAGTCACATACCGGGACCAAATCAGAGTGGTCACTGATGCTAAAAAGTGAAAAATTTGCCAAAACAGGGCATAAAAAGACACCTTACCACCTTTTCCATCAAGAAGATGATGATTGCAGCCACTTGGCTGTGAAAAGTGTGCTTTTTGAGCTTTTTACGCTCTGAAAACGCTTATTTCACCATATGCAGTCACATACCGGGACCAAATCACAGTGGTCACTCATGCTAAAAAGTGAAAAATCTGCCAATTTAGGGCATAAAAAGACACAAAACCACCTTTTCCATCAAGAAGATGATGATTGCAGCCACTTGGCTGTGAAAAGTGTGCTTTTTGAGATTTTTACGCTCTGAAAACGCTTATTTCACCATATGCAGTCACATACCGGGACCAAATCAGAGTGGTCACTGATGCTAAAAAGTGAAAAATTTGCCAAAACAGGGCATAAAAAGACACAAAACCACCTTTTCCATCAAGAAGATGATGATTGCAGCCACTTGGCTGTGAAAAGTGTGCTTTTTGAGCTTTTTACGCTCTGAAAACGCTTATTTCACCATATGCAGTCACCTACCGGGACCAAATCACAGTGGTCACTCATGCTAAAAAGTGAAAAATCTGCCAATTTAGGGCATAAAAAGACACAAAACCACCTTTTCCATCAAGAAGATGATGATTGCAGCCACTTGGCTGTGAAAAGTGTGCTTTTTGAGCTTTTTACGCTCTGAAAACGCTTATTTCACCATATGCAGTCACATACCGGGACCAAATCAGAGTGGTCACTGATGCTAAAAAGTGAAAAATCTACCCAAACAGGGCATAAAAAGACACAAAACCACCTTTTCCATCAAGAAGATGATGATTGCAGCCACTTGGCTGTGAAAAGTGTGCTTTTTGAGCTTTTTACGCTCTGAAAACGCTTATTTCACCATATGCAGTCACATACCGGGACCAAATCACAGTGGTCACTCATGCTAAAAAGTGAAAAATCTGCCAATTTAGGGCATAAAAAGACACCTTACCACCTTTTCCATCAAGAAGATGATGATTGCAGCCACTTGGCTGTGAAAAGTGTGCTTTTTGAGCTTTTTACGCTCTGAAAACGCTTATTTCACCATATGCAGTCACATACCGGGACCAAATCACAGTGGTCACTCATGCTAAAAAGTGAAAAATCTGCCAATTTAGGGCACCAAAAGACACAAAACCACCTTTTCCATCAAGAAGATGATGATTGCAGCCACTTGGCTGTGAAAAGTGTGCTTTTTGAGCTTTTTACGCTCTGAAAACGCTTATTTCACCATATGCAGTCACATACCGGGACCAAATCAGAGTGGTCACTGATGCTAAAAAGTGAAAAATCTGCCCAAACAGGGCATAAAAAGACACAAAACCACCTTTTCCATCAAGAAGATGATGACTGCAGCCACTTGGCTGTGAAAAGTGTGCTTTTTGAGCTTTTTACGCTCTGAAAACGCTTATTTCACCATATGCAGTCACATACCGGGACCAAATCACAGTGGTCACTCATGCTAAAAAGTGAAAAATCTGCCAATTTAGGGCATAAAAAGACACAAAACCACCTTTTCCATCAAGAAGATGATGATTGCAGCCACTTGGCTGTGAAAAGTGTGCTTTTTGAGCTTTTTACGCTCTGAAAACGCTTATTTCACCATATGCAGTCACATACCGGGACCAAATCAGAGTGGTCACTGATGCTAAAAAGTGAAAAATCTGCCCAAACAGGGCATAAAAAGACACAAAACCACCTTTTCCATCAAGAAGATGATGATTGCAGCCACTTGGCTGTGAAAAGTGTGCTTTTTGAGCTTTTTACGCTCTGAAAACGCTTATTTCACCATATGCAGTCACATACCGGGACCAAATCACAGTGGTCACTGATGCTAAAAAGTGAAAAATCTGCCCAAACAGGGCATAAAAAGACACCTTACCACCTTTTCCTTCAAGAAGATGATGATTGCAGCCACTTGGCTGTGAAAAGTGTGCTTTTTGAGCTTTTTACGCTCTGAAAACGCTTATTTCACCATATGCAGTCACATACCGGGACCAAATCAGAGTGGTCACTGATGCTAAAAAGTGAAAAATCTGCCCAAACAGGGCATAAAAAGACACAAAACCACCTTTTCCATCAAGAAGATGATGATTGCAGCCACTTGGCTGTGAAAAGTGTGCTTTTTGAGCTTTTTACGCTCTGAAAACGCTTATTTCACCATATGCAGTCACATACCGGGACCAAATCACAGTGGTCACTCATGCTAAAAAGTGAAAAATCTGCCAATTTAGGGCATAAAAACACACAAAACCACGTTTTCCATCAAGAAGATGATGATTGCAGCCACTTGGCTGTGAAAAGTGTGCTTTTTGAGCTTTTTACGCTCTGAAAACGCTTATTTCACCATATGCAGTCACATACCGGGACCAAATCACAGTGGTCACTCATGCTAAAAGGTGAAAAATCTGCCCAAACAGGGCATAAAAAGACACAAAACCACGTTTTCCATCAAGAAGATGATGATTGCAGCCACTTGGCTGTGAAAAGTGTGCTTTTTGAGCTTTTTACGCTCTGAAAACGCTTATTTCACCATATGCAGTCACATACCGGGACCAAATCACAGTGGTCACTCATGCTAAAAAGTGAAAAATCTGCCAATTTAGGGCATAAAAACACACAAAACCACCTTTTCCATCAAGAAGATGATGATTGCAGCCACTTGGCTGTGAAAAGTGTGCTTTTTGAGCTTTTTACGCTCTGAAAACGCTTATTTCACCATATGCAGTCACATACCGGGACCAAATCACAGTGGTCACTGATGCTAAAAAGTGAAAAATCTGCCAAAACAGGGCATAAAAAGACACAAAACCACCTTTTCCATCAAGAAGATGATGATTGCAGCCACTTGGCTGTGAAAAGTGTGCTTTTTGAGCTTTTTACGCTCTGAAAACGCTGATTTCACCATATGCAGTCACATACCGGGACCAAATCACAGTGGTCACTCATGCTAAAAAGTGAAAAATCTGCCAATTTAGGGCATAAAAACACACAAAACCACCTTTTCCATCAAGAAGATGATGATTGCAGCCACTTGGCTGTGAAAAGTGTGCTTTTTGAGCTTTTTACGCTCTGAAAACGCTGATTTCACCATATGCAGTCACATACCGGGACCAAATCACAGTGGTCACTCATGCTAAAAGGTGAAAAATCTGCCCAAACAGGGCATAAAAAGACACCTTACCACCTTTTCCATCAAGAAGATGAAGATTGCAGCCACTTGGCTGTGAAAAGTGTGCTTTTTGAGCTTTTTACGCTCTGAAAACGCTTATTTCACCATATGCAGTCACATACCGGGACCAAATCACAGTGGTCACTCATGCTAAAAGGTGAAAAATCTGCCCAAACAGGGCATAAAAAGACACCTTACCACCTTTTCCATCAAGAAGATGAAGATTGCAGCCACTTGGCTGTGAAAAGTGTGCTTTTTGAGCTTTTTAGGCTCTGAAAACGCTTATTTCACCATATGCAGTCACATACCGGGACCAAATCACAGTGGTCACTCATGCTAAAAAGTGAAAAATCTGCCAATTTAGGGCATAAAAAGACACAAAACCACCTTTTCCATCAAGAAGATGATGATTGCAGCCACTTGGCTGTGAAAAGTGTGCTTTTTGAGCTTTTTACGCTCTGAAAACGCTTATTTCACCATATGCAGTCACATACCGGGACCAAATCACAGTGGTCACTCATGCTAAAAAGTGAAAAATCTGCCAATTTAGGGCATAAAAACACACAAAACCACCTTTTCCATCAAGAAGATGATGATTGCAGCCACTTGGCTGTGAAAAGTGTGCTTCTTGAGCTTTTTACGCTCTGAAAACGCTGATTTCACCATATGCAGTCACATACCGGGACCAAATCACAGTGGTCACTCATGCTAAAAGGTGAAAAATCTGCCCAAACAGGGCATAAAAAGACACCTTACCACCTTTTCCATCAAGAAGATGAAGATTGCAGCCACTTGGCTGTGAAAAGTGTGCTTTTTGAGCTTTTTACGCTCTGAAAACGCTTATTTCACCATATGCAGTCACATACCGGGACCAAATCACAGTGGTCACTCATGCTAAAAAGTGAAAAATCTGCCAATTTAGGGCATAAACAGACACAAAACCACCTTTTCCATCAAGAAGATGATGATTGCAGCCACTTGGCTGTGAAAAGTGTGCTTTTTGAGCTTTTTACGCTCTGAAAACGCTTATTTCACCATATGCAGTCACATACCGGGACCAAATCAGAGTGGTCACTCATGCTAAAAAGTGAAAAATCTGCCAAAACAGGGCATAAAAAGACACAAAAACACCTTTTCCATCAAGAAGATGATGATTGCAGCCACTTGGCTGTGAAAAGTGTGCTTTTTGAGCTTTTTACGCTCTGAAAACGCTTATTTCACCATATGCAGTCACATACCGGGACCAAATCACAGTGGTCACTGATGCTAAAAAGTGAAAAATCTGCCAATTTAGGGCATAAAAACACACAAAACCACCTTTTCCATCAAGAAGATGATGATTGCAGCCACTTGGCTGTGAAAAGTGTGCTTTTTGAGCTTTTTACGCTCTGAAAACGCTTATTTCACCATATGCAGTCACATACCGGGACCAAATCACAGTGGTCACTCATGCTAAAAAGTGAAAAATCTGCCAATTTAGGGCATAAAAAGACACTAAACCACCTTTTCCATCAAGAAGATGATGATTGCAGCCACTTGGCTGTGAAAAGTGTGCTTTTTGAGCTTTTTACGCTCTGAAAACGCTTATTTCACCATATGCAGTCACATACCGGGACCAAATCACAGTGGTCACTCATGCTAAAAAGTGAAAAATCTGCCAATTTAGGGCACCAAAAGACACAAAACCACCTTTTCCATCAAGAAGATGATGATTGCAGCCACTTGGCTGTGAAAAGTGTGCTTTTTGAGCTTTTTACGCTCTGAAAACGCTTATTTCACCATATGCAGTCACATACCGGGACCAAATCACAGTGGTCACTGATGCAAAAAAGTGAAAAATCTGCCCAAACAGGGCATAAAAAGACACAAAACCACCTTTTCCATCAAGAAGATGATGATTGCAGCCACTTGGCTGTGAAAAGTGTGCTTTTTGAGCTTTTTACGCTCTGAAAACGCTTATTTCACCATATGCAGTCACATACCGGGACCAAATCAGAGTGGTCACTGATGCTAAAAAGTGAAAAATCTGCCCAAACAGGGCATAAAAAGACACAAAACCACCTTTTCCATCAAGAAGATGATGATTGCAGCCACTTGGCTGTGAAAAGTGTGCTTTTTGAGCTTTTTACGCTCTGAAAACGCTTATTTCACCATATGCAGTCACATACCGGGACCAAATCACAGTGGTCACTCATGCTAAAAAGTGAAAAATCTGCCAATTTAGGGCATAAAAAGACACAAAACCACCTTTTCCATCAAGAAGATGATGATTGCAGCCACTTGGCTGTGAAAAGTGTGCTTTTTGAGCTTTTTACGCTCTGAAAACGCTTATTTCACCATATGCAGTCACATACCGGGACCAAATCACAGTGGTCACTGATGCAAAAAAGTGAAAAATCTGCCCAAACAGGGCATAAAAAGACACAAAACCACCTTTTCCATCAAGAAGATGATGATTGCAGCCACTTGGCTGTGAAAAGTGTGCTTTTTGAGCTTTTTACGCTCTGAAAACGCTTATTTCACCATATGCAGTCACATACCGGGACCAAATCAGAGTGGTCACTGATGCTAAAAAGTGAAAAATCTGCCCAAACAGGGCATAAAAAGACACAAAACCACCTTTTCCATCAAGAAGATGATGATTGCAGCCACTTGGCTGTGAAAAGTGTGCTTTTTGAGCTTTTTACGCTCTGAAAACGCTTATTTCACCATATGCAGTCACATACCGGGACCAAATCAGAGTGGTCACTCATGCTAAAAAGTGAAAAATCTGCCAATTTAGGGCATAAAAAGACACAAAACCACCTTTTCCATCAAGAAGATGATGATTGCAGCCACTTGGCTGTGAAAAGTGTGCTTTTTGAGCTTTTTACGCTCTGAAAACGCTTATTTCACCATATGCAGTCACATACCGGGACCAAATCAGAGTGGTCACTGATGCTAAAAAGTGAAAAATCTGCCCAAACAGGGCATAAAAAGACACAAAACCACCTTTTCCATCAAGAAGATGATGATTGCAGCCACTTGGCTGTGAAAAGTGTGCTTTTTGAGCTTTTTACGCTCTGAAAACGCTTATTTCACCATATGCAGTCACATACCGGGACCAAATCAGAGTGGTCACTGATGCTAAAAAGTGAAAAATCTGCCCAAACAGGGCATAAAAAGACACAAAACCACCTTTTCCATCAAGAAGATGATGATTGCAGCCACTTGGCTGTGAAAAGTGTGCTTTTTGAGCTTTTTACGCTCTGAAAACGCTTATTTCACCATATGCAGTCACATACCGGGACCAAATCAGAGTGGTCACTCATGCTAAAAAGTGAAAAATCTGCCAATTTAGGGCATAAAAAGACACAAAACCACCTTTTCCATCAAGAAGATGATGATTGCAGCCACTTGGCTGTGAAAAGTGTGCTTTTTGAGCTTTTTACGCTCTGAAAACGCTTATTTCACCATATGCAGTCACATACCGGGACCAAATCAGAGTGGTCACTGATGCTAAAAAGTGAAAAATCTGCCCAAACAGGGCATAAAAAGACACAAAACCACCTTTTCCATCAAGAAGATGATGATTGCAGCCACTTGGCTGTGAAAAGTGTGCTTTTTGAGCTTTTTACGCTCTGAAAACGCTTATTTCACCATATGCAGTCACATACCGGGACCAAATCAGAGTGGTCACTCATGCTAAAAAGTGAAAAATCTGCCAAAACAGGGCATAAAAAGACACAAAACCACCTTTTCCATCAAGAAGATGATGATTGCAGCCACTTGGCTGTGAAAAGTGTGCTTTTTGAGCTTTTTACGCTCTGAAAACGCTTATTTCACCATATGCAGTCACATACCGGGACAAAATCAGAGTGGTCACTCATGCTAAAAAGTGAAAAATCTGCCCAAACAGGGCATAAAAAGACACAAAACCACCTTTTCCATCAAGAAGATGATGATTGCTGCCACTTGGCTGTGAAAACTGTGCTTTTTGAGCTTTTTACGCTCTGAAAACGCTTATTTCACCATATGCAGTCACATACCGGGACCAAATCACAGTTTTCACTGATGCTAAAAAGTGAAAAATCTGCCCAAACAGGGCATAAAAAGACACCTTACCACCTTTTCCATCAAGAAGATGATGATTGCAGCCACTTGGCTGTGAAAAGTGTGCTTTTTGAGCTTTTTACGCTCTGAAAACGCTTATTTCACCATATGCAGTCACATACCGGGACCAAATCACAGTGGTCACTCATGCTAAAAAGTGAAAAATCTGCCAATTTAGGGCATAAAAAGACACAAAACCACCTTTTCCATCAAGAAGATGATGATTGCAGCCACTTGGCTGTGAAAAGTGTGCTTTTTGAGCTTTTTACGCTCTGAAAACGCTTATTTCACCATATGCAGTCACATACCGGGACCAAATCACAGTGGTCACTCATGCTAAAAAGTGAAAAATCTGCCAATTTAGGGCATAAAAAGACACAAAACCACCTTTTCCATCAAGAAGATGATGATTGCAGCCACTTGGCTGTGAAAAGTGTGCTTTTTGAGCTTTTTACGCTCTGAAAACGCTTATTTCACCATATGCAGTCACATACCGGGACCAAATCACAGTGGTCACTCATGCTAAAAAGTGAAAAATCTGCCAATTTAGGGCATAAAAAGACACAAAACCACCTTTTCCATCAAGAAGATGATGATTGCAGCCACTTGGCTGTGAAAAGTGTGCTTTTTGAGCTTTTTACGCTCTGAAAACGCTTATTTCACCATATGCAGTCACATACCGGGACCAAATCAGAGTGGTCACTGATGCTAAAAAGTGAAAAATCTGCCCAAACAGGGCATAAAAAGACACAAAACCACCTTTTCCATCAAGAAGATGATGATTGCAGCCACTTGGCTGTGAAAAGTGTGCTTTTTGAGCTTTTTACGCTCTGAAAACGCTTATTTCACCATATGCAGTCACATACCGGGACCAAATCAGAGTGGTCACTCATGCTAAAAAGTGAAAAATCTGCCAAAACAGGGCATAAAAAGACACAAAACCACCTTTTCCATCAAGAAGATGATGATTGCAGCCACTTGGCTGTGAAAAGTGTGCTTTTTGAGCTTTTTACGCTCTGAAAACGCTTATTTCACCATATGCAGTCACATACCGGGACAAAATCAGAGTGGTCACTCATGCTAAAAAGTGAAAAATCTGCCCAAACAGGGCATAAAAAGACACAAAACCACCTTTTCCATCAAGAAGATGATGATTGCTGCCACTTGGCTGTGAAAACTGTGCTTTTTGAGCTTTTTACGCTCTGAAAACGCTTATTTCACCATATGCAGTCACATACCGGGACCAAATCACAGTTTTCACTGATGCTAAAAAGTGAAAAATCTGCCCAAACAGGGCATAAAAAGACACCTTACCACCTTTTCCATCAAGAAGATGATGATTGCAGCCACTTGGCTGTGAAAAGTGTGCTTTTTGAGCTTTTTACGCTCTGAAAACGCTTATTTCACCATATGCAGTCACATACCGGGACCAAATCACAGTGGTCACTCATGCTAAAAAGTGAAAAATCTGCCAAAACAGGGCATAAAAAGACACAAAACCACCTTTTCCATCAAGAAGATGATGATTGCAGCCACTTGGCTGTGAAAAGTGTGCTTTTTGAGCTTTTTACGCTCTGAAAACGCTTATTTCACCATATGCAGTCACATACCGGGACCAAATCACAGTGGTCACTGATGCTAAAAAGTGAAAAATCTGCCAAAACAGGGCATAAAAAGACACAAAACCACCTTTTCCATCAAGAAGATGATGATTGCAGCCACTTGGCTGTGAAAAGTGTGCTTTTTGAGCTTTTTACGCTCTGAAAACGCTTATTTCACCATATGCAGTCACATACCGGGACCAAATCAGAGTGGTCACTGATGCTAAAAAGTGAAAAATCTGCCCAAACAGGGCATAAAAAGACACAAAACCACCTTTTCCATCAAGAAGATGATGATTGCAGCCACTTGGCTGTGAAAAGTGTGCTTTTTGAGCTTTTTACGCTCTGAAAACGCTTATTTCACCATATGCAGTCACATACCGGGACCAAATCAGAGTGGTCACTCATGCTAAAAAGTGAAAAATCTGCCCAAACAGGGCATAAAAAGACACAAAACCACCTTTTCCATCAAGAAGATGATGATTGCAGCCACTTGGCTGTGAAAACTGTGCTTTTTGAGCTTTTTACGCTCTGAAAACGCTTATTTCACCATATGCAGTCACATACCGGGACCAAATCACAGTGGTCACTGATGCTAAAAAGTGAAAAATCTGCCCAAACAGGGCATAAAAAGACACCTTACCACCTTTTCCATCAAGAAGATGATGATTGCAGCCACTTGGCTGTGAAAAGTGTGCTTTTTGAGCTTTTTACGCTCTGAAAACGCTTATTTCACCATATGCAGTCACATACCGGGACCAAATCACAGTGGTCACTCATGCTAAAAAGTGAAAAATCTGCCCAAACAGGGCATAAAAAGACACAAAACCACCTTTTCCATCAAGAAGATGATGATTGCAGCCACTTGGCTGTGAAAAGTGTGCTTTTTGAGCTTTTTACGCTCTGAAAACGCTTATTTCACCATATGCAGTCACATACCGGGACCAAATCACAGTGGTCACTGATGCTAAAAAGAGAAAAATCTGCCCAAACAGGGCATAAAAAGACACCTTACCACCTTTTCCATCAAGAAGATGATGATTGCAGCCACTTGGCTGTGAAAAGTGTGCTTTTTGAGCTTTTTACGCTCTGAAAACGCTTATTTCACCATATGCAGTCACATACCGGGACCAAATCACAGTGGTCACTGATGCAAAAAAGTGAAAAATCTGCCCAAACAGGGCATAAAAAGACACAAAACCACCTTTTCCATCAAGAAGATGATGATTGCAGCCACTTGGCTGTGAAAAGTGTGCTTTTTGAGCTTTTTACGCTCTGAAAACGCTTATTTCACCATATGCAGTCACATACCGGGACCAAATCAGAGTGGTCACTGATGCTAAAAAGTGAAAAATCTGCCCAAACAGGGCATAAAAAGACACAAAACCACCTTTTCCATCAAGAAGATGATGATTGCAGCCACTTGGCTGTGAAAACTGTGCTTTTTGAGCTTTTTACGCTCTGAAAACGCTTATTTCACCATATGCAGTCACATACCGGGACCAAATCACAGTGGTCACTGATGCTAAAAAGTGAAAAATCTGCCCAAACAGGGCATAAAAAGACACCTTACCACCTTTTCCATCAAGAAGATGATGATTGCAGCCACTTGGCTGTGAAAAGTGTGCTTTTTGAGCTTTTTACGCTCTGAAAACGCTTATTTCACCATATGCAGTCACATACCGGGACCAAATCACAGTGGTCACTCATGCTAAAAAGTGAAAAATCTGCCCAAACAGGGCATAAAAAGACACAAAACCACCTTTTCCATCAAGAAGATGATGATTGCAGCCACTTGGCTGTGAAAACTGTGCTTTTTGAGCTTTTTACGCTCTGAAAACGCTTATTTCACCATATGCAGTCACATACCGGGACCAAATCAGAGTGGTCACTCATGCTAAAAAGTGAAAAATCTGCCAATTTAGGGCATAAAAAGACACAAAACCACCTTTTCCATCAAGAAGATGATGATTGCAGCCACTTGGCTGTGAAAAGTGTGCTTTTTGAGCTTTTTACGCTCTGAAAACGCTTATTTCACCATATGCAGTCACATACCGGGACCAAATCAGAGTGGTCACTGATGCTAAAAAGTGAAAAATCTGCCCAAACAGGGCATAAAAAGACACAAAACCACCTTTTCCATCAAGAAGATGATGATTGCAGCCACTTGGCTGTGAAAAGTGTGCTTTTTGAGCTTTTTACGCTCTGAAAACGCTTATTTCACCATATGCAGTCACATACCGGGACCAAATCAGAGTGGTCACTCATGCTAAAAAGTGAAAAATCTGCCCAAACAGGGCATAAAAAGACACAAAACCACCTTTTCCATCAAGAAGATGATGATTGCAGCCACTTGGCTGTGAAAACTGTGCTTTTTGAGCTTTTTACGCTCTGAAAACGCTTATTTCACCATATGCAGTCACATACCGGGACCAAATCACAGTGGTCACTGATGCTAAAAAGTGAAAAATCTGCCCAAACAGGGCATAAAAAGACACCTTACCACCTTTTCCATCAAGAAGATGATGATTGCAGCCACTTGGCTGTGAAAAGTGTGCTTTTTGAGCTTTTTACGCTCTGAAAACGCTTATTTCACCATATGCAGTCACATACCGGGACCAAATCACAGTGGTCACTCATGCTAAAAAGTGAAAAATCTGCCAAAACAGGGCATAAAAAGACACAAAACCACCTTTTCCATCAAGAAGATGATGATTGCAGCCACTTGGCTGTGAAAAGTGTGCTTTTTGAGCTTTTTACGCTCTGAAAACGCTTATTTCACCATATGCAGTCACATACCGGGACCAAATCACAGTGGTCACTGATGCTAAAAAGAGAAAAATCTGCCCAAACAGGGCATAAAAAGACACCTTACCACCTTTTCCATCAAGAAGATGATGATTGCAGCCACTTGGCTGTGAAAAGTGTGCTTTTTGAGCTTTTTACGCTCTGAAAACGCTTATTTCACCATATGCAGTCACATACCGGGACCAAATCATAGTGGTCACTGATGCAAAAAAGTCAAAAATCTGCCCAAACAGGGCATAAAAAGACACAAAACCACCTTTTCCATCAAGAAGATGATGATTGCAGCCACTTGGCTGTGAAAAGTGTGCTTTTTGAGCTTTTTACGCTCTGAAAACGCTTATTTCACCATATGCAGTCACATACCGGGACCAAATCAGAGTGGTCACTGATGCTAAAAAGTGAAAAATCTGCCCAAACAGGGCATAAAAAGACACAAAACCACCTTTTCCATCAAGAAGATGATGATTGCAGCCACTTGGCTGTGAAAAGTGTGCTTTTTGAGCTTTTTACGCTCTGAAAACGCTTATTTCACCATATGCAGTCACATACCGGGACCAAATCAGAGTGGTCACTCATGCTAAAAAGTGAAAAATCTGCCAATTTAGGGCATAAAAAGACACAAAACCACCTTTTCCATCAAGAAGATGATGATTGCAGCCACTTGGCTGTGAAAAGTGTGCTTTTTGAGCTTTTTACGCTCTGAAAACGCTTATTTCACCATATGCAGTCACATACCGGGACCAAATCACAGTGGTCACTGATGCTAAAAAGTGAAAAATCTGCCAATTTAGGGCATAAAAAGACACAAAACCACCTTTTCCATCAAGAAGATGATGATTGCAGCCACTTGGCTGTGAAAAGTGTGCTTTTTGAGCTTTTTACGCTCTGAAAACGCTTATTTCACCATATGCAGTCACATACCGGGACCAAATCAGAGTGGTCACTGATGCTAAAAAGTGAAAAATCTGCCCAAACAGGGCATAAAAAGACACAAAACCACCTTTTCCATCAAGAAGATGATGATTGCAGCCACTTGGCTGTGAAAAGTGTGCTTTTTGAGCTTTTTACGCTCTGAAAACGCTTATTTCACCATATGCAGTCACATACCGTGACCAAATCACAGTGGTCACTGATGCTAAAAAGTGAAAAATCTGCCAATTTAGGGCATAAAAAGACACAAAACCACCTTTTCCATCAAGAAGATGATGATTGCAGCCACTTGGCTGTGAAAAGTGTGCTTTTTGAGCTTTTTACGCTCTGAAAACGCTTATTTCACCATATGCAGTCACATACCGGGACCAAATCAGAGTGGTCACTGATGCTAAAAAGTGAAAAATCTGCCCAAACAGGGCATAAAAAGACACAAAACCACCTTTTCCATCAAGAAGATGATGATTGCAGCCACTTGGCTGTGAAAAGTGTGCTTTTTGAGCTTTTTACGCTCTGAAAACGCTTATTTCACCATATGCAGTCACATACCGGGACCAAATCAGAGTGGTCACTCATGCTAAAAAGTGAAAAATCTGCCCAAACAGGGCATAAAAAGACACAAAACCACCTTTTCCATCAAGAAGATGATGATTGCAGCCACTTGGCTGTGAAAACTGTGCTTTTTGAGCTTTTTACGCTCTGAAAACGCTTATTTCACCATATGCAGTCACATACCGGGACCAAATCACAGTGGTCACTGATGCTAAAAAGTGAAAAATCTGCCCAAACAGGGCATAAAAAGACACCTTACCACCTTTTCCATCAAGAAGATGATGATTGCAGCCACTTGGCTGTGAAAAGTGTGCTTTTTGAGCTTTTTACGCTCTGAAAACGCTTATTTCACCATATGCAGTCACATACCGGGACCAAATCACAGTGGTCACTGATGCAAAAAAGTGAAAAATCTGCCCAAACAGGGCATAAAAAGACACAAAACCACCTTTTCCATCAAGAAGATGATGATTGCAGCCACTTGGCTGTGAAAAGTGTGCTTTTTGAGCTTTTTACGCTCTGAAAACGCTTATTTCACCATATGCAGTCACATACCGGGACCAAATCAGAGTGGTCACTGATGCTAAAAAGTGAAAAATCTGCCAAAACAGGGCATAAAAAGACACAAAACCACCTTTTCCATCAAGAAGATGATGATTGCAGCCACTTGGCTGTGAAAAGTGTGCTTTTTGAGCTTTTTACGCTCTGAAAACGCTTATTTCACCATATGCAGTCACATACCGGGACCAAATCAGAGTGGTCACTCATGCTAAAAAGTGAAAAATCTGCCAATTTAGGGCATAAAAAGACACAAAACCACCTTTTCCATCAAGAAGATGATGATTGCAGCCACTTGGCTGTGAAAAGTGTGCTTTTTGAGCTTTTTACGCTCTGAAAACGCTTATTTCACCATATGCAGTCACATACCGGGACCAAATCACAGTGGTCACTGATGCTAAAAAGTGAAAAATCTGCCAATTTAGGGCATAAAAAGACACAAAACCACCTTTTCCATCAAGAAGATGATGATTGCAGCCACTTGGCTGTGAAAAGTGTGCTTTTTGAGCTTTTTACGCTCTGAAAACGCTTATTTCACCATATGCAGTCACATACCGGGACCAAATCAGAGTGGTCACTGATGCTAAAAAGTGAAAAATCTGCCCAAACAGGGCATAAAAAGACACAAAACCACCTTTTCCATCAAGAAGATGATGATTGCAGCCACTTGGCTGTGAAAAGTGTGCTTTTTGAGCTTTTTACGCTCTGAAAAGGCTTATTTCACCATATGCAGTCACATACCGGGACCAAATCAGAGTGGTCACTCATGCTAAAAAGTGAAAAATCTGCCCAAACAGGGCATAAAAAGACACAAAACCACCTTTTCCATCAAGAAGATGATGATTGCAGCCACTTGGCTGTGAAAAGTGTGCTTTTTGAGCTTTTTACGCTCTGAAAACGCTTATTTCACCATATGCAGTCACATACCGGGACCAAATCAGAGTGGTCACTCATGCTAAAAAGTGAAAAATCTGCCAATTTAGGGCATAAAAAGACACAAAACCACCTTTTCCATCAAGAAGATGATGATTGCAGCCACTTGGCTGTGAAAAGTGTGCTTTTTGAGCTTTTTACGCTCTGAAAACGCTTATTTCACCATATGCAGTCACATACCGGGACCAAATCACAGTGGTCACTGATGCAAAAAAGTGAAAAATCTGCCCAAACAGGGCATAAAAAGACACAAAACCACCTTTTCCATCAAGAAGATGATGATTGCAGCCACTTGGCTGTGAAAAGTGTGCTTTTTGAGCTTTTTACGCTCTGAAAACGCTTATTTCACCATATGCAGTCACATACCGGGACCAAATCAGAGTGGTCACTGATGCTAAAAAGTGAAAAATCTGCCCAAACAGGGCATAAAAAGACACAAAACCACCTTTTCCATCAAGAAGATGATGATTGCAGCCACTTGGCTGTGAAAAGATGTTTTTTGAGCTTTTTACGCTCTGAAAACGCTTATTTCACCATATGCAGTCACATACCGGGACCAAATCAGAGTGGTCACTCATGCTAAAAAGTGAAAAATCTGCCAATTTAGGGCATAAAAAGACACAAAACCACCTTTTCCATCAAGAAGATGATGATTGCAGCCACTTGGCTGTGAAAAGTGTGCTTTTTGAGCTTTTTACGCTCTGAAAACGCTTATTTCACCATATGCAGTCACATACCGGGACCAAATCACAGTGGTCACTGATGCTAAAAAGTGAAAAATCTGCCAATTTAGGGCATAAAAAGACACAAAACCACCTTTTCCATCAAGAAGATGATGATTGCAGCCACTTGGCTGTGAAAACTGTGCTTTTTGAGCTTTTTACGCTCTGAAAACGCTTATTTCACCATATGCAGTCACATACCGGGACCAAATCACAGTGGTCACTCATGCTAAAAAGTGAAAAATCTGCCCAAACAGGGCATAAACAGACACAAAACCACCTTTTCCATCAAGAAGATGATGATTGCAGCCACTTGGCTGTGAAAAGTGTGCTTTTTGAGCTTTTTACGCTCTGAAAACGCTTATTTCACCATATGCAGTCACATACCGGGACCAAATCACAGTGGTCACTGATGCTAAAAAGTGAAAAATCTGCCCAAACAGGGCATAAAAAGACACCTTACCACCTTTTCCATCAAGAAGATGATGATTGCAGCCACTTGGCTGTGAAAAGTGTGCTTTTTGAGCTTTTTACGCTCTGAAAACGCTTATTTCACCATATGCAGTCACATACCGGGACCAAATCACAGTGGTCACTCATGCTAAAAAGTGAAAAATCTGCCAATTTAGGGCACCAAAAGACACAAAACCACCTTTTCCATCAAGAAGATGATGATTGCAGCCACTTGGCTGTGAAAAGTGTGCTTTTTGAGCTTTTTACGCTCTGAAAACGCTTATTTCACCATATGCAGTCACATACCGGGACCAAATCAGAGTGGTCACTCATGCTAAAAAGTGAAAAATCTGCCAATTTAGGGCATAAAAAGACACAAAACCACCTTTTCCATCAAGAAGATGATGATTGCAGCCACTTGGCTGTGAAAAGTGTGCTTTTTGAGCTTTTTACGCTCTGAAAACGCTTATTTCACCATATGCAGTCACATACCGGGACCAAATCACAGTGGTCACTGATGCTAAAAAGTGAAAAATCTGCCAATTTAGGGCATAAAAAGACACAAAACCACCTTTTCCATCAAGAAGATGATGATTGCAGCCACTTGGCTGTGAAAAGTGTGCTTTTTGAGCTTTTTACGCTCTGAAAACGCTTATTTCACCATATGCAGTCACATACCGGGACCAAATCAGAGTGGTCACTCATGCTAAAAAGTGAAAAATCTGCCAATTTAGGGCATAAAAAGACACAAAACCACCTTTTCCATCAAGAAGATGATGATTGCAGCCACTTGGCTGTGAAAAGTGTGCTTTTTGAGCTTTTTACGCTCTGAAAACGCTTATTTCACCATATGCAGTCACATACCGGGACCAAATCACAGTGGTCACTGATGCTAAAAAGTGAAAAATCTGCCAATTTAGGGCATAAAAAGACACAAAACCACCTTTTCCATCAAGAAGATGATGATTGCAGCCACTTGGCTGTGAAAACTGTGCTTTTTGAGCTTTTTACGCTCTGAAAACGCTTATTTCACCATATGCAGTCACATACCGGGACCAAATCACAGTGGTCACTCATGCTAAAAAGTGAAAAATCTGCCCAAACAGGGCATAAACAGACACAAAACCACCTTTTCCATCAAGAAGATGATGATTGCAGCCACTTGGCTGTGAAAAGTGTGCTTTTTGAGCTTTTTACGCTCTGAAAACGCTTATTTCACCATATGCAGTCACATACCGGGACCAAATCACAGTGGTCACTGATGCAAAAAAGTGAAAAATCTGCCCAAACAGGGCATAAAAAGACACAAAACCACCTTTTCCATCAAGAAGATGATGATTGCAGCCACTTGGCTGTGAAAAGTGTGCTTTTTGAGCTTTTTACGCTCTGAAAACGCTTATTTCACCATATGCAGTCACATACCGGGACCAAATCACAGTGGTCACTCATGCTAAAAAGTGAAAAATCTGCCAATTTAGGGCACCAAAAGACACAAAACCACCTTTTCCATCAAGAAGATGATGATTGCAGCCACTTGGCTGTGAAAAGTGTGCTTTTTGAGCTTTTTACGCTCTGAAAACGCTTATTTCACCATATGCAGTCACATACCGGGACCAAATCAGAGTGGTCACTGATGCTAAAAAGTGAAAAATCTGCCCAAACAGGGCATAAAAAGACACAAAACCACCTTTTCCATCAAGAAGATGATGATTGCAGCCACTTGGCTGTGAAAAGTGTGCTTTTTGAGCTTTTTACGCTCTGAAAACGCTTATTTCACCATATGCAGTCACATACCGGGACCAAATCAGAGTGGTCACTCATGCTAAAAAGTGAAAAATCTGCCCAAACAGGGCATAAAAAGACACAAAACCACCTTTTCCATCAAGAAGATGATGATTGCAGCCACTTGGCTGTGAAAACTGTGCTTTTTGAGCTTTTTACGCTCTGAAAACGCTTATTTCACCATATGCAGTCACATACCGGGACCAAATCACAGTGGTCACTGATGCTAAAAAGTGAAAAATCTGCCCAAACAGGGCATAAAAAGACACCTTACCACCTTTTCCATCAAGAAGATGATGATTGCAGCCACTTGGCTGTGAAAAGTGTGCTTTTTGAGCTTTTTACGCTCTGAAAACGCTTATTTCACCATATGCAGTCACATACCGGGACCAAATCACAGTGGTCACTGATGCTAAAAAGTGAAAAATCTGCCCAAACAGGGCATAAAAAGACACCTTACCACCTTTTCCATCAAGAAGATGATGATTGCAGCCACTTGGCTGTGAAAAGTGTGCTTTTTGAGCTTTTTACGCTCTGAAAACGCTTATTTCACCATATGCAGTCACATACCGGGACCAAATCACAGTGGTCACTGATGCTAAAAAGTGAAAAATCTGCCAATTTAGGGCATAAAAAGACACAAAACCACCTTTTCCATTAAGAAGATGATGATTGCAGCCACTTGGCTGTGAAAAGTGTGCTTTTTGAGCTTTTTACGCTCTGAAAACGCTTATTTCACCATATGCAGTCACATACCGGGACCAAATCACAGTGGTCACTCATGCTAAAAAGTGAAAAATCTGCCAAAACAGGGCATAAAAAGACACAAAACCACCTTTTCCACCAAGAAGATGATGATTGCAGCCACTTGGCTGTGAAAAGTGTGCTTTTTGAGCTTTTTACGCTCTGAAAACGCTTATTTCACCATATGCAGTCATATACCGGGACCAAATCACAGTGGTCACTGATGCAAAAAAGTGAAAAATCTGCCAATTTAGGGCATAAAAAGACACAAAACCACCTTTTCCATCAAGAAGATGATGATTGCAGCCACTTGGCTGTGAAAAGTGTGCTTTTTGAGCTTTTTACGCTCTGAAAACGCTTATTTCACCATATGCAGTCACATACCGGGACCAAATCACAGTGGTCACTGATGCTAAAAAGTGAAAAATCTGCCAATTTAGGGCATAAAAAGACACAAAACCACCTTTTCCATCAAGAAGATGATGATTGCAGCCACTTGGCTGTGAAAACTGTGCTTTTTGAGCTTTTTACGCTCTGAAAACGCTTATTTCACCATATGCAGTCACATACCGGGACCAAATCACAGTGGTCACTCATGCTAAAAAGTGAAAAATCTGCCCAAACAGGGCATAAACAGACACAAAACCACCTTTTCCATCAAGAAGATGATGATTGCAGCCACTTGGCTGTGAAAAGTGTGCTTTTTGAGCTTTTTACGCTCTGAAAACGCTTATTTCACCATATGCAGTCACATACCGGGACCAAATCACAGTGGTCACTGATGCTAAAAAGTGAAAAATCTGCCCAAACAGGGCATAAAAAGACACCTTACCACCTTTTCCATCAAGAAGATGATGATTGCAGCCACTTGGCTGTGAAAAGTGTGCTTTTTGAGCTTTTTACGCTCTGAAAACGCTTATTTCACCATATGCAGTCACATACCGGGACCAAATCACAGTGGTCACTCATGCTAAAAAGTGAAAAATCTGCCAATTTAGGGCACCAAAAGACACAAAACCACCTTTTCCATCAAGAAGATGATGATTGCAGCCACTTGGCTGTGAAAAGTGTGCTTTTTGAGCTTTTTACGCTCTGAAAACGCTTATTTCACCATATGCAGTCACATACCGGGACCAAATCACAGTGGTCACTGATGCAAAAAAGTGAAAAATCTGCCCAAACAGGGCATAAAAAGACACAAAACCACCTTTTCCATCAAGAAGATGATGATTGCAGCCACTTGGCTGTGAAAAGTGTGCTTTTTGAGCTTTTTACGCTCTGAAAACGCTTATTTCACCATATGCAGTCACATACCGGGACCAAATCAGAGTGGTCACTGATGCTAAAAAGTGAAAAATCTGCCCAAACAGGGCATAAAAAGACACAAAACCACCTTTTCCATCAAGAAGATGATGATTGCAGCCACTTGGCTGTGAAAAGTGTGCTTTTTGAGCTTTTTACGCTCTGAAAACGCTTATTTCACCATATGCAGTCACATACCGGGACCAAATCACAGTGGTCACTCATGCTAAAAAGTGAAAAATCTGCCAATTTAGGGCACCAAAAGACACAAAACCACCTTTTCCATCAAGAAGATGATGATTGCAGCCACTTGGCTGTGAAAAGTGTGCTTTTTGAGCTTTTTACGCTCTGAAAACGCTTATTTCACCATATGCAGTCACATACCGGGACCAAATCAGAGTGGTCACTGATGCTAAAAAGTGAAAAATCTGCCCAAACAGGGCATAAAAAGACACAAAACCACCTTTTCCATCAAGAAGATGATGATTGCAGCCACTTGGCTGTGAAAAGTGTGCTTTTTGAGCTTTTTACGCTCTGAAAACGCTTATTTCACCATATGCAGTCACATACCGGGACCAAATCAGAGTGGTCACTCATGCTAAAAAGTGAAAAATCTGCCCAAACAGGGCATAAAAAGACACAAAACCACCTTTTCCATCAAGAAGATGATGATTGCAGCCACTTGGCTGTGAAAACTGTGCTTTTTGAGCTTTTTACGCTCTGAAAACGCTTATTTCACCATATGCAGTCACATACCGGGACCAAATCACAGTGGTCACTGATGCTAAAAAGTGAAAAATCTGCCCAAACAGGGCATAAAAAGACACCTTACCACCTTTACCATCAAGAAGATGATGATTGCAGCCACTTGGCTGTGAAAAGTGTGCTTTTTGAGCTTTTTACGCTCTGAAAACGCTTATTTCACCATATGCAGTCACATACCGGGACCAAATCACAGTGGTCACTGATGCAAAAAAGTGAAAAATCTGCCAATTTAGGGCATAAAAAGACACAAAACCACCTTTTCCATCAAGAAGATGATGATTGCAGCCACTTGGCTGTGAAAAGTGTGCTTTTTGAGCTTTTTACGCTCTGAAAACGCTTATTTCACCATATGCAGTCACATACCGGGACCAAATCACAGTGGTCACTGATGCTAAAAAGTGAAAAATCTGCCAAAACAGGGCATAAAAAGACACAAAACCACCTTTTCCATCAAGAAGATGATGATTGCAGCCACTTAGCTTTGAAAAGTGTGCTTTTTGAGCTTTTTACGCTCTGAAAACGCTTATTTCACCATATGGAGTCAAATACCGGGACCAAATCACAGTGGTCACTGATGCTAAAAAGTGAAAAATCTGCCAATTTAGGGCATAAAAAGACACAAAACCACCTTTTCCATCAAGAAGATGATGATTGCAGCCACTTGGCTGTGAAAAGTGTGCTTTTTGAGCTTTTTACGCTCTGAAAACGCTTATTTCACCATATGCAGTCACATACCGGGACCAAATCACAGTGGTCACTCATGCTAAAAAGTGAAAAATCTGCCCAAACAGGGCATAAACAGACACAAAACCACCTTTTCCATCAAGAAGATGATGATTGCAGCCACTTGGCTGTGAAAAGTGTGCTTTTTGAGCTTTTTACGCTCTGAAAACGCTTATTTCACCATATGCAGTCACATACCGGGACCAAATCACAGTGGTCACTGATGCTAAAAAGTGAAAAATCTGCCCAAACAGGGCATAAAAAGACACCTTACCACCTTTTCCATCAAGAAGATGATGATTGCAGCCACTTGGCTGTGAAAAGTGTGCTTTTTGAGCTTTTTACGCTCTGAAAACGCTTATTTCACCATATGCAGTCACATACCGGGACCAAATCACAGTGGTCACTCATGCTAAAAAGTGAAAAATCTGCCAATTTAGGGCACCAAAAGACACAAAACCACCTTTTCCATCAAGAAGATGATGATTGCAGCCACTTGGCTGTGAAAAGTGTGCTTTTTGAGCTTTTTACGCTCTGAAAACGCTTATTTCACCATATGCAGTCACATACCGGGACCAAATCAGAGTGGTCACTCATGCTAAAAAGTGAAAAATCTGCCAATTTAGGGCATAAAAAGACACAAAACCACCTTTTCCATCAAGAAGATGATGATTGCAGCCACTTGGCTGTGAAAAGTGTGCTTTTTGAGCTTTTTACGCTCTGAAAACGCTTATTTCACCATATGCAGTCACATACCGGGACCAAATCACAGTGGTCACTGATGCTAAAAAGTGAAAAATCTGCCAATTTAGGGCATAAAAAGACACAAAACCACCTTTTCCATCAAGAAGATGATGATTGCAGCCACTTGGCTGTGAAAAGTGTGCTTTTTGAGCTTTTTACGCTCTGAAAACGCTTATTTCACCATATGCAGTCACATACCGGGACCAAATCAGAGTGGTCACTCATGCTAAAAAGTGAAAAATCTGCCAATTTAGGGCATAAAAAGACACAAAACCACCTTTTCCATCAAGAAGATGATGATTGCAGCCACTTGGCTGTGAAAAGTGTGCTTTTTGAGCTTTTTACGCTCTGAAAACGCTTATTTCACCATATGCAGTCACATACCGGGACCAAATCACAGTGGTCACTGATGCTAAAAAGTGAAAAATCTGCCAATTTAGGGCATAAAAAGACACAAAACCACCTTTTCCATCAAGAAGATGATGATTGCAGCCACTTGGCTGTGAAAACTGTGCTTTTTGAGCTTTTTACGCTCTGAAAACGCTTATTTCACCATATGCAGTCACATACCGGGACCAAATCACAGTGGTCACTCATGCTAAAAAGTGAAAAATCTGCCCAAACAGGGCATAAACAGACACAAAACCACCTTTTCCATCAAGAAGATGATGATTGCAGCCATTTGGCTGTGAAAAGTGTGCTTTTTGAGCTTTTTACGCTCTGAAAACGCTTATTTCACCATATGCAGTCACATACCGGGACCAAATCACAGTGGTCACTGATGCAAAAAAGTGAAAAATCTGCCCAAACAGGGCATAAAAAGACACAAAACCACCTTTTCCATCAAGAAGATGATGATTGCAGCCACTTGGCTGTGAAAAGTGTGCTTTTTGAGCTTTTTACGCTCTGAAAACGCTTATTTCACCATATGCAGTCACATACCGGGACCAAATCAGAGTGGTCACTGATGCTAAAAAGTGAAAAATCTGCCCAAACAGGGCATAAAAAGACACAAAACCACCTTTTCCATCAAGAAGATGATGATTGCAGCCACTTGGCTGTGAAAAGTGTGCTTTTTGAGCTTTTTACGCTCTGAAAACGCTTATTTCACCATATGCAGTCACATACCGGGACCAAATCACAGTGGTCACTCATGCTAAAAAGTGAAAAATCTGCCAATTTAGGGCACCAAAAGACACAAAACCACCTTTTCCATCAAGAAGATGATGATTGCAGCCACTTGGCTGTGAAAAGTGTGCTTTTTGAGCTTTTTACGCTCTGAAAACGCTTATTTCACCATATGCAGTCACATACCGGGACCAAATCAGAGTGGTCACTGATGCTAAAAAGTGAAAAATCTGCCCAAACAGGGCATAAAAAGACACAAAACCACCTTTTCCATCAAGAAGATGATGATTGCAGCCACTTGGCTGTGAAAAGTGTGCTTTTTGAGCTTTTTACGCTCTGAAAACGCTTATTTCACCATATGCAGTCACATACCGGGACCAAATCAGAGTGGTCACTCATGCTAAAAAGTGAAAAATCTGCCCAAACAGGGCATAAAAAGACACAAAACCACCTTTTCCATCAAGAAGATGATGATTGCAGCCACTTGGCTGTGAAAACTGTGCTTTTTGAGCTTTTTACGCTCTGAAAACGCTTATTTCACCATATGCAGTCACATACCGGGACCAAATCACAGTGGTCACTGATGCTAAAAAGTGAAAAATCTGCCCAAACAGGGCATAAAAAGACACCTTACCACCTTTTCCATCAAGAAGATGATGATTGCAGCCACTTGGCTGTGAAAAGTGTGCTTTTTGAGCTTTTTACGCTCTGAAAACGCTTATTTCACCATATGCAGTCACATACCGGGACCAAATCACAGTGGTCACTGATGCTAAAAAGTGAAAAATCTGCCCAAACAGGGCATAAAAAGACACCTTACCACCTTTTCCATCAAGAAGATGATGATTGCAGCCACTTGGCTGTGAAAAGTGTGCTTTTTGAGCTTTTTACGCTCTGAAAACGCTTATTTCACCATATGCAGTCACATACCGGGACCAAATCACAGTGGTCACTGATGCTAAAAAGTGAAAAATCTGCCAATTTAGGGCATAAAAAGACACAAAACCACCTTTTCCATTAAGAAGATGATGATTGCAGCCACTTGGCTGTGAAAAGTGTGCTTTTTGAGCTTTTTACGCTCTGAAAACGCTTATTTCACCATATGCAGTCACATACCGGGACCAAATCACAGTGGTCACTCATGCTAAAAAGTGAAAAATCTGCCAAAACAGGGCATAAAAAGACACAAAACCACCTTTTCCACCAAGAAGATGATGATTGCAGCCACTTGGCTGTGAAAAGTGTGCTTTTTGAGCTTTTTACGCTCTGAAAACGCTTATTTCACCATATGCAGTCATATACCGGGACCAAATCACAGTGGTCACTGATGCAAAAAAGTGAAAAATCTGCCAATTTAGGGCATAAAAAGACACAAAACCACCTTTTCCATCAAGAAGATGATGATTGCAGCCACTTGGCTGTGAAAAGTGTGCTTTTTGAGCTTTTTACGCTCTGAAAACGCTTATTTCACCATATGCAGTCACATACCGGGACCAAATCACAGTGGTCACTGATGCTAAAAAGTGAAAAATCTGCCAATTTAGGGCATAAAAAGACACAAAACCACCTTTTCCATCAAGAAGATGATGATTGCAGCCACTTGGCTGTGAAAACTGTGCTTTTTGAGCTTTTTACGCTCTGAAAACGCTTATTTCACCATATGCAGTCACATACCGGGACCAAATCACAGTGGTCACTCATGCTAAAAAGTGAAAAATCTGCCCAAACAGGGCATAAACAGACACAAAACCACCTTTTCCATCAAGAAGATGATGATTGCAGCCACTTGGCTGTGAAAAGTGTGCTTTTTGAGCTTTTTACGCTCTGAAAACGCTTATTTCACCATATGCAGTCACATACCGGGACCAAATCACAGTGGTCACTGATGCTAAAAAGTGAAAAATCTGCCCAAACAGGGCATAAAAAGACACCTTACCACCTTTTCCATCAAGAAGATGATGATTGCAGCCACTTGGCTGTGAAAAGTGTGCTTTTTGAGCTTTTTACGCTCTGAAAACGCTTATTTCACCATATGCAGTCACATACCGGGACCAAATCACAGTGGTCACTCATGCTAAAAAGTGAAAAATCTGCCAATTTAGGGCACCAAAAGACACAAAACCACCTTTTCCATCAAGAAGATGATGATTGCAGCCACTTGGCTGTGAAAAGTGTGCTTTTTGAGCTTTTTACGCTCTGAAAACGCTTATTTCACCATATGCAGTCACATACCGGGACCAAATCACAGTGGTCACTGATGCAAAAAAGTGAAAAATCTGCCCAAACAGGGCATAAAAAGACACAAAACCACCTTTTCCATCAAGAAGATGATGATTGCAGCCACTTGGCTGTGAAAAGTGTGCTTTTTGAGCTTTTTACGCTCTGAAAACGCTTATTTCACCATATGCAGTCACATACCGGGACCAAATCAGAGTGGTCACTGATGCTAAAAAGTGAAAAATCTGCCCAAACAGGGCATAAAAAGACACAAAACCACCTTTTCCATCAAGAAGATGATGATTGCAGCCACTTGGCTGTGAAAAGTGTGCTTTTTGAGCTTTTTACGCTCTGAAAACGCTTATTTCACCATATGCAGTCACATACCGGGACCAAATCACAGTGGTCACTCATGCTAAAAAGTGAAAAATCTGCCAATTTAGGGCACCAAAAGACACAAAACCACCTTTTCCATCAAGAAGATGATGATTGCAGCCACTTGGCTGTGAAAAGTGTGCTTTTTGAGCTTTTTACGCTCTGAAAACGCTTATTTCACCATATGCAGTCACATACCGGGACCAAATCAGAGTGGTCACTGATGCTAAAAAGTGAAAAATCTGCCCAAACAGGGCATAAAAAGACACAAAACCACCTTTTCCATCAAGAAGATGATGATTGCAGCCACTTGGCTGTGAAAAGTGTGCTTTTTGAGCTTTTTACGCTCTGAAAACGCTTATTTCACCATATGCAGTCACATACCGGGACCAAATCAGAGTGGTCACTCATGCTAAAAAGTGAAAAATCTGCCCAAACAGGGCATAAAAAGACACAAAACCACCTTTTCCATCAAGAAGATGATGATTGCAGCCACTTGGCTGTGAAAACTGTGCTTTTTGAGCTTTTTACGCTCTGAAAACGCTTATTTCACCATATGCAGTCACATACCGGGACCAAATCACAGTGGTCACTGATGCTAAAAAGTGAAAAATCTGCCCAAACAGGGCATAAAAAGACACCTTACCACCTTTACCATCAAGAAGATGATGATTGCAGCCACTTGGCTGTGAAAAGTGTGCTTTTTGAGCTTTTTACGCTCTGAAAACGCTTATTTCACCATATGCAGTCACATACCGGGACCAAATCACAGTGGTCACTGATGCAAAAAAGTGAAAAATCTGCCAATTTAGGGCATAAAAAGACACAAAACCACCTTTTCCATCAAGAAGATGATGATTGCAGCCACTTGGCTGTGAAAAGTGTGCTTTTTGAGCTTTTTACGCTCTGAAAACGCTTATTTCACCATATGCAGTCACATACCGGGACCAAATCACAGTGGTCACTGATGCTAAAAAGTGAAAAATCTGCCAAAACAGGGCATAAAAAGACACAAAACCACCTTTTCCATCAAGAAGATGATGATTGCAGCCACTTAGCTTTGAAAAGTGTGCTTTTTGAGCTTTTTACGCTCTGAAAACGCTTATTTCACCATATGGAGTCAAATACCGGGACCAAATCACAGTGGTCACTGATGCTAAAAAGTGAAAAATCTGCCAATTTAGGGCATAAAAAGACACAAAACCACCTTTTCCATTAAGAAGATGATGATTGCAGCCACTTGGCTGTGAAAAGTGTGCTTTTTGAGCTTTTTACGCTCTGAAAACGCTTATTTCACCATATGCAGTCACATACCGGGACCAAATCACAGTGGTCACTGATGCTAAAAAGTGAAAAATCTGCCAATTTAGGGCATAAAAAGACACAAAACCACCTTTTCCATCAAGAAGATGATGATTGCAGCCACTTGGCTGTGAAAAGTGTGCTTTTTGAGCTTTTTACGCTCTGAAAACGCTTATTTCACCATATGCAGTCACATACCGGGACCAAATCAGAGTGGTCACTGATGCTAAAAAGTGAAAAATCTGCCCAAACAGGGCATAAAAAGACACAAAACCACCTTTTCCATCAAGAAGATGATGATTGCAGCCACTTGGCTGTGAAAAGTGTGCTTTTTGAGCTTTTTACGCTCTGAAAACGCTTATTTCACCATATGCAGTCACATACCGGGACCAAATCACAGTGGTCACTGATGCTAAAAAGTGAAAAATCTGCCCAAACAGGGCATAAAAAGACACAAAACCACCTTTTCCATCAAGAAGATGATGATTGCAGCCACTTGGCTGTGAAAAGTGTGCTTTTTGAGCTTTTTACGCTCTGAAAACGCTTATTTCACCATATGCAGTCACATACCGGGACCAAATCAGAGTGGTCACTGATGCTAAAAAGTGAAAAATCTGCCCAAACAGGGCATAAAAAGACACCTTACCACCTTTTCCATCAAGAAGATGATGATTGCAGCCACTTGGCTGTGAAAAGTGTGCTTTTTGAGCTTTTTACGCTCTGAAAACGCTTATTTCACCATATGCAGTCACATACCGGGACCAAATCAGAGTGGGCACTCATGCTAAAAAGTGAAAAATCTGCCCAAACAGGGCATAAAAAGACACAAAACCACCTTTTCCATCAAGAAGATGATGATTGCAGCCACTTGGCTGTGAAAACTGTGCTTTTTGAGCTCTTTACGCTCTGAAAACGCTTATTTCACCATATGCAGTCACATACCGGGACCAAATCACAGTGGTCACTGATGCAAAAAAGTGAAAAATCTGCCAATTTAGGGCATAAAAAGACACAAAACCACCTTTTCCATCAAGAAGATGATGATTGCAGCCACTTGGCTGTGAAAAGTGTGCTTTTTGAGCTTTTTACGCTCTGAAAACGCTTATTTCACCATATGCAGTCACATACCGGGACCAAATCACAGTGGTCACTGATGCTAAAAAGTGAAAAATCTGCCAAAACAGGGCATAAAAAGACACAAAACCACCTTTTCCATCAAGAAGATGATGATTGCAGCCACTTGGCTGTGAAAAGTGTGCTTTTTGAGCTTTTTACGCTCTGAAAACGCTTATTTCACCATATGCAGTCACATACCGGGACCAAATCACAGTGGTCACTGATGCTAAAAAGTGAAAAATCTGCCAAAACAGGGCATAAAAAGACACAAAACCACCTTTTCCATCAAGAAGATGATGATTGCAGCCACTTGGCTGTGAAAACTGTGCTTTTTGAGCTCTTTACGCTCTGAAAACGCTTATTTCACCATATGCAGTCACATACCGGGACCAAATCACAGTGGTCACTGATGCAAAAAAGTGAAAAATCTGCCAATTTAGGGCATAAAAAGACACAAAACCACCTTTTCCATCAAGAAGATGATGATTGCAGCCACTTGGCTGTGAAAAGTGTGCTTTTTGAGCTTTTTACGCTCTGAAAACGCTTATTTCACCATATGCAGTCACATACCGGGACCAAATCACAGTGGTCACTGATGCTAAAAAGTGAAAAATCTGCCAATTTAGGGCATAAAAAGACACAAAACCACCTTTTCCATCAAGAAGATGATGATTGCAGCCACTTGGCTGTGAAAAGTGTGCTTTTTGAGCTTTTTACGCTCTGAAAACGCTTATTTCACCATATGCAGTCACATACCGGGACCAAATCACAGTGGTCACTGATGCTAAAAAGTGAAAAATCTGCCAAAACAGGGCATAAAAAGACACAAAACCACCTTTTCCATCAAGAAGATGATGATTGCAGCCACTTGGCTTTGAAAAGTGTGCTTTTTGAGCTTTTTACGCTCTGAAAACGCTTATTTCACCATATGCAGTCACATACCGGGACCAAATCACAGTGGTCACTGATGCTAAAAAGTGAAAAATCTGCCCAAACAGGGCATAAAAAGACACCTTACCACCTTTTCCATCAAGAAGATGATGATTGCAGCCACTTGGCTGTGAAAAGTGTGCTTTTTGAGCTTTTTACGCTCTGAAAACGCTTATTTCACCATATGCAGTCACATACCGGGACCAAATCACAGTGGTCACTCATGCTAAAAAGTGAAAAATCTGCCAAAACAGGGCATAAAAAGACACAAAACCACCTTTTCCATCAAGAAGATGATGATTGCAGCCACTTGGCTGTGAAAAGTGTGCTTTTTGAGCTTTTTACGCTCTGAAAACGCTTATTTCACCATATGCAGTCACATACCGGGACCAAATCACAGTGGTCACTGATGCAAAAAAGTGAAAAATCTGCCAATTTAGGGCATAAAAAGACACAAAACCACCTTTTCCATTAAGAAGATGATGATTGCAGCCACTTGGCTGTGAAAAGTGTGCTTTTTGAGCTTTTTACGCTCTGAAAACGCTTATTTCACCATATGCAGTCACATACCGGGACCAAATCAGGGTGGTCACTCATGCTAAAAAGTGAAAAATCTGCCCAAACAGGGCATAAACAGACACCTTACCACCTTTTCCATCAAGAAGATGATGATTGCAGCCACTTGGCTGTGAAAAGTGTGCTTTTTGAGCTTTTTACGCTCTGAAAACGCTTATTTCACCATATGCAGTCACATACAGGGACCAAATCACAGTGGTCACTGATGCTAAAAAGTGAAAAATCTGCCAAAACAGGGCATAAAAAGACACAAAACCACCTTTTCCATCAAGAAGATGATGATTGCAGCCACTTGGCTGTGAAAAGTGTGCTTTTTGGGCTTTTTACGCTCTGAAAACGCTTATTTCACCATATGCAGTCACATACCGGGACCAAATGAGAGTGGTCACTCATGCTAAAAAGTGAAAAATCTGCCAAAACAGGGCATAAAAAGACACAAAACCACCTTTTCCATCAAGAAGATGATGATTGCAGCCACTTGGCTGTGAAAAGTGTGCTTTTTGAGCTTTTTACGCTCTGAAAACGCTTATTTCACCATATGCAGTCAAATACCGGGACCAAATCAGGGTGGACACTGATGCTAAAAAGTGAAAAATCTGCCCAAACAGGGCATAAAAAGACACAAAACCACCTTTTCCATCAAGAAGATGATGATTGCAGCCACTTGGCTGTGAAAAGTGTGCTTTTTGAACTTTTTACGCTCTGAAAACGCTTATTTCACCATATGCAGTCACATACCGGGACCAAATCAGAGTGGTCACTCATGCTAAAAAGTGAAAAATCTGCCCAAACAGGGCATAAAAAGACACAAAACCACCTTTTCCATCAAGAAGATGATGATTGCAGCCACTTGGCTGTGAAAAGTGTGCTTTTTGAACTTTTTACGCTCTGAAAACGCTTATTTCACCATATGCAGTCACATACCGGGACCAAATCACAGTGGTCACTGATGCAAAAAAGTGAAAAATCTGCCAATTTAGGGCATAAAAAGACACAAAACCACCTTTTCCATCAAGAAGATGATGATTGCAGCCACTTGGCTGTTAAAAGTGTGCTTTTTGAGCTTTTTACGCTCTGAAAACGCTTATTTCACCATATGCAGTCACATACCGGGACCAAATCACAGTGGTCACTGATGCAAAAAAGTGAAAAATCTGCCAATTTAGGGCATAAAAAGACACAAAACCACCTTTTCCATCAAGAAGATGATGATTGCAGCCACTTGGCTGTGAAAAGTGTGCTTTTTGAGCTTTTTACGCTCTGAAAACGCTTATTTCACCATATGCAGTCACATACCGGGACCAAATCACAGTGGTCACTCATGCTAAAAAGTGAAAAATCTGCCAATTTAGGGCACCAAAAGACACAAAACCACCTTTTCCATCAAGAAGATGATGATTGCAGCCACTTGGCTGTGAAAAGTGTGCTTTTTGAGCTTTTTACGCTCTGAAAACACTTATTTCACCATATGCAGTCACATACCGGGACCAAATCACAGTGGTCACTCATGCTAAAAAGTGAAAAATCTGCCCAAACAGGGCATAAAAAGACACAAAACCACCTTTTCCATCAAGAAGATGATGATTGCAGCCACTTGGCTGTGAAAAGTGTGCTTTTTGAGCTTTTTACGCTCTGAAAACGCTTATTTCACCATATGCAGTCACATACCGGGACCAAATCAGAGTGGTCACTGATGCTAAAAAGTGAAAAATCTGCCAAAACAGGGCATAAAAAGACACAAAACCACCTTTTCCATCAAGAAGATGATGATTGCAGCCACTTGGCTGTGAAAAGTGTGCTTTTTGAGCTTTTTACGCTCTGAAAACGCTTATTTCACCATATGCAGTCACATACCGGGACCAAATCACAGTGGTCACTGATGCTAAAAAGTGAAAAATCTGCCAAAACAGGGCATAAAAAGACACAAAACCACCTTTTCCATCAAGAAGATGATGATTGCAGCCACTTGGCTGTGAAAAGTGTGCTTTTTGAGCTTTTTACGCTCTGAAAACGCTTATTTCACCATATGCAGTCACATACCGGGACCAAATCACAGTGGTCACTGATGCTAAAAAGAGAAAAATCTGCCCAAACAGGGCATAAAAAGACACCTTACCACCTTTTCCATCAAGAAGATGATGATTGCAGCCACTTGGCTGTGAAAACTGTGCTTTTTGAGCTTTTTACGCTCTGAAAACGCTTATTTCACCATATGCAGTCACATACCGGGACCAAATCACAGTGGTCACTGATGCTAAAAAGAGAAAAATCTGCCCAAACAGGGCATAAAAAGACACCTTACCACCTTTTCCATCAAGAAGATGATGATTGCAGCCACTTGGCTGTGAAAAGTATGCTTTTTGAGCTTTTTACGCTCTGAAAACGCTTATTTCACCATATGCAGTCACATACCGGGACCAAATCAGGGTGGTCACTCATGCTAAAAAGTGAAAAATCTGCCCAAACAGGGCATAAGCAGACACAAAACCACCTTTTCCATCAAGAAGATGATGATTGCAGCCACTTGGCTGTGAAAAGTGTGCTTTTTGAGCTTTTTACGCTCTGAAAACGCTTATTTCACCATATGCAGTCACATACCGGGACCAAATCAGAGTGGTCACTGATGCTAAAAACTGACAAATCTGCCAATTTAGGGCACAAAAAGACACAAAACCACCTTTTCCATCAAGAAGATGATGATTGCAGCCACTTGGCTGTGAAAAGTGTGCTTTTTGAGCTTTTTACGCTCTGAAAACGCTTATTTCACCATATGCAGTCACATACCGGGACCAAATCACAGTGGTCACTCATGCTAAAAAGTGAAAAATCTGCCAATTTAGGGCACCAAAAGACACAAAACCACCTTTTCCATCAAGAAGATGATGATTGCAGCCACTTGGCTGTGAAAAGTGTGCTTTTTGAGCTTTTTACGCTCTGAAAACGCTTATTTCACCATATGCAGTCACATACCGGGACCAAATCAGAGTGGTCACTCATGCTAAAAAGTGAAAAATCTGCCAAAACAGGGCATAAACAGACACAAAACCACCTTTTCCATCAAGAAGATGATGATTGCAGCCACTTGGCTGTGAAAAGTGTGCTTTTTGAGCTTTTTACGCTCTGAAAACGCTTATTTCACCATATGCAGTCACATACCGGGACCAAATCACAGTGGTCACTCATGCTAAAAAGTGAAAAATCTGCCCAAACAGGGCATAAACAGACACAAAACCACCTTTTCCATCAAGAAGATGATGATTGCAGCCACTTGGCTGTGAAAAGTGTGCTTTTTGAGCTTTTTACGCTCTGAAAACGCTTATTTCACCATATGCAGTCACATACCGGGACCAAATCAGAGTGGTCACTCATGCTAAAAAGTGAAAAATCTGCCAATTTAGGGCATAAAAACACACAAAACCACCTTTTCCATCAAGAAGATGATGATTGCAGCCACTTGGCTGTGAAAAGTGTGCTTTTTGAGCTTTTTACGCTCTGAAAACGCTTATTTCACCATATGCAGTCACATACCGGGACCAAATCACAGTGGTCACTGATGCAAAAAAGTGAAAAATCTGCCAATTTAGGGCATAAAAAGACACAAAACCACCTTTTCCATCAAGAAGATGATGATTGCAGCCACTTGGCTGTGAAAAGTGTGCTTTTTGAGCTTTTTACGCTCTGAAAACGCTTATTTCACCATATGCAGTCACATACCGGGACCAAATCAGGGTGGTCACTCATGCTAAAAAGTGAAAAATCTGCCCAAACAGGGCATAAACAGACACAAAACCACCTTTTCCATCAAGAAGATGATGATTGCAGCCACTTGGCTGTGAAAAGTGTGCTTTTTGAGCTTTTTACGCTCTGAAAACGCTTATTTCACCATATGCAGTCACATACCGGGACCAAATCAGAGTGGTCACTCATGCTAAAAAGTGAAAAATCTGCCAATTTAGGGCATAAAAACACACAAAACCACCTTTTCCATCAAGAAGATGATGATTGCAGCCACTTGGCTGTGAAAAGTGTGCTTTTTGAGCTTTTTACGCTCTGAAAACGCTTATTTCACCATATGCAGTCACATACCGGGACCAAATCACAGTGGTCACTGATGCAAAAAAGTGAAAAATCTGCCAATTTAGGGCATAAAAAGACACAAAACCACCTTTTCCATCAAGAAGATGATGATTGCAGCCACTTGGCTGTGAAAAGTGTGCTTTTTGAGCTTTTTACGCTCTGAAAACGCTTATTTCACCATATGCAGTCACATACCGGGACCAAATCACAGTGGTCACTCATGCTAAAAAGTGAAAAATCTGCCCAAACAGGGCATAAAAAGACACAAAACCACCTTTTCCATCAAGAAGATGATGATTGCAGCCACTTGGCTGTGAAAAGTGTGCTTTTTGAGCTTTTTACGCTCTGAAAACGCTTATTTCACCATATGCAGTCACATACCGGGACCAAATCAGAGTGGTCACTGATGCTAAAAAGTGAAAAATCTGCCAAAACAGGGCATAAAAAGACACAAAACCACCTTTTCCATCAAGAAGATGATGATTGCAGCCACTTGGCTGTGAAAAGTGTGCTTTTTGAGCTTTTTACGCTCTGAAAACGCTTATTTCACCATATGCAGTCACATACCGGGACCAAATCACAGTGGTCACTGATGCTAAAAAGTGAAAAATCTGCCAAAACAGGGCATAAAAAGACACAAAACCACCTTTTCCATCAAGAAGATGATGATTGCAGCCACTTGGCTGTGAAAAGTGTGCTTTTTGAGCTTTTTACGCTCTGAAAACGCTTATTTCACCATATGCAGTCACATACCGGGACCAAATCACAGTGGTCACTGATGCTAAAAAGAGAAAAATCTGCCCAAACAGGGCATAAAAAGACACCTTACCACCTTTTCCATCAAGAAGATGATGATTGCAGCCACTTGGCTGTGAAAACTGTGCTTTTTGAGCTTTTTACGCTCTGAAAACGCTTATTTCACCATATGCAGTCACATACCGGGACCAAATCACAGTGGTCACTCATGCTAAAAAGTGAAAAATCTGCCAAAACAGGGCATAAAAAGACACAAAACCACCTTTTCCATCAAGAAGATGATGATTGCAGCCACTTGGCTGTGAAAAGTGTGCTTTTTGAGCTTTTTACGCTCTGAAAACGCTTATTTCACCATATGCAGTCACATACCGGGACAAAATCACAGTGGTCACTGATGCAAAAAGGTGAAAAATCTGCCAATTTAGGGCATAAAAAGACACAAAACCACCTTTTCCATTAAGAAGATGATGATTGCAGCCACTTGGCTGTGAAAAGTGTGCTTTTTCAGCTTTTTACGCTCTGAAAACGCTTATTTCACCATATGCAGTCACATACCGGGACCAAATCACAGTGGTCACTGATGCAAAAAAGTGAAAAATCTGCCAATTTAGGGCATAAAAAGACACAAAACCACCTTTTCCATCAAGAAGATGATGATTGCAGCCACTTGGCTGTGAAAAGTGTGCTTTTTGAGCTTTTTACGCTCTGAAAACGCTTATTTCACCATATGCAGTCACATACCGGGACCAAATCACAGTGGTCACTGATGCTAAAAAGAGAAAAATCTGCCCAAACAGGGCATAAAAAGACACCTTACCACCTTTTCCATCAAGAAGATGATGATTGCAGCCACTTGGCTGTGAAAAGTATGCTTTTTGAGCTTTTTACGCTCTGAAAACGCTTATTTCACCATATGCAGTCACATACCGGGACCAAATCAGGGTGGTCACTCATGCTAAAAAGTGAAAAATCTGCCCAAACAGGGCATAAGCAGACACAAAACCACCTTTTCCATCAAGAAGATGATGATTGCAGCCACTTGGCTGTGAAAAGTGTGCTTTTTGAGCTTTTTACGCTCTGAAAACGCTTATTTCACCATATGCAGTCACATACCGGGACCAAATCAGAGTGGTCACTGATGCTAAAAACTGACAAATCTGCCAATTTAGGGCACAAAAAGACACAAAACCACCTTTTCCATCAAGAAGATGATGATTGCAGCCACTTGGCTGTGAAAAGTGTGCTTTTTGAGCTTTTTACGCTCTGAAAACGCTTATTTCACAATATGCAGTCACATACCGGGACCAAATCACAGTGGTCACTCATGCTAAAAAGTGAAAAATCTGCCAATTTAGGGCACCAAAAGACACAAAACCACCTTTTCCATCAAGAAGATGATGATTGCAGCCACTTGGCTGTGAAAAGTGTGCTTTTTGAGCTTTTTACGCTCTGAAAACGCTTATTTCACCATATGCAGTCACATACCGGGACCAAATCAGAGTGGTCACTCATGCTAAAAAGTGAAAAATCTGCCAAAACAGGGCATAAACAGACACAAAACCACCTTTTCCATCAAGAAGATGATGATTGCAGCCACTTGGCTGTGAAAAGTGTGCTTTTTGAGCTTTTTACGCTCTGAAAACGCTTATTTCACCATATGCAGTCACATACCGGGACCAAATCACAGTGGTCACTCATGCTAAAAAGTGAAAAATCTGCCAAAACAGGGCATAAAAAGACACAAAACCACCTTTTCCATCAAGAAGATGATGATTGCAGCCACTTGGCTGTGAAAAGTGTGCTTTTTGAGCTTTTTACGCTCTGAAAACGCTTATTTCACCATATGCAGTCACATACCGGGACCAAATCACAGTGGTCACTGATGCAAAAAAGTGAAAAATCTGCCAATTTAGGGCATAAAAAGACACAAAACCACCTTTTCCATCAAGAAGATGATGATTGCAGCCACTTGGCTGTGAAAAGTGTGCTTTTTGAGCTTTTTACGCTCTGAAAACGCTTATTTCACCATATGCAGTCACATACCGGGACCAAATCACAGTGGTCACTCATGCTAAAAAGTGAAAAATCTGCCCAAACAGGGCATAAAAAGACACAAAACCACCTTTTCCATCAAGAAGATGATGATTGCAGCCACTTGGCTGTGAAAAGTGTGCTTTTTGAGCTTTTTACGCTCTGAAAACGCTTATTTCACCATATGCAGTCACATACCGGGACCAAATCAGAGTGGTCACTGATGCTAAAAAGTGAAAAATCTGCCAAAACAGGGCATAAAAAGACACAAAACCACCTTTTCCATCAAGAAGATGATGATTGCAGCCACTTGGCTGTGAAAAGTGTGCTTTTTGAGCTTTTTACGCTCTGAAAACGCTTATTTCACCATATGCAGTCACATACCGGGACCAAATCACAGTGGTCACTGATGCTAAAAAGTGAAAAATCTGCCAAAACAGGGCATAAAAAGACACAAAACCACCTTTTCCATCAAGAAGATGATGATTGCAGCCACTTGGCTGTGAAAAGTGTGCTTTTTGAGCTTTTTACGCTCTGAAAACGCTTATTTCACCATATGCAGTCACATACCGGGACCAAATCACAGTGGTCACTGATGCTAAAAAGAGAAAAATCTGCCCAAACAGGGCATAAAAAGACACCTTACCACCTTTTCCATCAAGAAGATGATGATTGCAGCCACTTGGCTGTGAAAAGTGTGCTTTTTGAGCTTTTTACGCTCTGAAAACGCTTATTTCACCATATGCAGTCACATACCGGGACAAAATCACAGTGGTCACTGATGCAAAAAGGTGAAAAATCTGCCAATTTAGGGCATAAAAAGACACAAAACCACCTTTTCCATTAAGAAGATGATGATTGCAGCCACTTGGCTGTGAAAAGTGTGCTTTTTCAGCTTTTTACGCTCTGAAAACGCTTATTTCACCATATGCAGTCACATACCGGGACCAAATCACAGTGGTCACTGATGCAAAAAAGTGAAAAATCTGCCAATTTAGGGCATAAAAAGACACAAAACCACCTTTTCCATCAAGAAGATGATGATTGCAGCCACTTGGCTGTGAAAAGTGTGCTTTTTGAGCTTTTTACGCTCTGAAAACGCTTATTTCACCATATGCAGTCACATACCGGGACCAAATCAGGGTGGTCACTCATGCTAAAAAGTGAAAAATCTGCCCAAACAGGGCATAAACAGACACAAAACCACCTTTTCCATCAAGAAGATGATGATTGCAGCCACTTGGCTGTGAAAAGTGTGCTTTTTGAGCTTTTTACGCTCTGAAAACGCTTATTTCACCATATGCAGTCACATACCGGGACCAAATCAGAGTGGTCACTCATGCTAAAAAGTGAAAAATCTGCCAATTTAGGGCATAAAAACACACAAAACCACCTTTTCCATCAAGAAGATGATGATTGCAGCCACTTGGCTGTGAAAAGTGTGCTTTTTGAGCTTTTTACGCTCTGAAAACGCTTATTTCACCATATGCAGTCACATACCGGGACCAAATCACAGTGGTCACTGATGCTAAAAAGTGAAAAATCTGCCAAAACAGGGCATAAAAAGACACAAAACCACCTTTTCCATTAAGAAGATGATGATTGCAGCCACTTGGCTGTGAAAAGTATGCTTTTTGAGCTTTTTACGCTCTGAAAACGCTTATTTCACCATATGCAGTCACATACCGGGACCAAATCAGAGTGGTCACTCATGCTAAAAAGTGAAAAATCTGCCCAAACAGGGCATAAAAAGACACAAAACCACCTTTTCCATCAAGAAGATGATGATTGCAGCCACTTGGCTGTGAAAAGTGTGCTTTTTGAGCTTTTTACGCTCTGAAAACGCTTATTTCACCATATGCAGTCACATACCGGGACCAAATCACAGTGGTCACTGATGCAAAAAAGTGAAAAATCTGCCAATTTAGGGCATAAAAAGACACAAAACCACCTTTTCCATCAAGAAGATGATGATTGCAGCCACTTGGCTGTGAAAAGTGTGCTTTTTGAGCTTTTTACGCTCTGAAAACGCTTATTTCACCATATGCAGTCACATACCGGGACCAAATCAGGGTGGTCACTCATGCTAAAAAGTGAAAAATCTGCCCAAACAGGGCATAAACAGACACAAAACCACCTTTTCCATCAAGAAGATGATGATTGCAGCCACTTGGCTGTGAAAAGTGTGCTTTTTGAGCTTTTTACGCTCTGAAAACGCTTATTTCACCATATGCAGTCACATACCGGGACCAAATCACAGTGGTCACTCATGCTAAAAAGTGAAAAATCTGCCAATTTAGGGCATAAACACACACAAAACCACCTTTTCCATCAAGAAGATGATGATTGCAGCCACTTGGCTGTGAAAAGTGTGCTTTTTGAGCTTTTTACGCTCTGAAAACGCTTATTTCACCATATGCAGTCACATACCGGGACCAAATCAGAGTGGTCACTCATGCTAAAAAGTGAAAAATCTGCCAAAACAGGGCATAAACAGACACAAAACCACCTTTTCCATCAAGAAGATGATGATTGCAGCCACTTGGCTGTGAAAAGTGTGCTTTTTGAGCTTTTTACGCTCTGAAAACGCTTATTTCACCATATGCAGTCACATACCGGGACCAAATCACAGTGGTCACTCATGCTAAAAAGTGAAAAATCTGCCCAAACAGGGCATAAACAGACACAAAACCACCTTTTCCATCAAGAAGATGATGATTGCAGCCACTTGGCTGTGAAAAGTGTGCTTTTTGAGCTTTTTACGCTCTGAAAACGCTTATTTCACCATATGCAGTCACATACCGGGACCAAATCAGAGTGGTCACTCATGCTAAAAAGTGAAAAATCTGCCAATTTAGGGCATAAAAACACACAAAACCACCTTTTCCATCAAGAAGATGATGATTGCAGCCACTTGGCTGTGAAAAGTGTGCTTTTTGAGCTTTTTACGCTCTGAAAACGCTTATTTCACCATATGCAGTCACATACCGGGACCAAATCACAGTGGTCACTGATGCAAAAAAGTGAAAAATCTGCCAATTTAGGGCATAAAAAGACACAAAACCACCTTTTCCATCAAGAAGATGATGATTGCAGCCACTTGGCTGTGAAAAGTGTGCTTTTTGAGCTTTTTACGCTCTGAAAACGCTTATTTCACCATATGCAGTCACATACCGGGACCAAATCAGGGTGGTCACTCATGCTAAAAAGTGAAAAATCTGCCCAAACAGGGCATAAACAGACACAAAACCACCTTTTCCATCAAGAAGATGATGATTGCAGCCACTTGGCTGTGAAAAGTGTGCTTTTTGAGCTTTTTACGCTCTGAAAACGCTTATTTCACCATATGCAGTCACATACCGGGACCAAATCAGAGTGGTCACTCATGCTAAAAAGTGAAAAATCTGCCAATTTAGGGCATAAAAACACACAAAACCACCTTTTCCATCAAGAAGATGATGATTGCAGCCACTTGGCTGTGAAAAGTGTGCTTTTTGAGCTTTTTACGCTCTGAAAACGCTTATTTCACCATATGCAGTCACATACCGGGACCAAATCACAGTGGTCACTGATGCAAAAAAGTGAAAAATCTGCCAATTTAGGGCATAAAAAGACACAAAACCACCTTTTCCATCAAGAAGATGATGATTGCAGCCACTTGGCTGTGAAAAGTGTGCTTTTTGAGCTTTTTACGCTCTGAAAACGCTTATTTCACCATATGCAGTCACATACCGGGACCAAATCACAGTGGTCACTCATGCTAAAAAGTGAAAAATCTGCCCAAACAGGGCATAAAAAGACACAAAACCACCTTTTCCATCAAGAAGATGATGATTGCAGCCACTTGGCTGTGAAAAGTGTGCTTTTTGAGCTTTTTACGCTCTGAAAACGCTTATTTCACCATATGCAGTCACATACCGGGACCAAATCAGAGTGGTCACTGATGCTAAAAAGTGAAAAATCTGCCAAAACAGGGCATAAAAAGACACAAAACCACCTTTTCCATCAAGAAGATGATGATTGCAGCCACTTGGCTGTGAAAAGTGTGCTTTTTGAGCTTTTTACGCTCTGAAAACGCTTATTTCACCATATGCAGTCACATACCGGGACCAAATCACAGTGGTCACTGATGCTAAAAAGTGAAAAATCTGCCAAAACAGGGCATAAAAAGACACAAAACCACCTTTTCCATCAAGAAGATGATGATTGCAGCCACTTGGCTGTGAAAAGTGTGCTTTTTGAGCTTTTTACGCTCTGAAAACGCTTATTTCACCATATGCAGTCACATACCGGGACCAAATCACAGTGGTCACTGATGCTAAAAAGAGAAAAATCTGCCCAAACAGGGCATAAAAAGACACCTTACCACCTTTTCCATCAAGAAGATGATGATTGCAGCCACTTGGCTGTGAAAACTGTGCTTTTTGAGCTTTTTACGCTCTGAAAACGCTTATTTCACCATATGCAGTCACATACCGGGACCAAATCACAGTGGTCACTCATGCTAAAAAGTGAAAAATCTGCCAAAACAGGGCATAAAAAGACACAAAACCACCTTTTCCATCAAGAAGATGATGATTGCAGCCACTTGGCTGTGAAAAGTGTGCTTTTTGAGCTTTTTACGCTCTGAAAACGCTTATTTCACCATATGCAGTCACATACCGGGACAAAATCACAGTGGTCACTGATGCAAAAAGGTGAAAAATCTGCCAATTTAGGGCATAAAAAGACACAAAACCACCTTTTCCATTAAGAAGATGATGATTGCAGCCACTTGGCTGTGAAAAGTGTGCTTTTTCAGCTTTTTACGCTCTGAAAACGCTTATTTCACCATATGCAGTCACATACCGGGACCAAATCACAGTGGTCACTGATGCAAAAAAGTGAAAAATCTGCCAATTTAGGGCATAAAAAGACACAAAACCACCTTTTCCATCAAGAAGATGATGATTGCAGCCACTTGGCTGTGAAAAGTGTGCTTTTTGAGCTTTTTACGCTCTGAAAACGCTTATTTCACCATATGCAGTCACATACCGGGACCAAATCACAGTGGTCACTGATGCTAAAAAGAGAAAAATCTGCCCAAACAGGGCATAAAAAGACACCTTACCACCTTTTCCATCAAGAAGATGATGATTGCAGCCACTTGGCTGTGAAAAGTATGCTTTTTGAGCTTTTTACGCTCTGAAAACGCTTATTTCACCATATGCAGTCACATACCGGGACCAAATCAGGGTGGTCACTCATGCTAAAAAGTGAAAAATCTGCCCAAACAGGGCATAAGCAGACACAAAACCACCTTTTCCATCAAGAAGATGATGATTGCAGCCACTTGGCTGTGAAAAGTGTGCTTTTTGAGCTTTTTACGCTCTGAAAACGCTTATTTCACCATATGCAGTCACATACCGGGACCAAATCAGAGTGGTCACTGATGCTAAAAACTGACAAATCTGCCAATTTAGGGCACAAAAAGACACAAAACCACCTTTTCCATCAAGAAGATGATGATTGCAGCCACTTGGCTGTGAAAAGTGTGCTTTTTGAGCTTTTTACGCTCTGAAAACGCTTATTTCACAATATGCAGTCACATACCGGGACCAAATCACAGTGGTCACTCATGCTAAAAAGTGAAAAATCTGCCAATTTAGGGCACCAAAAGACACAAAACCACCTTTTCCATCAAGAAGATGATGATTGCAGCCACTTGGCTGTGAAAAGTGTGCTTTTTGAGCTTTTTACGCTCTGAAAACGCTTATTTCACCATATGCAGTCACATACCGGGACCAAATCAGAGTGGTCACTCATGCTAAAAAGTGAAAAATCTGCCAAAACAGGGCATAAACAGACACAAAACCACCTTTTCCATCAAGAAGATGATGATTGCAGCCACTTGGCTGTGAAAAGTGTGCTTTTTGAGCTTTTTACGCTCTGAAAACGCTTATTTCACCATATGCAGTCACATACCGGGACCAAATCACAGTGGTCACTCATGCTAAAAAGTGAAAAATCTGCCAAAACAGGGCATAAAAAGACACAAAACCACCTTTTCCATCAAGAAGATGATGATTGCAGCCACTTGGCTGTGAAAAGTGTGCTTTTTGAGCTTTTTACGCTCTGAAAACGCTTATTTCACCATATGCAGTCACATACCGGGACCAAATCACAGTGGTCACTGATGCAAAAAAGTGAAAAATCTGCCAATTTAGGGCATAAAAAGACACAAAACCACCTTTTCCATCAAGAAGATGATGATTGCAGCCACTTGGCTGTGAAAAGTGTGCTTTTTGAGCTTTTTACGCTCTGAAAACGCTTATTTCACCATATGCAGTCACATACCGGGACCAAATCACAGTGGTCACTCATGCTAAAAAGTGAAAAATCTGCCCAAACAGGGCATAAAAAGACACAAAACCACCTTTTCCATCAAGAAGATGATGATTGCAGCCACTTGGCTGTGAAAAGTGTGCTTTTTGAGCTTTTTACGCTCTGAAAACGCTTATTTCACCATATGCAGTCACATACCGGGACCAAATCAGAGTGGTCACTGATGCTAAAAAGTGAAAAATCTGCCAAAACAGGGCATAAAAAGACACAAAACCACCTTTTCCATCAAGAAGATGATGATTGCAGCCACTTGGCTGTGAAAAGTGTGCTTTTTGAGCTTTTTACGCTCTGAAAACGCTTATTTCACCATATGCAGTCACATACCGGGACCAAATCACAGTGGTCACTGATGCTAAAAAGTGAAAAATCTGCCAAAACAGGGCATAAAAAGACACAAAACCACCTTTTCCATCAAGAAGATGATGATTGCAGCCACTTGGCTGTGAAAAGTGTGCTTTTTGAGCTTTTTACGCTCTGAAAACGCTTATTTCACCATATGCAGTCACATACCGGGACCAAATCACAGTGGTCACTGATGCTAAAAAGAGAAAAATCTGCCCAAACAGGGCATAAAAAGACACCTTACCACCTTTTCCATCAAGAAGATGATGATTGCAGCCACTTGGCTGTGAAAAGTGTGCTTTTTGAGCTTTTTACGCTCTGAAAACGCTTATTTCACCATATGCAGTCACATACCGGGACAAAATCACAGTGGTCACTGATGCAAAAAGGTGAAAAATCTGCCAATTTAGGGCATAAAAAGACACAAAACCACCTTTTCCATTAAGAAGATGATGATTGCAGCCACTTGGCTGTGAAAAGTGTGCTTTTTCAGCTTTTTACGCTCTGAAAACGCTTATTTCACCATATGCAGTCACATACCGGGACCAAATCACAGTGGTCACTGATGCAAAAAAGTGAAAAATCTGCCAATTTAGGGCATAAAAAGACACAAAACCACCTTTTCCATCAAGAAGATGATGATTGCAGCCACTTGGCTGTGAAAAGTGTGCTTTTTGAGCTTTTTACGCTCTGAAAACGCTTATTTCACCATATGCAGTCACATACCGGGACCAAATCAGGGTGGTCACTCATGCTAAAAAGTGAAAAATCTGCCCAAACAGGGCATAAACAGACACAAAACCACCTTTTCCATCAAGAAGATGATGATTGCAGCCACTTGGCTGTGAAAAGTGTGCTTTTTGAGCTTTTTACGCTCTGAAAACGCTTATTTCACCATATGCAGTCACATACCGGGACCAAATCAGAGTGGTCACTCATGCTAAAAAGTGAAAAATCTGCCAATTTAGGGCATAAAAACACACAAAACCACCTTTTCCATCAAGAAGATGATGATTGCAGCCACTTGGCTGTGAAAAGTGTGCTTTTTGAGCTTTTTACGCTCTGAAAACGCTTATTTCACCATATGCAGTCACATACCGGGACCAAATCACAGTGGTCACTGATGCTAAAAAGTGAAAAATCTGCCAAAACAGGGCATAAAAAGACACAAAACCACCTTTTCCATTAAGAAGATGATGATTGCAGCCACTTGGCTGTGAAAAGTATGCTTTTTGAGCTTTTTACGCTCTGAAAACGCTTATTTCACCATATGCAGTCACATACCGGGACCAAATCAGAGTGGTCACTCATGCTAAAAAGTGAAAAATCTGCCCAAACAGGGCATAAAAAGACACAAAACCACCTTTTCCATCAAGAAGATGATGATTGCAGCCACTTGGCTGTGAAAAGTGTGCTTTTTGAGCTTTTTACGCTCTGAAAACGCTTATTTCACCATATGCAGTCACATACCGGGACCAAATCACAGTGGTCACTGATGCAAAAAAGTGAAAAATCTGCCAATTTAGGGCATAAAAAGACACAAAACCACCTTTTCCATCAAGAAGATGATGATTGCAGCCACTTGGCTGTGAAAAGTGTGCTTTTTGAGCTTTTTACGCTCTGAAAACGCTTATTTCACCATATGCAGTCACATACCGGGACCAAATCAGGGTGGTCACTCATGCTAAAAAGTGAAAAATCTGCCCAAACAGGGCATAAACAGACACAAAACCACCTTTTCCATCAAGAAGATGATGATTGCAGCCACTTGGCTGTGAAAAGTGTGCTTTTTGAGCTTTTTACGCTCTGAAAACGCTTATTTCACCATATGCAGTCACATACCGGGACCAAATCACAGTGGTCACTCATGCTAAAAAGTGAAAAATCTGCCAATTTAGGGCATAAACACACACAAAACCACCTTTTCCATCAAGAAGATGATGATTGCAGCCACTTGGCTGTGAAAAGTGTGCTTTTTGAGCTTTTTACGCTCTGAAAACGCTTATTTCACCATATGCAGTCACATACCGGGACCAAATCAGGGTGGTCACTCATGCTAAAAAGTGAAAAATCTGCCCAAACAGGGCATAAACAGACACAAAACCACCTTTTCCATCAAGAAGATGATGATTGCAGCCACTTGGCTGTGAAAAGTGTGCTTTTTGAGCTTTTTACGCTCTGAAAACGCTTATTTCACCATATGCAGTCACATACCGGGACCAAATCAGAGTGGTCACTCATGCTAAAAAGTGAAAAATCTGCCAATGTAGGGCATAAAAACACACAAAACCACCTTTTCCATCAAGAAGATGATGATTGCAGCCACTTGGCTGTGAAAAGTGTGCTTTTTGAGCTTTTTACGCTCTGAAAACGCTTATTTCACCATATGCAGTCACATACCGGGACCAAATCACAGTGGTCACTGATGCAAAAAAGTGAAAAATCTGCCAATTTAGGGCATAAAAAGACACAAAACCACCTTTTCCATCAAGAAGATGATGATTGCAGCCACTTGGCTGTGAAAAGTGTGCTTTTTGAGCTTTTTACGCTCTGAAAACGCTTATTTCACCATATGCAGTCACATACCGGGACCAAATCACAGTGGTCACTCATGCTAAAAAGTGAAAAATCTGCCAAAACAGGGCATAAAAAGACACAAAACCACCTTTTCCATCAAGAAGATGATGATTGCAGCCACTTGGCTGTGAAAAGTGTGCTTTTTGAGCTTTTTACGCTCTGAAAACGCTTATTTCACCATATGCAGTCACATACCGGGACAAAATCACAGTGGTCACTGATGCAAAAAGGTGAAAAATCTGCCAATTTAGGGCATAAAAAGACACAAAACCACCTTTTCCATTAAGAAGATGATGATTGCAGCCACTTGGCTGTGAAAAGTGTGCTTTTTCAGCTTTTTACGCTCTGAAAACGCTTATTTCACCATATGCAGTCACATACCGGGACCAAATCAGGGTGGTCACTCATGCTAAAAAGTGAAAAATCTGCCCAAACAGGGCATAAACAGACACAAAACCACCTTTTCCATCAAGAAGATGATGATTGCAGCCACTTGGCTGTGAAAAGTGTGCTTTTTGAGCTTTTTACGCTCTGAAAACGCTTATTTCACCATATGCAGTCACATACCGGGACCAAATCAGAGTGGTCACTCATGCTAAAAAGTGAAAAATCTGCCAATTTAGGGCATAAAAACACACAAAACCACCTTTTCCATCAAGAAGATGATGATTGCAGCCACTTGGCTGTGAAAAGTGTGCTTTTTGAGCTTTTTACGCTCTGAAAACGCTTATTTCACCATATGCAGTCACATACCGGGACCAAATCACAGTGGTCACTGATGCTAAAAAGTGAAAAATCTGCCAAAACAGGGCATAAAAAGACACAAAACCACCTTTTCCATCAAGAAGATGATGATTGCAGCCACTTGGCTGTGAAAAGTATGCTTTTTGAGCTTTTTACGCTCTGAAAACGCTTATTTCACCATATGCAGTCACATACCGGGACCAAATCAGAGTGGTCACTGATGCTAAAAAGTGAAAAATACGCCCAAACAGGGCATAAAAAGACACAAAACCACCTTTTCCATCAAGAAGATGATGATTGCAGCCACTTGGCTGTGAAAAGTGTGCTTTTTGAGCTTTTTACGCTCTGAAAACGCTTATTTCACCATATGCAGTCACATACCGGGACAAAATCACAGTGGTCACTGATGCAAAAAGGTGAAAAATCTGCCAATTTAGGGCATAAAAAGACACAAAACCACCTTTTCCATTAAGAAGATGATGATTGCAGCCACTTGGCTGTGAAAAGTGTGCTTTTTCAGCTTTTTACGCTCTGAAAACGCTTATTTCACCATATGCAGTCACATACCGGGACCAAATCACAGTGGTCACTGATGCAAAAAAGTGAAAAATCTGCCAATTTAGGGCATAAAAAGACACAAAACCACCTTTTCCATCAAGAAGATGATGATTGCAGCCACTTGGCTGTGAAAAGTGTGCTTTTTGAGCTTTTTACGCTCTGAAAACGCTTATTTCACCATATGCAGTCACATACCGGGACCAAATCAGGGTGGTCACTCATGCTAAAAAGTGAAAAATCTGCCCAAACAGGGCATAAACAGACACAAAACCACCTTTTCCATCAAGAAGATGATGATTGCAGCCACTTGGCTGTGAAAAGTGTGCTTTTTGAGCTTTTTACGCTCTGAAAACGCTTATTTCACCATATGCAGTCACATACCGGGACCAAATCAGGGTGGTCACTCATGCTAAAAAGTGAAAAATCTGCCCAAACAGGGCATAAACAGACACAAAACCACCTTTTCCATCAAGAAGATGATGATTGCAGCCACTTGGCTGTGAAAAGTGTGCTTTTTGAGCTTTTTACGCTCTGAAAACGCTTATTTCACCATATGCAGTCACATACCGGGACCAAATCACAGTGGTCACTCATGCTAAAAAGTGAAAAATCTGCCAATTTAGGGCATAAACACACACAAAACCACCTTTTCCATCAAGAAGATGATGATTGCAGCCACTTGGCTGTGAAAAGTGTGCTTTTTGAGCTTTTTACGCTCTGAAAACGCTTATTTCACCATATGCAGTCACATACCGGGACCAAATCAGGGTGGTCACTCATGCTAAAAAGTGAAAAATCTGCCCAAACAGGGCATAAACAGACACAAAACCACCTTTTCCATCAAGAAGATGATGATTGCAGCCACTTGGCTGTGAAAAGTGTGCTTTTTGAGCTTTTTACGCTCTGAAAACGCTTATTTCACCATATGCAGTCACATACCGGGACCAAATCAGAGTGGTCACTCATGCTAAAAAGTGAAAAATCTGCCAATGTAGGGCATAAAAACACACAAAACCACCTTTTCCATCAAGAAGATGATGATTGCAGCCACTTGGCTGTGAAAAGTGTGCTTTTTGAGCTTTTTACGCTCTGAAAACGCTTATTTCACCATATGCAGTCACATACCGGGACCAAATCACAGTGGTCACTGATGCAAAAAAGTGAAAAATCTGCCAATTTAGGGCATAAAAAGACACAAAACCACCTTTTCCATCAAGAAGATGATGATTGCAGCCACTTGGCTGTGAAAAGTGTGCTTTTTGAGCTTTTTACGCTCTGAAAACGCTTATTTCACCATATGCAGTCACATACCGGGACCAAATCACAGTGGTCACTCATGCTAAAAAGTGAAAAATCTGCCAAAACAGGGCATAAAAAGACACAAAACCACCTTTTCCATCAAGAAGATGATGATTGCAGCCACTTGGCTGTGAAAAGTGTGCTTTTTGAGCTTTTTACGCTCTGAAAACGCTTATTTCACCATATGCAGTCACATACCGGGACAAAATCACAGTGGTCACTGATGCAAAAAGGTGAAAAATCTGCCAATTTAGGGCATAAAAAGACACAAAACCACCTTTTCCATTAAGAAGATGATGATTGCAGCCACTTGGCTGTGAAAAGTGTGCTTTTTCAGCTTTTTACGCTCTGAAAACGCTTATTTCACCATATGCAGTCACATACCGGGACCAAATCAGGGTGGTCACTCATGCTAAAAAGTGAAAAATCTGCCCAAACAGGGCATAAACAGACACAAAACCACCTTTTCCATCAAGAAGATGATGATTGCAGCCACTTGGCTGTGAAAAGTGTGCTTTTTGAGCTTTTTACGCTCTGAAAACGCTTATTTCACCATATGCAGTCACATACCGGGACCAAATCAGAGTGGTCACTCATGCTAAAAAGTGAAAAATCTGCCAATTTAGGGCATAAAAACACACAAAACCACCTTTTCCATCAAGAAGATGATGATTGCAGCCACTTGGCTGTGAAAAGTGTGCTTTTTGAGCTTTTTACGCTCTGAAAACGCTTATTTCACCATATGCAGTCACATACCGGGACCAAATCACAGTGGTCACTGATGCTAAAAAGTGAAAAATCTGCCAAAACAGGGCATAAAAAGACACAAAACCACCTTTTCCATCAAGAAGATGATGATTGCAGCCACTTGGCTGTGAAAAGTATGCTTTTTGAGCTTTTTACGCTCTGAAAACGCTTATTTCACCATATGCAGTCACATACCGGGACCAAATCAGAGTGGTCACTGATGCTAAAAAGTGAAAAATACGCCCAAACAGGGCATAAAAAGACACAAAACCACCTTTTCCATCAAGAAGATGATGATTGCAGCCACTTGGCTGTGAAAAGTGTGCTTTTTGAGCTTTTTACGCTCTGAAAACGCTTATTTCACCATATGCAGTCACATACCGGGACAAAATCACAGTGGTCACTGATGCAAAAAGGTGAAAAATCTGCCAATTTAGGGCATAAAAAGACACAAAACCACCTTTTCCATTAAGAAGATGATGATTGCAGCCACTTGGCTGTGAAAAGTGTGCTTTTTCAGCTTTTTACGCTCTGAAAACGCTTATTTCACCATATGCAGTCACATACCGGGACCAAATCACAGTGGTCACTGATGCAAAAAAGTGAAAAATCTGCCAATTTAGGGCATAAAAAGACACAAAACCACCTTTTCCATCAAGAAGATGATGATTGCAGCCACTTGGCTGTGAAAAGTGTGCTTTTTGAGCTTTTTACGCTCTGAAAACGCTTATTTCACCATATGCAGTCACATACCGGGACCAAATCAGGGTGGTCACTCATGCTAAAAAGTGAAAAATCTGCCCAAACAGGGCATAAACAGACACAAAACCACCTTTTCCATCAAGAAGATGATGATTGCAGCCACTTGGCTGTGAAAAGTGTGCTTTTTGAGCTTTTTACGCTCTGAAAACGCTTATTTCACCATATGCAGTCACATACCGGGACCAAATCAGAGTGGTCACTCATGCTAAAAAGTGAAAAATCTGCCAATTTAGGGCATAAACACACACAAAACCACCTTTTCCATCAAGAAGATGATGATTGCAGCCACTTGGCTGTGAAAAGTGTGCTTTTTGAGCTTTTTACGCTCTGAAAACGCTTATTTCACCATATGCAGTCACATACCGGGACCAAATCAGGGTGGTCACTCATGCTAAAAAGTGAAAAATCTGCCCAAACAGGGCATAAACAGACACAAAACCACCTTTTCCATCAAGAAGATGATGATTGCAGCCACTTGGCTGTGAAAAGTGTGCTTTTTGAGCTTTTTACGCTCTGAAAACGCTTATTTCACCATATGCAGTCACATACCGGGACCAAATCAGAGTGGTCACTCATGCTAAAAAGTGAAAAATCTGCCAATTTAGGGCATAAAAACACACAAAACCACCTTTTCCATCAAGAAGATGATGATTGCAGCCACTTGGCTGTGAAAAGTGTGCTTTTTGAGCTTTTTACGCTCTGAAAACGCTTATTTCACCATATGCAGTCACATACCGGGACCAAATCACAGTGGTCACTGATGCTAAAAAGTGAAAAATCTGCCAAAACAGGGCATAAAAAGACACAAAACCACCTTTTCCATCAAGAAGATGATGATTGCAGCCACTTGGCTGTGAAAAGTATGCTTTTTGAGCTTTTTACGCTCTGAAAACGCTTATTTCACCATATGCAGTCACATACCGGGACCAAATCAGAGTGGTCACTCATGCTAAAAAGTGAAAAATCTGCCCAAACAGGGCATAAAAAGACACAAAACCACCTTTTCCATCAAGAAGATGATGATTGCAGCCACTTGGCTGTGAAAAGTGTGCTTTTTGAGCTTTTTACGCTCTGAAAACGCTTATTTCACCATATGCAGTCACATACCGGGACCAAATCAGAGTGGTCACTCATGCTAAAAAGTGAAAAATCTGCCAATGTAGGGCATAAAAACACACAAAACCACCTTTTCCATCAAGAAGATGATGATTGCAGCCACTTGGCTGTGAAAAGTGTGCTTTTTGAGCTTTTTACGCTCTGAAAACGCTTATTTCACCATATGCAGTCACATACCGGGACCAAATCACAGTGGTCACTGATGCAAAAAAGTGAAAAATCTGCCAATTTAGGGCATAAAAAGACACAAAACCACCTTTTCCATCAAGAAGATGATGATTGCAGCCACTTGGCTGTGAAAAGTGTGCTTTTTGAGCTTTTTACGCTCTGAAAACGCTTATTTCACCATATGCAGTCACATACCGGGACAAAATCACAGTGGTCACTGATGCAAAAAGGTGAAAAATCTGCCAATTTAGGGCATAAAAAGACACAAAACCACCTTTTCCATTAAGAAGATGATGATTGCAGCCACTTGGCTGTGAAAAGTGTGCTTTTTCAGCTTTTTACGCTCTGAAAACACTTATTTCACCATATGCAGTCACATACCGGGACCAAATCACAGTGGTCACTGATGCTAAAAAGTGAAAAATCTGCCAAAACAGGGCATAAAAAGACACAAAACCACCTTTTCCATCAAGAAGATGATGATTGCAGCCACTTGGCTGTGAAAAGTGTGCTTTTTGAGCTTTTTACGCTCTGAAAACGCTTATTTCACCATATGCAGTCACATACCGGGACCAAATCAGAGTGGTCACTCATGCTAAAAAGTGAAAAATCTGCCAATGTAGGGCATAAAAACACACAAAACCACCTTTTCCATCAAGAAGATGATGATTGCAGCCACTTGGCTGTGAAAAGTGTGCTTTTTGAGCTTTTTACGCTCTGAAAACGCTTATTTCACCATATGCAGTCACATACCGGGACCAAATCACAGTGGTCACTGATGCAAAAAAGTGAAAAATCTGCCAATTTAGGGCATAAAAAGACACAAAACCACCTTTTCCATCAAGAAGATGATGATTGCAGCCACTTGGCTGTGAAAAGTGTGCTTTTTGAGCTTTTTACGCTCTGAAAACGCTTATTTCACCATATGCAGTCACATACCGGGACCAAATCAGGGTGGTCACTCATGCTAAAAAGTGAAAAATCTGCCCAAACAGGGCATAAACAGACACAAAACCACCTTTTCCATCAAGAAGATGATGATTGCAGCCACTTGGCTGTGAAAAGTGTGCTTTTTGAGCTTTTTACGCTCTGAAAACGCTTATTTCACCATATGCAGTCACATACCGGGACCAAATCAGAGTGGTCACTCATGCTAAAAAGTGAAAAATCTGCCAAAACAGGGCATAAACAGACACAAAACCATCTTTTCCATCAAGATGATGATTGCAGCCACTTGGCTGTGAAAAGTGTGCTTTTTGAGCTTTTTACGCTCTGAAAACGCTTATTTCACCATATGCAGTCACATACCGGGACCAAATCAGAGTGGTCACTCATGCTAAAAAGTGAAAAATCTGCCAATTTAGGGCATAAAAACACACAAAACCACCTTTTCCATCAAGAAGATGATGATTGCAGCCACTTGGCTGTGAAAAGTGTGCTTTTTGAGCTTTTTACGCTCTGAAAACGCTTATTTCACCATATGCAGTCACATACCGGGACCAAATCAGGGTGGTCACTCATGCTAAAAAGTGAAAAATCTGCCCAAACAGGGCATAAACAGACACAAAACCACCTTTTCCATCAAGAAGATGATGATTGCAGCCACTTGGCTGTGAAAAGTGTGCTTTTTGAGCTTTTTACGCTCTGAAAACGCTTATTTCACCATATGCAGTCACATACCGGGACCAAATCAGAGTGGTCACTGATGCTAAAAACTGACAAATCTGCCAATTTAGGGCACAAAAAGACACAAAACCACCTTTTCCATCAAGAAGATGATGATTGCAGCCACTTGGCTGTGAAAAGTGTGCTTTTTGAGCTTTTTACGCTCTGAAAACGCTTATTTCACCATATGCAGTCACATACCGGGACCAAATCAGAGTGGTCACTCATGCTAAAAAGTGAAAAATCTGCCAATTTAGGGCATAAAAAAACACAAAACCACCTTTTCCATCAAGAAGATGATGATTGCAGCCACTTGGCTGTGAAAAGTGTGCTTTTTGAGCTTTTTACGCTCTGAAAACGCTTATTTCACCATATGCAGTCACATACCGGGACCAAATCACAGTGGTCACTGATGCTAAAAAGTGAAAAATCTGCCAAAACAGGGCATAAAAAGACACAAAACCACCTTTTCCATCAAGAAGATGATGATTGCAGCCACTTGGCTGTGAAAAGTATGCTTTTTGAGCTTTTTACGCTCTGAAAACGCTTATTTCACCATATGCAGTCACATACCGGGACCAAATCAGAGTGGTCACTCATGCTAAAAAGTGAAAAATCTGCCCAAACAGGGCATAAAAAGACACAAAACCACCTTTTCCATCAAGAAGATGATGATTGCAGCCACTTGGCTGTGAAAAGTGTGCTTTTTGAGCTTTTTACGCTCTGAAAACGCTTATTTCACCATATGCAGTCACATACCGGGACCAAATCACAGTGGTCACTGATGCAAAAAAGTGAAAAATCTGCCAATTTAGGGCATAAAAAGACACAAAACCACCTTTTCCATCAAGAAGATGATGATTGCAGCCACTTGGCTGTGAAAAGTGTGCTTTTTGAGCTTTTTACGCTCTGAAAACGCTTATTTCACCATATGCAGTCACATACCGGGACCAAATCAGGGTGGTCACTCATGCTAAAAAGTGAAAAATCTGCCCAAACAGGGCATAAACAGACACAAAACCACCTTTTCCATCAAGAAGATGATGATTGCAGCCACTTGGCTGTGAAAAGTGTGCTTTTTGAGCTTTTTACGCTCTGAAAACGCTTATTTCACCATATGCAGTCACATACCGGGACCAAATCAGAGTGGTCACTCATGCTAAAAAGTGAAAAATCTGCCAATTTAGGGCATAAACACACACAAAACCACCTTTTCCATCAAGAAGATGATGATTGCAGCCACTTGGCTGTGAAAAGTGTGCTTTTTGAGCTTTTTACGCTCTGAAAACGCTTATTTCACCATATGCAGTCACATACCGGGACCAAATCAGGGTGGTCACTCATGCTAAAAAGTGAAAAATCTGCCCAAACAGGGCATAAACAGACACAAAACCACCTTTTCCATCAAGAAGATGATGATTGCAGCCACTTGGCTGTGAAAAGTGTGCTTTTTGAGCTTTTTACGCTCTGAAAACGCTTATTTCACCATATGCAGTCACATACCGGGACCAAATCAGAGTGGTCACTCATGCTAAAAAGTGAAAAATCTGCCAATTTAGGGCATAAAAACACACAAAACCACCTTTTCCATCAAGAAGATGATGATTGCAGCCACTTGGCTGTGAAAAGTGTGCTTTTTGAGCTTTTTACGCTCTGAAAACGCTTATTTCACCATATGCAGTCACATACCGGGACCAAATCACAGTGGTCACTGATGCTAAAAAGTGAAAAATCTGCCAAAACAGGGCATAAAAAGACACAAAACCACCTTTTCCATCAAGAAGATGATGATTGCAGCCACTTGGCTGTGAAAAGTATGCTTTTTGAGCTTTTTACGCTCTGAAAACGCTTATTTCACCATATGCAGTCACATACCGGGACCAAATCAGAGTGGTCACTCATGCTAAAAAGTGAAAAATCTGCCCAAACAGGGCATAAAAAGACACAAAACCACCTTTTCCATCAAGAAGATGATGATTGCAGCCACTTGGCTGTGAAAAGTGTGCTTTTTGAGCTTTTTACGCTCTGAAAACGCTTATTTCACCATATGCAGTCACATACCGGGACCAAATCAGAGTGGTCACTCATGCTAAAAAGTGAAAAATCTGCCAATTTAGGGCATAAACACACACAAAACCACCTTTTCCATCAAGAAGATGATGATTGCAGCCACTTGGCTGTGAAAAGTGTGCTTTTTGAGCTTTTTACGCTCTGAAAACGCTTATTTCACCATATGCAGTCACATACCGGGACCAAATCAGGGTGGTCACTCATGCTAAAAAGTGAAAAATCTGCCCAAACAGGGCATAAACAGACACAAAACCACCTTTTCCATCAAGAAGATGATGATTGCAGCCACTTGGCTGTGAAAAGTGTGCTTTTTGAGCTTTTTACGCTCTGAAAACGCTTATTTCACCATATGCAGTCACATACCGGGACCAAATCAGAGTGGTCACTCATGCTAAAAAGTGAAAAATCTGCCAATTTAGGGCATAAAAACACACAAAACCACCTTTTCCATCAAGAAGATGATGATTGCAGCCACTTGGCTGTGAAAAGTGTGCTTTTTGAGCTTTTTACGCTCTGAAAACGCTTATTTCACCATATGCAGTCACATACCGGGACCAAATCACAGTGGTCACTGATGCTAAAAAGTGAAAAATCTGCCAAAACAGGGCATAAAAAGACACAAAACCACCTTTTCCATCAAGAAGATGATGATTGCAGCCACTTGGCTGTGAAAAGTATGCTTTTTGAGCTTTTTACGCTCTGAAAACGCTTATTTCACCATATGCAGTCACATACCGGGACCAAATCAGAGTGGTCACTCATGCTAAAAAGTGAAAAATCTGCCCAAACAGGGCATAAAAAGACACAAAACCACCTTTTCCATCAAGAAGATGATGATTGCAGCCACTTGGCTGTGAAAAGTGTGCTTTTTGAGCTTTTTACGCTCTGAAAACGCTTATTTCACCATATGCAGTCACATACCGGGACCAAATCAGAGTGGTCACTCATGCTAAAAAGTGAAAAATCTGCCAATGTAGGGCATAAAAACACACAAAACCACCTTTTCCATCAAGAAGATGATGATTGCAGCCACTTGGCTGTGAAAAGTGTGCTTTTTGAGCTTTTTACGCTCTGAAAACGCTTATTTCACCATATGCAGTCACATACCGGGACCAAATCAGAGTGGTCACTGATGCTAAAAAGTGAAAAATCTGCCAAAACAGGGCATAAAAAGACACAAAACCACCTTTTCCATCAAGAAGATGATGATTGCAGCCACTTGGCTGTGAAAAGTGTGCTTTTTGAGCTTTTTACGCTCTGAAAACGCTTATTTCACCATATGCAGTCACATACCGGGACCAAATCACAGTGGTCACTGATGCTAAAAAGTGAAAAATCTGCCAAAACAGGGCATAAAAAGACACAAAACCACCTTTTCCATCAAGAAGATGATGATTGCAGCCACTTGGCTGTGAAAAGTGTGCTTTTTGAGCTTTTTACGCTCTGAAAACGCTTATTTCACCATATGCAGTCACATACCGGGACCAAATCACAGTGGTCACTGATGCTAAAAAGAGAAAAATCTGCCCAAACAGGGCATAAAAAGACACCTTACCACCTTTTCCATCAAGAAGATGATGATTGCAGCCACTTGGCTGTGAAAAGTGTGCTTTTTGAGCTTTTTACGCTCTGAAAACGCTTATTTCACCATATGCAGTCACATACCGGGACCAAATCAGAGTGGTCACTGATGCTAAAAAGTGAAAAATTTGCCCAAACAGGGCATAAAAAGACACAAAACCACCTTTTCCATCAAGAAGATGATGATTGCAGCCACTTGGCTGTGAAAAGTGTGCTTTTTGAGCTTTTTACGCTCTGAAAACGCTTATTTCACCATATGCAGTCACATACCGGGACCAAATCACAGTGGTCACTCATGCTAAAAAGTGAAAAATCTGCCAAAACAGGGCATAAAAAGACACAAAACCACCTTTTCCATCAAGAAGATGATGATTGCAGCCACTTGGCTGTGAAAAGTGTGCTTTTTGAGCTTTTTACGCTCTGAAAGCGCTTATTTCACCATATGCAGTCACATACCGGGACAAAATCACAGGGGTCACTGATGCAAAAAGGTGAAAAATCTGCCAATTTAGGGCATAAAAAGACACAAAACCACCTTTTCCATTAAGAAGATGATGATTGCAGCCACTTGGCTGTGAAAAGTGTGCTTTTTCAGCTTTTTACGCTCTGAAAACGCTTATTTCACCATATGCAGTCACATACCGGGACCAAATCAGAGTGGTCACTCATGCTAAAAAGTGAAAAATCTGCCAATGTAGGGCATAAAAACACACAAAACCACCTTTTCCATCAAGAAGATGATGATTGCAGCCACTTGGCTGTGAAAAGTGTGCTTTTTGAGCTTTTTACGCTCTGAAAACGCTTATTTCACCATATGCAGTCACATACCGGGACCAAATCACAGTGGTCACTGATGCAAAAAAGTGAAAAATCTGCCAATTTAGGGCATAAAAAGACACAAAACCACCTTTTCCATCAAGAAGATGATGATTGCAGCCACTTGGCTGTGAAAAGTGTGCTTTTTGAGCTTTTTACGCTCTGAAAACGCTTATTTCACCATATGCAGTCACATACCGGGACCAAATCAGGGTGGTCACTCATGCTAAAAAGTGAAAAATCTGCCCAAACAGGGCATAAACAGACACAAAACCACCTTTTCCATCAAGAAGATGATGATTGCAGCCACTTGGCTGTGAAAAGTGTGCTTTTTGAGCTTTTTACGCTCTGAAAACGCTTATTTCACCATATGCAGTCACATACCGGGACCAAATCAGAGTGGTCACTCATGCTAAAAAGTGAAAAATCTGCCAAAACAGGGCATAAACAGACACAAAACCATCTTTTCCATCAAGATGATGATTGCAGCCACTTGGCTGTGAAAAGTGTGCTTTTTGAGCTTTTTACGCTCTGAAAACGCTTATTTCACCATATGCAGTCACATACCGGGACCAAATCAGAGTGGTCACTCATGCTAAAAAGTGAAAAATCTGCCAATTTAGGGCATAAAAACACACAAAACCACCTTTTCCATCAAGAAGATGATGATTGCAGCCACTTGGCTGTGAAAAGTGTGCTTTTTGAGCTTTTTACGCTCTGAAAACGCTTATTTCACCATATGCAGTCACATACCGGGACCAAATCAGGGTGGTCACTCATGCTAAAAAGTGAAAAATCTGCCCAAACAGGGCATAAACAGACACAAAACCACCTTTTCCATCAAGAAGATGATGATTGCAGCCACTTGGCTGTGAAAAGTGTGCTTTTTGAGCTTTTTACGCTCTGAAAACGCTTATTTCACCATATGCAGTCACATACCGGGACCAAATCAGAGTGGTCACTGATGCTAAAAACTGACAAATCTGCCAATTTAGGGCACAAAAAGACACAAAACCACCTTTTCCATCAAGAAGATGATGATTGCAGCCACTTGGCTGTGAAAAGTGTGCTTTTTGAGCTTTTTACGCTCTGAAAACGCTTATTTCACCATATGCAGTCACATACCGGGACCAAATCAGGGTGGTCACTCATGCTAAAAAGTGAAAAATCTGCCCAAACAGGGCATAAACAGACACAAAACCACCTTTTCCATCAAGAAGATGATGATTGCAGCCACTTGGCTGTGAAAAGTGTGCTTTTTGAGCTTTTTACGCTCTGAAAACGCTTATTTCACCATATGCAGTCACATACCGGGACCAAATCAGAGTGGTCACTCATGCTAAAAAGTGAAAAATCTGCCAATTTAGGGCATAAAAACACACAAAACCACCTTTTCCATCAAGAAGATGATGATTGCAGCCACTTGGCTGTGAAAAGTGTGCTTTTTGAGCTTTTTACGCTCTGAAAACGCTTATTTCACCATATGCAGTCACATACCGGGACCAAATCACAGTGGTCACTGATGCTAAAAAGTGAAAAATCTGCCAAAACAGGGCATAAAAAGACACAAAACCACCTTTTCCATCAAGAAGATGATGATTGCAGCCACTTGGCTGTGAAAAGTATGCTTTTTGAGCTTTTTACGCTCTGAAAACGCTTATTTCACCATATGCAGTCACATACCGGGACCAAATCAGAGTGGTCACTCATGCTAAAAAGTGAAAAATCTGCCCAAACAGGGCATAAAAAGACACAAAACCACCTTTTCCATCAAGAAGATGATGATTGCAGCCACTTGGCTGTGAAAAGTGTGCTTTTTGAGCTTTTTACGCTCTGAAAACGCTTATTTCACCATATGCAGTCACATACCGGGACCAAATCACAGTGGTCACTGATGCAAAAAAGTGAAAAATCTGCCAATTTAGGGCATAAAAAGACACAAAACCACCTTTTCCATCAAGAAGATGATGATTGCAGCCACTTGGCTGTGAAAAGTGTGCTTTTTGAGCTTTTTACGCTCTGAAAACGCTTATTTCACCATATGCAGTCACATACCGGGACCAAATCAGGGTGGTCACTCATGCTAAAAAGTGAAAAATCTGCCCAAACAGGGCATAAACAGACACAAAACCACCTTTTCCATCAAGAAGATGATGATTGCAGCCACTTGGCTGTGAAAAGTGTGCTTTTTGAGCTTTTTACGCTCTGAAAACGCTTATTTCACCATATGCAGTCACATACCGGGACCAAATCAGGGTGGTCACTCATGCTAAAAAGTGAAAAATCTGCCCAAACAGGGCATAAACAGACACAAAACCACCTTTTCCATCAAGAAGATGATGATTGCAGCCACTTGGCTGTGAAAAGTGTGCTTTTTGAGCTTTTTACGCTCTGAAAACGCTTATTTCACCATATGCAGTCACATACCGGGACCAAATCAGAGTGGTCACTGATGCTAAAAACTGACAAATCTGCCAATTTAGGGCACAAAAAGACACAAAACCACCTTTTCCATCAAGAAGATGATGATTGCAGCCACTTGGCTGTGAAAAGTGTGCTTTTTGAGCTTTTTACGCTCTGAAAACGCTTATTTCACCATATGCAGTCACATACCGGGACCAAATCAGGGTGGTCACTCATGCTAAAAAGTGAAAAATCTGCCCAAACAGGGCATAAACAGACACAAAACCACCTTTTCCATCAAGAAGATGATGATTGCAGCCACTTGGCTGTGAAAAGTGTGCTTTTTGAGCTTTTTACGCTCTGAAAACGCTTATTTCACCATATGCAGTCACATACCGGGACCAAATCAGAGTGGTCACTCATGCTAAAAAGTGAAAAATCTGCCAATTTAGGGCATAAAAACACACAAAACCACCTTTTCCATCAAGAAGATGATGATTGCAGCCACTTGGCTGTGAAAAGTGTGCTTTTTGAGCTTTTTACGCTCTGAAAACGCTTATTTCACCATATGCAGTCACATACCGGGACCAAATCACAGTGGTCACTGATGCTAAAAAGTGAAAAATCTGCCAAAACAGGGCATAAAAAGACACAAAACCACCTTTTCCATCAAGAAGATGATGATTGCAGCCACTTGGCTGTGAAAAGTATGCTTTTTGAGCTTTTTACGCTCTGAAAACGCTTATTTCACCATATGCAGTCACATACCGGGACCAAATCAGAGTGGTCACTCATGCTAAAAAGTGAAAAATCTGCCCAAACAGGGCATAAAAAGACACAAAACCACCTTTTCCATCAAGAAGATGATGATTGCAGCCACTTGGCTGTGAAAAGTGTGCTTTTTGAGCTTTTTACGCTCTGAAAACGCTTATTTCACCATATGCAGTCACATACCGGGACCAAATCAGAGTGGTCACTGATGCAAAAAAGTGAAAAATCTGCCAATTTAGGGCATAAAAAGACACAAAACCACCTTTTCCATCAAGAAGATGATGATTGCAGCCACTTGGCTGTGAAAAGTGTGCTTTTTGAGCTTTTTACGCTCTGAAAACGCTTATTTCACCATATGCAGTCACATACCGGGACCAAATCAGGGTGGTCACTCATGCTAAAAAGTGAAAAATCTGCCCAAACAGGGCATAAACAGACACAAAACCACCTTTTCCATCAAGAAGATGATGATTGCAGCCACTTGGCTGTGAAAAGTGTGCTTTTTGAGCTTTTTACGCTCTGAAAACGCTTATTTCACCATATGCAGTCACATACCGGGACCAAATCAGAGTGGTCACTCATGCTAAAAAGTGAAAAATCTGCCAATTTAGGGCATAAACACACACAAAACCACCTTTTCCATCAAGAAGATGATGATTGCAGCCACTTGGCTGTGAAAAGTGTGCTTTTTGAGCTTTTTACGCTCTGAAAACGCTTATTTCACCATATGCAGTCACATACCGGGACCAAATCAGGGTGGTCACTCATGCTAAAAAGTGAAAAATCTGCCCAAACAGGGCATAAACAGACACAAAACCACCTTTTCCATCAAGAAGATGATGATTGCAGCCACTTGGCTGTGAAAAGTGTGCTTTGTGAGCTTTTTACGCTCTGAAAACGCTTATTTCACCATATGCAGTCACATACCGGGACCAAATCAGAGTGGTCACTCATGCTAAAAAGTGAAAAATCTGCCAATTTAGGGCATAAAAACACACAAAACCACCTTTTCCATCAAGAAGATGATGATTGCAGCCACTTGGCTGTGAAAAGTGTGCTTTTTGAGCTTTTTACGCTCTGAAAACGCTTATTTCACCATATGCAGTCACATACCGGGACCAAATCACAGTGGTCACTGATGCTAAAAAGTGAAAAATCTGCCAAAACAGGGCATAAAAAGACACAAAACCACCTTTTCCATCAAGAAGATGATGATTGCAGCCACTTGGCTGTGAAAAGTATGCTTTTTGAGCTTTTTACGCTCTGAAAACGCTTATTTCACCATATGCAGTCACATACCGGGACCAAATCAGAGTGGTCACTCATGCTAAAAAGTGAAAAATACGCCCAAACAGGGCATAAAAAGACACAAAACCACCTTTTCCATCAAGAAGATGATGATTGCAGCCACTTGGCTGTGAAAAGTGTGCTTTTTGAGCTTTTTACGCTCTGAAAACGCTTATTTCACCATATGCAGTCACATACCGGGACCAAATCAGAGTGGTCACTCATGCTAAAAAGTGAAAAATCTGCCAATGTAGGGCATAAAAACACACAAAACCACCTTTTCCATCAAGAAGATGATGATTGCAGCCACTTGGCTGTGAAAAGTGTGCTTTTTGAGCTTTTTACGCTCTGAAAACGCTTATTTCACCATATGCAGTCACATACCGGGACCAAATCACAGTGGTCACTGATGCAAAAAAGTGAAAAATCTGCCAATTTAGGGCATAAAAAGACACAAAACCACCTTTTCCATCAAGAAGATGATGATTGCAGCCACTTGGCTGTGAAAAGTGTGCTTTTTGAGCTTTTTACGCTCTGAAAACGCTTATTTCACCATATGCAGTCACATACCGGGACCAAATCAGGGTGGTCACTCATGCTAAAAAGTGAAAAATCTGCCAATTTAGGGCATAAACACACACAAAACCACCTTTTCCATCAAGAAGATGATGATTGCAGCCACTTGGCTGTGAAAAGTGTGCTTTTTGAGCTTTTTACGCTCTGAAAACGCTTATTTCACCATATGCAGTCACATACCGGGACCAAATCAGGGTGGTCACTCATGCTAAAAAGTGAAAAATCTGCCCAAACAGGGCATAAACAGACACAAAACCACCTTTTCCATCAAGAAGATGATGATTGCAGCCACTTGGCTGTGAAAAGTGTGCTTTTTGAGCTTTTTACGCTCTGAAAACGCTTATTTCACCATATGCAGTCACATACCGGGACCAAATCAGAGTGGTCACTCATGCTAAAAAGTGAAAAATCTGCCAATTTAGGGCATAAAAACACACAAAACCACCTTTTCCATCAAGAAGATGATGATTGCAGCCACTTGGCTGTGAAAAGTGTGCTTTTTGAGCTTTTTACGCTCTGAAAACGCTTATTTCACCATATGCAGTCACATACCGGGACCAAATCACAGTGGTCACTGATGCTAAAAAGTGAAAAATCTGCCAAAACAGGGCATAAAAAGACACAAAACCACCTTTTCCATCAAGAAGATGATGATTGCAGCCACTTGGCTGTGAAAAGTATGCTTTTTGAGCTTTTTACGCTCTGAAAACGCTTATTTCACCATATGCAGTCACATACCGGGACCAAATCAGAGTGGTCACTCATGCTAAAAAGTGAAAAATCTGCCCAAACAGGGCATAAAAAGACACAAAACCACCTTTTCCATCAAGAAGATGATGATTGCAGCCACTTGGCTGTGAAAAGTGTGCTTTTTGAGCTTTTTACGCTCTGAAAACGCTTATTTCACCATATGCAGTCACATACCGGGACCAAATCAGAGTGGTCACTCATGCTAAAAAGTGAAAAATCTGCCAATGTAGGGCATAAAAACACACAAAACCACCTTTTCCATCAAGAAGATGATGATTGCAGCCACTTGGCTGTGAAAAGTGTGCTTTTTGAGCTTTTTACGCTCTGAAAACGCTTATTTCACCATATGCAGTCACATACCGGGACCAAATCACAGTGGTCACTGATGCAAAAAAGTGAAAAATCTGCCAATTTAGGGCATAAAAAGACACAAAACCACCTTTTCCATCAAGAAGATGATGATTGCAGCCACTTGGCTGTGAAAAGTGTGCTTTTTGAGCTTTTTACGCTCTGAAAACGCTTATTTCACCATATGCAGTCACATACCGGGACCAAATCACAGTGGTCACTCATGCTAAAAAGTGAAAAATCTGCCCAAACAGGGCATAAAAAGACACCTTACCACCTTTTCCATCAAGAAGATGATGATTGCAGCCACTTGGCTGTGAAAAGTGTGCTTTTTGAGCTTTTTACGCTCTGAAAACGCTTATTTCACCATATGCAGTCACATACCGGGACCAAATCAGAGTGGTCACTGATGCTAAAAAGTGAAAAATTTGCCCAAACAGGGCATAAAAAGACACAAAACCACCTTTTCCATCAAGAAGATGATGATTGCAGCCACTTGGCTGTGAAAAGTGTGCTTTTTGAGCTTTTTACGCTCTGAAAACGCTTATTTCACCATATGCAGTCACATACCGGGACCAAATCACAGTGGTCACTCATGCTAAAAAGTGAAAAATCTGCCAAAACAGGGCATAAAAAGACACAAAACCACCTTTTCCATCAAGAAGATGATGATTGCAGCCACTTGGCTGTGAAAAGTGTGCTTTTTGAGCTTTTTACGCTCTGAAAACGCTTATTTCACCATATGCAGTCACATACCGGGACAAAATCACAGTGGTCACTGATGCAAAAAGGTGAAAAATCTGCCAATTTAGGGCATAAAAAGACACAAAACCACCTTTTCCATTAAGAAGATGATGATTGCAGCCACTTGGCTGTGAAAAGTGTGCTTTTTCAGCTTTTTACGCTCTGAAAACGCTTATTTCACCATATGCAGTCACATACCGGGACCAAATCACAGTGGTCACTGATGCTAAAAAGTGAAAAATCTGCCAAAACAGGGCATAAAAAGACACAAAACCACCTTTTCCATCAAGAAGATGATGATTGCAGCCACTTGGCTGTGAAAAGTGTGCTTTTTGAGCTTTTTACGCTCTGAAAACGCTTATTTCACCATATGCAGTCACATACCGGGACCAAATCAGAGTGGTCACTCATGCTAAAAAGTGAAAAATCTGCCAATGTAGGGCATAAAAACACACAAAACCACCTTTTCCATCAAGAAGATGATGATTGCAGCCACTTGGCTGTGAAAAGTGTGCTTTTTGAGCTTTTTACGCTCTGAAAACGCTTATTTCACCATATGCAGTCACATACCGGGACCAAATCACAGTGGTCACTGATGCAAAAAAGTGAAAAATCTGCCAATTTAGGGCATAAAAAGACACAAAACCACCTTTTCCATCAAGAAGATGATGATTGCAGCCACTTGGCTGTGAAAAGTGTGCTTTTTGAGCTTTTTACGCTCTGAAAACGCTTATTTCACCATATGCAGTCACATACCGGGACCAAATCAGGGTGGTCACTCATGCTAAAAAGTGAAAAATCTGCCCAAACAGGGCATAAACAGACACAAAACCACCTTTTCCATCAAGAAGATGATGATTGCAGCCACTTGGCTGTGAAAAGTGTGCTTTTTGAGCTTTTTACGCTCTGAAAACGCTTATTTCACCATATGCAGTCACATACCGGGACCAAATCAGAGTGGTCACTCATGCTAAAAAGTGAAAAATCTGCCAAAACAGGGCATAAACAGACACAAAACCATCTTTTCCATCAAGATGATGATTGCAGCCACTTGGCTGGGAAAAGTGTGCTTTTTGAGCTTTTTACGCTCTGAAAACGCTTATTTCACCATATGCAGTCACATACCGGGACCAAATCAGAGTGGTCACTCATGCTAAAAAGTGAAAAATCTGCCAATTTAGGGCATAAAAACACACAAAACCACCTTTTCCATCAAGAAGATGATGATTGCAGCCACTTGGCTGTGAAAAGTGTGCTTTTTGAGCTTTTTACGCTCTGAAAACGCTTATTTCACCATATGCAGTCACATACCGGGACCAAATCAGGGTGGTCACTCATGCTAAAAAGTGAAAAATCTGCCCAAACAGGGCATAAACAGACACAAAACCACCTTTTCCATCAAGAAGATGATGATTGCAGCCACTTGGCTGTGAAAAGTGTGCTTTTTGAGCTTTTTACGCTCTGAAAACGCTTATTTCACCATATGCAGTCACATACCGGGACCAAATCACAGTGGTCACTCATGCTAAAAAGTGAAAAATCTGCCAAAACAGGGCACAAAAAGACACAAAACCACCTTTTCCATCAAGAAGATGATGATTGCAGCCACTTGGCTGTGAAAAGTGTGCTTTTTGAGCTTTTTACGCTCTGAAAACGCTTATTTCACCATATGCAGTCACATACCGGGACCAAATCACAGTGGTCACTCATGCTAAAAAGTGAAAAATCTGCCAAAACAGGGCATAAAAAGACACAAAACCACCTTTTCCATCAAGAAGATGATGATTGCAGCCACTTGGCTGTGAAAAGTGTGCTTTTTGAGCTTTTTACGCTCTGAAAACGCTTATTTCACCATATGCAGTCACATACCGGGACCAAATCACAGTGGTCACTCATGCTAAAAAGTGAAAAATCTGCCAAAACAGGGCATAAAAAGACACAAAACCACCTTTTCCATCAAGAAGATGATGATTGCAGCCACTTGGCTGTGAAAAGTGTGCTTTTTGAGCTTTTTACGCTCTGAAAACGCTTATTTCACCATATGCAGTCACATACCGGGACCAAATCACAGTGGTCACTCATGCTAAAAAGTGAAAAATCTGCCAAAACAGGGCATAAAAAGACACAAAACCACCTTTTCCATCAAGAAGATGATGATTGCAGCCACTTGGCTGTGAAAAGTGTGCTTTTTGAGCTTTTTACGCTCTGAAAACGCTTATTTCACCATATGCAGTCACATACCGGGACCAAATCACAGTGGTCACTCATGCTAAAAAGTGAAAAATCTGCCAAAACAGGGCATAAAAAGACACAAAACCACCTTTTCCATCAAGAAGATGATGATTGCAGCCACTTGGCTGTGAAAAGTGTGCTTTTTGAGCTTTTTACGCTCTGAAAACGCTTATTTCACCATATGCAGTCACATACCGGGACCAAATCACAGTGGTCACTCATGCTAAAAAGTGAAAAATCTGCCAATTTAGGGCATAAAAAGACACAAAACCACCTTTTCCATCAAGAAGATGATGATTGCAGCCACTTGGCTGTGAAAAGTGTGCTTTTTGAGCTTTTTACGCTCTGAAAACGCTTATTTCACCATATGCAGTCACATACCGGGACCAAATCAGAGTGGTCACTCATGCTAAAAAGTGAAAAATCTGCCAATTTAGGGCATAAAAAGACACAAAACCACCTTTTCCATCAAGAAGATGATGATTGCAGCCACTTGGCTGTGAAAAGTGTGCTTTTTGAGCTTTTTACGCTCTGAAAACGCTTATTTCACCATATGCAGTCACATACCGGGACCAAATCACAGTGGTCACTCATGCTAAAAAGTGAAAAATCTGCCAAAACAGGGCATAAAAAGACACAAAACCACCTTTTCCATCAAGAAGATGATGATTGCAGCCACTTGGCTGTGAAAAGTGTGCTTTTTGAGCTTTTTACGCTCTGAAAACGCTTATTTCACCATATGCAGTCACATACCGGGACCAAATCACAGTGGTCACTCATGCTAAAAAGTGAAAAATCTGCCAAAACAGGGCATAAAAAGACACCTTACCACCTTTTCCATCAAGAAGATGATGATTGCAGCCACTTGGCTGTGAAAAGTGTGCTTTTTGAGCTTTTTACGCTCTGAAAACGCTTATTTCACCATATGCAGTCACATACCGGGACCAAATCACAGTGGTCACTCATGCTAAAAAGTGAAAAATCTGCCAAAACAGGGCATAAAAAGACACAAAACCACCTTTTCCATCAAGAAGATGATGATTGCAGCCACTTGGCTGTGAAAAGTGTGCTTTTTGAGCTTTTTACGCTCTGAAAACGCTTATTTCACCATATGCAGTCACATACCGGGACCAAATCACAGTGGTCACTGATGCAAAAAAGTGAAAAATCTGCCAAAACAGGGCATAAAAAGACACAAAACCACCTTTTCCATCAAGAAGATGATGATTGCAGCCACTTGGCTGTGAAAAGTGTGCTTTTTGAGCTTTTTACGCTCTGAAAACGCTTATTTCACCATATGCAGTCACATACCGGGACCAAATCACAGTGGTCACTCATGCTAAAAAGTGAAAAATCTGCCAATTTAGGGCATAAAAAGACACCTTACCACCTTTTCCATCAAGAAGATGATGATTGCAGCCACTTGGCTGTGAAAAGTGTGCTTTTTGAGCTTTTTACGCTCTGAAAACGCTTATTTCACCATATGCAGTCACATACCGGGACCAAATCACAGTGGTCACTCATGCTAAAAAGTGAAAAATCTGCCAAAACAGGGCATAAAAAGACACAAAACCACCTTTTCCATCAAGAAGATGATGATTGCAGCCACTTGGCTGTGAAAAGTGTGCTTTTTGAGCTTTTTACGCTCTGAAAACGCTTATTTCACCATATGCAGTCACATACCGGGACCAAATCACAGTGGTCACTCATGCTAAAAAGTGAAAAATCTGCCAATTTAGGGCATAAAAAGACACCTTACCACCTTTTCCATCAAGAAGATGATGATTGCAGCCACTTGGCTGTGAAAAGTGTGCTTTTTGAGCTTTTTACGCTCTGAAAACGCTTATTTCACCATATGCAGTCACATACCGGGACCAAATCACAGTGGTCACTCATGCTAAAAAGTGAAAAATCTGCCAAAACAGGGCATAAAAAGACACAAAACCACCTTTTCCATCAAGAAGATGATGATTGCAGCCACTTGGCTGTGAAAAGTGTGCTTTTTGAGCTTTTTACGCTCTGAAAACGCTTATTTCACCATATGCAGTCACATACCGGGACCAAATCACAGTGGTCACTCATGCTAAAAAGTGAAAAATCTGCCAATTTAGGGCATAAAAAGACACCTTACCACCTTTTCCATCAAGAAGATGATGATTGCAGCCACTTGGCTGTGAAAAGTGTGCTTTTTGAGCTTTTTACGCTCTGAAAACGCTTATTTCACCATATGCAGTCACATACCGGGACCAAATCACAGTGGTCACTCATGCTAAAAAGTGAAAAATCTGCCAAAACAGGGCATAAAAAGACACAAAACCACCTTTTTCATCAAGAAGATGATGATTGCAGCCACTTGGCTGTGAAAAGTGTGCTTTTTGAGCTTTTTACGCTCTGAAAACGCTTATTTCACCATATGCAGTCACATACCGGGACCAAATCACAGTGGTCACTCATGCTAAAAAGTGAAAAATCTGCCAATTTAGGGCATAAAAAGACACCTTACCACCTTTTCCATCAAGAAGATGATGATTGCAGCCACTTGGCTGTGAAAAGTGTGCTTTTTGAGCTTTTTACGCTCTGAAAACGCTTATTTCACCATATGCAGTCACATACCGGGACCAAATCACAGTGGTCACTCATGCTAAAAAGTGAAAAATCTGCCAAAACAGGGCATAAAAAGACACAAAACCACCTTTTCCATCAAGAAGATGATGATTGCAGCCACTTGGCTGTGAAAAGTGTGCTTTTTGAGCTTTTTACGCTCTGAAAACGCTTATTTCACCATATGCAGTCACATACCGGGACCAAATCACAGTGGTCACTCATGCTAAAAAGTGAAAAATCTGCCAAAACAGGGCATAAAAAGACACAAAACCACCTTTTCCATCAAGAAGATGATGATTGCAGCCACTTGGCTGTGAAAAGTGTGCTTTATGAGCTTTTACGCTCTGAAAACGCTTATTTCACCATATGCAGTCACATACCGGGACCAAATCACAGTGGTCACTCATGCTAAAAAGTGAAAAATCTGCCAAAACAGGGCATAAAAAGACACCTTACCACCTTTTCCATCAAGAAGATGATGATTGCAGCCACTTGGCTGTGAAAAGTGTGCTTTTTGAGCTTTTTACGCTCTGAAAACGCTTATTTCACCATATGCAGTCACATACCGGGACCAAATCACAGTGGTCACTCATGCTAAAAAGTGAAAAATCTGCCAAAACAGGGCATAAAAAGACACAAAACCACCTTTTCCATCAAGAAGATGATGATTGCAGCCACTTGGCTGTGAAAAGTGTGCTTTTTGAGCTTTTTACGCTCTGAAAACGCTTATTTCACCATATGCAGTCACATACCGGGACCAAATCACAGTGGTCACTCATGCTAAAAAGTGAAAAATCTGCCAAAACAGGGCATAAAAAGACACAAAACCACCTTTTCCATCAAGAAGATGATGATTGCAGCCACTTGGCTGTGAAAAGTGTGCTTTTTGAGCTTTTTACGCTCTGAAAACGCTTATTTCACCATATGCAGTCACATACCGGGACCAAATCACAGTGGTCACTCATGCTAAAAAGTGAAAAATCTGCCAAAACAGGGCATAAAAAGACACAAAACCACCTTTTCCATCAAGAAGATGATGATTGCAGCCACTTGGCTGTGAAAAGTGTGCTTTTTGAGCTTTTTACGCTCTGAAAACGCTTATTTCACCATATGCAGTCACATACCGGGACCAAATCACAGTGGTCACTCATGCTAAAAAGTGAAAAATCTGCCAATTTAGGGCATAAAAAGACACAAAACCACCTTTTCCATCAAGAAGATGATGATTGCAGCCACTTGGCTGTGAAAAGTGTGCTTTTTGAGCTTTTACGCTCTGAAAACGCTTATTTCACCATATGCAGTCACATACCGGGACCAAATCACAGTGGTCACTCATGCTAAAAAGTGAAAAATCTGCCAAAACAGGGCATAAAAAGACACAAAACCACCTTTTCCATCAAGAAGATGATGATTGCAGGCACTTGGCTGTGAAAAGTGTGCTTTTTGAGCTTTTTACGCTCTGAAAACGCTTATTTCACCATATGCAGTCACATACCGGGACCAAATCACAGTGGTCACTCATGCTAAAAAGTGAAAAATCTGCCAAAACAGGGCACAAAAAGACACAAAACCACCTTTTCCATCAAGAAGATGATGATTGCAGCCACTTGGCTGTGAAAAGTGTGCTTTTTGAGCTTTTTACGCTCTGAAAACGCTTATTTCACCATATGCAGTCACATACCGGGACCAAATCACAGTGGTCACTCATGCTAAAAAGTGAAAAATCTGCCAAAACAGGGCATAAAAAGACACAAAACCACCTTTTCCATCAAGAAGATGATGATTGCAGCCACTTGGCTGTGAAAAGTGTGCTTTTTGAGCTTTTTACGCTCTGAAAACGCTTATTTCACCATATGCAGTCACATACCGGGACCACTCATGCTAAAAAGTGAAAAATCTGCCAAAACAGGGCATAAAAAGACACAAAACCACCTTTTCCATCAAGAAGATGATGATTGCAGCCACTTGGCTGTGAAAAGTGTGCTTTTTGAGCTTTTTACGCTCTGAAAACGTTTATTTCACCATATGCAGTCACATACCGGGACCAAATCACAGTGGTCACTCATGCTAAAAAGTGAAAAATCTGCCAATTTAGGGCATAAAAAGACACAAAACCACCTTTTCCATCAAGAAGATGATGATTGCAGCCACTTGGCTGTGAAAAGTGTGCTTTTTGAGCTTTTTACGCTCTGAAAACGCTTATTTCACCATATGCAGTCACATACAGGGCCCAAATCACAAATGCTTAAAAGTGAAAAATCTGGCCAAACAGGGCATAAAAAGACACAAAACCACCTTTTCCATCAAGAAGATGATGATTGCAGCCACTTGGCTGTGAAAGTGTGCTTTTTGAGCTTTTTACGCTCTCCATCCATCCATCCATCCATTATCTTCCGCTTATCCGGGGCCGGGTCGCGGGGGCAGCAGTCTGAGCAGGGACACCCAGACTTCCCTCTCCCTGGACACTTCTTCCAGGTGTTCCGGAGGGACCCCAAGGCGTTCCCAGGCCAGCCGAGCGACGTAGTCACTCCAGCGTGTCCTGGGTCTTCCCCGGGGCCTCCTCCCAGTGGGGCATGCCCGGAACACCTCCCTAGGCAGGCGCCCAGGAGGCATCCGATATAGATGTCCAAGCCACCTCAGCTGACTCCTCTCGACGTGGAGGAGCAGCGGCTCTACTCCGAGCTCCTCCCGGGTGACAGAGCTCCTCACCCTATCTCTAAGGGAGCGCCCCGCCACCCTGCGGAGGAAACTCATTTCAGCCGCTTGTATCCGAGATCTTGTTCTTTCGGTCATGACCCAGAGTTCATGACCATAGGTGAGGGTAGGAACGTAGATTGACCGGAAAATCGAGAGCTTCGCCTTTCGGCTCAGCTCCTTCTTCCCCACGACAGACCGGCGCAACGACCGCATTACTGCTGCCGCCGCACCAATCCGTCTGTCGATCTCGCGTTCCATCCTCCCCTCACTCGTAAACAAAACCCCAAGATACTTAAACTCCTCCACTTGGGGCAGGGACTCTTCTCCGACCCGGAGGGAACAAGCCATCTTTTTCCGGTCGAGAACCATGGCCTCAGACTTGGAGGTGCTGATTCTCATCCCAGCTGCTTCACACTCGGCTGCAAACCGCCCCAGTACAAGCTGAAGGTCCAGGTTCGAAGGAGCCAACAGGACAACATCATCTGCAAAAAGCAGAGATGAGATCCTGTGGTCCCCGAATCGGACTCCCTCTGGCCCCTGGCTGCGCCTAGAAATTCTGTCCATAAAAATAATGAACAGAACCGGTGACAAAGGACAGCCCTGCCTGAGTCCAACATGCACCGGGAACAGGTCTGACTTACTGCCGGCAATGCGAACCAAGCTCCTGCTCCGATCATACAGAGACCGTACGGCCCTTAGCAGAGGGCCCCGAACTCCATACTCCTGAAGCACCTCCCACAGAATGCCACGAGGGACACAGTCAAATGCCTTCTCCAAGTCCACAAAGCACATGTGGACTGGTTGGGCAAACTCCCATGAGCCCTCAAGCACCCTGCGGAGGGTGTAGAGCTGGTCCAGTGTTCCACGACCAGGACGAAAACCGCATTGTTCCTCTTGGATCCGAGGTTCGACTATCGGCCGAATTCTCCTCTCCAGTACCCTGGAATAGACTTTACCAGGGAGGCTGAGGAGTGTGATCCCCCTGTAGTTGGAGCACACCCTCCGGTCCCCCTTTTTAAATAGAGGGACCACCACCCCGGTCTGCCAGTCCAGAGGCACTGTCCCCAACTGCCACGCGATGTTGCAGAGGCGTGTCAGCCAAGACAGCCCTACAACATCCAAAGACTTGAGGTACTCAGGGCGGATCTCATCCACTCCCGGTGCCTTGCCACTGGGGAGCTTCCGAACTACCTCAGTGACTTCAGCTTGGGTGATGAATGAGTCAGCCTCTGGGTCCCCAGCCTCTGCTTCCTCTACGGAAGATGTGTCAGTGGGATTGAGGAGGTCCTCGAAGTATTCCTTCCACCGTCCAACAATATCCCCAGTCGAAGTCAACAGCTCCCCACCACCACTGTAAACAGTGTTGGCAGGGTACTGCTTCCCCCTCCTGAGGCGCCGGATGGTTTGCCAGAATCTCCTCGAGGCCGACCGGTAGTCCTCCTCCATGGCCTCCCCGAACCTTTCCCATGTCCGAGTTTTTGCTTCCACAACCACCCGGGCCGCAGCACGCTTGGCCTGCCGGTACCCGTCGGCTGCCTCAGGAGTCCCACGAGCCAGCCAAGCTCGATAAGACTCCTTCTTCAGCCTGACGGCATCCCTTACCTCCGGTGTCCACCACCGGGTTCGGGGATTGCCGCCGCGACAGGCACCGGAGACCTTACGGCCACAGCTCCGAATGGCTGCATCCACAATGGAGGCAGAGAACATGGTCCATTCGGACTCGATGTCTCCAGCCTCCCTCGGGATCTGGTCAAAGCTCTCCCGGAGGTGAGAGTTGAAGACCCCTCTGACAGATGGTTCCACCAGACGTTCCCAACAGACCCTCACAGTACGTTTGGGCCTGCCAAGTCTGTCCAGCTTCCTCCCCTGCCAGCGGATCCAACTCACCACCAGGTGGTGATCAGTTGACAGCTCAGCCCCTCTCTTCACCCGAGTGTCCAAGACACACGGCCGGAGGTCAGTTGACACGACCACAAAGTCGATCATTGACCTCCGACCTAGGGCGTCCCCATGCCACGTGTACTGATGGGCACCTTTATGCTTGAACATGGTGTTCGTTATGGACAGACTGTGACTAGCACAGAAGTCCAATAACAGAACACCACTCGCGTTCAGATCGGGGGGGCCGTTCCTCCCAATCACGCCCCTCCAGGTAACACTATCGCCACCCACGTGAGCATTGAAGTCCCCCAGCAGGATGATGGGGTCCCCAGTCGGAGCACTTTCCAGCACCCCTCCCAAGGTCTCCAAGAAGGCCGGGTACTCTGCGCTGCCGTTTGGCCCGTAGGCCGAAACAACAGTGAGGCACTTATCCCTGACCCGAAGGCGCAGGGCGGCGACCCTCTCGTTCACCGGGGAAAACTCCAACACATGGCGGCTGAGCTGGGGGGCTATTAGCAAGCCCACACCAGCCCGCCGCCTCTCATTGTGGGCAACTCCAGAGTAGAAAAGAGTCCAGCCTCTCTCAAGGAGTTGGGTTCCAGAGCCCCGACTGTGCGTGGAGGTGAGCCCGACTATCTCTAGCCGGTACCGCTCAACCTCCCGCACCAGCTCAGGCTCCTTCCCCCCCAGCGAGGTGACATTCCATGTCCCCACTGTGAGATTCCATGTCCTGGGGTTGGGTTGTCGGGGCCCCCGCCCACGACTGCCACCCAAATCACAGTGCATCAGCCCCTTCTGAACCCTCTCGCGGGTGATGGGCCTACGGGAGGGCGGGCCCACGTCGCTCCTTCGGGCTGGGCCCGGCCGGGTCCCGTGGGCAAAGACCCGGCCACCAGGCGCTCGCCTGCCAGCCCCAACCCCAGGCCTGGCTCCAGGGTGGGGCCCCGGTAACGCCAATCCGGGCGACGTAACTGACCCTGGTGTTGAACTTTCCATAGGGGGCTTTGGAACCGCTCTTAGTCTGACCCATCACCTAGGACCTGTTTGCCTTGGGAGACCCTACCAGGGGCAAAGCCCCCGACAACATAGCTCCTAAGATCATTTAGGTTCTCAAACCCCTCCACCACGATAAGGTGGCGGTTCAAGGAGGAGCTTTTTTTTTTTACGCTCTGAAAAGGCTTATTTCACCATATGCAGTCACATACAGGGCCCAAATCACAGATGCTTAAAAGTGAAAAATCTGGCCAAACAGGGCATAAAAAGACACAAAACCACCTTTTCCATCAAGAAGATGATGATTGCAGCCACTTGGCTGTGAAAGTGTGCTTTTTGAGCTTTTTACGCTCTGAAAAGGCTTATTTCACCATATGCAGTCACATACAGGGCCCAAATCACAGATACTTAAAAGTGAAAAATCTGGCCAAACAGGGCATAAAAAGACACAAAACCACCTTTTCCATCAAGAAGATGATGATTGCATCCACTTGGCTGTGAAAGTGTGCTTTTTGAGCTTTTTACGCTCTGAAAACGCTTATTTCACCATATGCAGTCACATACCGGGACCAAATCAGAGTGGTCACTGATGCTAAAAAGTGAAAAATCTGCCAAAACAGGGCATAAAAACACACAAAACCACCTTTTCCATCAAGAAGATGATGATTGCAGCCACTTGGCTGTGAAAAGTCTGCTTTTTGAGCTTTTTACGCTCTGAAAACGCTTATTTCACCATATGCAGTCACATACCGGGACCAAATCACAGTGGTCACTGATGCTAAAAAGTGAAAAATCTGCCAAAATAGGGCATAAAAAGACACAAAACCACCTTTTCCATCAAGAAGATGATGATTGCAGCCACTTGGCTGTGAAAAGTGTGCTTTTTGAGCTTTTTACGCTCTGAAAACGCTTATTTCACCATATGCAGTCACATACCGGGACCAAATCACAGTGGTCACTCATGCTAAAAAGTGAAAAATCTGCCAAAACAGGGCATAAAAAGACACAAAACCACCTTTTCCATCAAGAAGATGATGATTGCAGCCACTTGGCTGTGAAAAGTGTGCTTTTTGAGCTTTTTACGCTCTGAAAACGCTTATTTCACCATATGCAGTCACATACAGGGCCCAAATCACAAATGCTTAAAAGTGAAAAATCTGGCCAAACAGGGCATAAAAAGACACAAAACCACCTTTTCCATCAAGAAGATGATGATTGCAGCCACTTGGCTGTGAAAGTGTGCTTTTTGAGCTTTTTACGCTCTGAAAACGCTTATTTCACCATATGCAGTTACATACAGGGCCCAAATCACAGATGCTTAAAAGTGAAAAATCTGGCCAAACAGGGCATAAAAAGACATAAAACCACCTTTTCCATCAAGAAGATGATGATTGCATCCACTTGGCTGTGAAAGTGTGCTTTTTGAGCTTTTTACGCTCTGAAAACGCTTATTTCACCATATGCAGTCACATACCGGGACCAAATCAGAGTGGTCACTGATGCTAAAAAGTGAAAAATCTGCCAAAACAGGGCATAAAAACACACAAAACCACCTTTTCCATCAAGAAGATGATGATTGCAGCCACTTGGCTGTGAAAAGTGTGCTTTTTGAGCTTTTTACGCTCTGAAAATGCTTATTTCACCATATGCAGTCACATACCGGGACCAAATCACAGTGGTCACTCATGCTAAAAAGTGAAAAATCTGCCAAAACAGGGCATAAAAAGACACAAAACCACCTTTTCCATCAAGAAGATGATGATTGCAGGCACTTGGCTGTGAAAAGTGTGCTTTTTGAGCTTTTTACGCTCTGAAAACGCTTATTTCACCATATGCAGTCACATACCGGGACCAAATCACAGTGGTCACTCATGCTAAAAAGTGAAAAATCTGCCAAAACAGGGCACAAAAAGACACAAAACCACCTTTTCCATCAAGAAGATGATGATTGCAGCCACTTGGCTGTGAAAAGTGTGCTTTTTGAGCTTTTTACGCTCTGAAAACGCTTATTTCACCATATGCAGTCACATACCGGGACCAAATCACAGTGGTCACTCATGCTAAAAAGTGAAAAATCTGCCAAAACAGGGCATAAAAAGACACAAAACCACCTTTTCCATCAAGAAGATGATGATTGCAGCCACTTGGCTGTGAAAAGTGTGCTTTTTGAGCTTTTTACGCTCTGAAAACGCTTATTTCACCATATGCAGTCACATACAGGGCCCAAATCACAAATGCTTAAAAGTGAAAAATCTGGCCAAACAGGGCATAAAAAGACACAAAACCACCTTTTCCATCAAGAAGATGATGATTGCAGCCACTTGGCTGTGAAAGTGTGCTTTTTGAGCTTTTTACGCTCTGAAAAGGCTTATTTCACCATATGCAGTTACATACAGGGCCCAAATCACAGATGCTTAAAAGTGAAAAATCTGGCCAAACAGGGCATAAAAAGACATAAAACCACCTTTTCCATCAAGAAGATGATGATTGCATCCACTTGGCTGTGAAAGTGTGCTTTTTGAGCTTTTTACGCTCTGAAAACGCTTATTTCACCATATGCAGTCACATACCGGGACCAAATCAGAGTGGTCACTGATGCTAAAAAGTGAAAAATCTGCCAAAACAGGGCATAAAAACACACAAAACCACCTTTTCCATCAAGAAGATGATGATTGCAGCCACTTGGCTGTGAAAAGTGTGCTTTTTGAGCTTTTTACGCTCTGAAAATGCCTATTTCACCATATGCAGTCACATACCGGGACCAAATCACAGTGGTCACTCATGCTAAAAAGTGAAAAATCTGCCAAAACAGGGCATAAAAAGACACAAAACCACCTTTTCCATCAAGAAGATGATGATTGCAGGCACTTGGCTGTGAAAAGTGTGCTTTTTGAGCTTTTTACGCTCTGAAAACGCTTATTTCACCATATGCAGTCACATACCGGGACCAAATCACAGTGGTCACTCATGCTAAAAAGTGAAAAATCTGCCAAAACAGGGCACAAAAAGACACAAAACCACCTTTTCCATCAAGAAGATGATGATTGCAGCCACTTGGCTGTGAAAAGTGTGCTTTTTGAGCTTTTTACGCTCTGAAAACGCTTATTTCACCATATGCAGTCACATACCGGGACCAAATCACAGTGGTCACTCATGCTAAAAAGTGAAAAATCTGCCAAAACAGGGCATAAAAAGACACAAAACCACCTTTTCCATCAAGAAGATGATGATTGCAGCCACTTGGCTGTGAAAAGTGTGCTTTTTGAGCTTTTTACGCTCTGAAAACGCTTATTTCACCATATGCAGTCACATACCGGGACCAAATCACAGTGGTCACTCATGCTAAAAAGTGAAAAATCTGCCAAAACAGGGCATAAAAAGACACAAAACCACCTTTTCCATCAAGAAGATGATGATTGCAGCCACTTGGCTGTGAAAAGTGTGCTTTTTGAGCTTTTTACGCTCTGAAAACGCTTATTTCACCATATGCAGTCACATACCGGGACCACTCATGCTAAAAAGTGAAAAATCTGCCAAAACAGGGCATAAAAAGACACAAAACCACCTTTTCCATCAAGAAGATGATGATTGCAGCCACTTGGCTGTGAAAAGTCTGCTTTTTGAGCTTTTTACGCTCTGAAAACGCTTATTTCACCATATGCAGTCACATACCGGGATCAAATCACAGTGGTCACTCATGCTAAAAAGTGAAAAATCTGCCAAAACAGGGCATAAAAAGACACAAAACCACCTTTTCCATCAAGAAGATGATGATTGCAGCCACTTGGCTGTGAAAAGTGTGCTTTTTGAGCTTTTTACGCTCTGAAAACGCTTATTTCACCATATGCAGTCACATACCGGGACCAAATCACAGTGGTCACTCATGCTAAAAAGTGAAAAATCTGCCAATTTAGGGCATAAAAAGACACCTTACCACCTTTTCCATCAAGAAGATGATGATTGCAGCCACTTGGCTGTGAAAAGTGTGCTTTTTGAGCTTTTTACGCTCTGAAAACGCTTATTTCACCATATGCAGTCACATACCGGGACCAAATCACAGTGGTCACTCATGCTAAAAAGTGAAAAATCTGCCAAAACAGGGCATAAAAAGACACAAAACCACCTTTTCCATCAAGAAGATGATGATTGCAGCCACTTGGCTGTGAAAAGTGTGCTTTTTGAGCTTTTTACGCTCTGAAAACGCTTATTTCACCATATGCAGTCACATACCGGGACCACTCATGCTAAAAAGTGAAAAATCTGCCAATTTAGGGCATAAAAAGACACAAAACCACCTTTTCCATCAAGAAGATGATGATTGCAGCCACTTGGCTGTGAAAAGTGTGCTTTTTGAGCTTTTTACGCTCTGAAAACGTTTATTTCACCATATGCAGTCACATAACGGGACCAAATCACAGTGGTCACTCATGCTAAAAAGTGAAAAATCTGCCAAAACAGGGCATAAAAAGACACAAAACCACCTTTTCCATCAAGAAGATGATGATTGCAGCCACTTGGCTGTGAAAAGTGTGCTTTTTGAGCTTTTTACGCTCTGAAAACGCTTATTTCACCATATGCAGTCACATACCGGGACCAAATCACAGTGTTCACTCATGCTAAAAAGTGAAAAATCTGCCTAAATAGGGCATAAAAAGACACAAAACCACCTTTTCCATCAAGAAGATGATGATTGCAGCCACTTGGCTGTGAAAAGTGTGCTTTTTGAGCTTTTTACGCTCTGAAAACGCTTATTTCACCATATGCAGTCACATACCGGGACCAAATCACAGTGGTCACTCATGCTAAAAAGTGAAAAATCTGCCAAAACAGGGCATAAAAAGACACAAAACCACCTTTTCCATCAAGAAGATGATGATTGCAGCCACTTGGCTGTGAAAAGTGTGCTTTTTGAGCTTTTTACGCTCTGAAAACGCTTATTTCACCATATGCAGTCACATACAGGGCACAAGTGACAGAGTGGTCACTGATGCTTAAAAGTGAAAAATCTGCCAAAACAGGCCATAAAAAGACACAAAACCACCTTTTCCATCAAGAAGATGATGATTGCAGCCACTTGGCTGTGAAAAGTGTGCTTTTTGAGCTTTTTACGCTCTGAAAACGCTTATTTCACCATATACAGTCACATACAGGGCCCAAATCACAGATGTTTAAAAGTGAAAAATCTGGCCAAACAGGGCCTAAAAAGACACAAAACCACCTTTTCCATCAAGAAGATGATGATTGCAGCCACTTGGCTGTGAAAGTGTGCTTTTTGAGCTTTTTACGCTCTGAAAACGCTTATTTCACCATATGCAGTCACATACAGGGCCCAAATCACAGATGCTTAAAAGTGAAAAATCTGGCCAAACAGGGCATAAAAAGACACAAAACCACCTTTTCCATCAAGAAGATGATGATTGCATCCACTTGGCTGTGAAAAGTGTGCTTTTTGAGCTTTTTACGCTCTGAAAACGCTTATTTCACCATATGCAGTCACATACAGGGCACAAGTGACAGAGTGGTCACTGATGCTTAAAAGTGAAAAATCTGCCAAAACAGGCCATAAAAAGACACAAAACCACCTTTTCCATCAAGAAGATGATGATTGCAGCCACTTGGCTGTGAAAGTGTGCTTTTTGAGCTTTTTACGCTCTGAAAACGCTTATTTCACCATATGCAGTCACATACCGGGACCAAATCACAGTGGTCACTGATGCTAAAAAGTGAAACATCTGCCAATTTAGGGCCTAAAAAGACACAAAACCACCTTTTCCATCAAGAAGATGATGATTGCAGCCACTTGGCTGTGAAAGTGTGCTTTTTGAGCTTTTTACGCTCTGAAAACGCTTATTTCACCATATGCAGTTACATACAGGGCACAAGTGACAGAGTGGTCACTGATGCTTAAAAGTGAAAAATCTGCCAAAACAGGGCATAAAGAGACACAAAACCACCTTTTCCATCAAGAAGATGATGATTGCAGCCATTTGGCTGTGACAGTGTGCTTTTTGAGCTTTTTACGCTCTGAAAAGACTTATTTCACCATATGCAGTCACATACAGGGCCCAAATCACAGATGCTTAAAAGTGAAAAATCTGACCAAACAGGGCATAAAAAGACACAAAACCACCTTTTCCATCAAGAAGATGATGATTGCAGCCACTTGGCTGTGAAAGTGTGCTTTTTGAGCTTTTTACGCTCTGAAAACGCTTATTTCACCATATGCAGTCACATACAGGGCACAAGTGACAGAGTGGTCACTGATGCTTAAAAGTGAAAAATCTGGCCAAACAGGGCATAAAAAGACATAAAACCACCTTTTCCATCAAGAAAATGATGATTGCAGCCACTTGGCTGTGAAAGTGTGCTTTTTGAGCTTTTTACGCTCTGAAAACGCTTATTTCACCATATGCAGTCACATACAGGGCACAAGTGACAGAGTGGTCACTCATGCTTAAAAGTGAAAAATCTGCCAAAACAGGGCATAAAGAGACACAAAACCACCTTTTCCATCAAGAAGATGATGATTGCAGCCACTTGGCTGTGAAAAGTGTGCTTTTTGAGCTTTTTACGCTCTGAAAACGCTTATTTCACCATATGCAGTCACATACAGGGCCCAAATCACAGAGTGGTCACTGATGCTTAAAAGTGAAAAATCTGCCAAAACAGGCCATAAAAAGACACAATACCACCTTTTCCATCAAGAAGATGATGATTGCATCCACTTGGCTGTGAAAGTGTGCTTTTTGAGCTTTTTACGCTCTGAAAACGCTTATTTCACCATATGCAGTCACATACCGGGACCAAATCACAGTGGTCACTCAAGGTAAAAAAGTGAAAAATCTGCCAAAACAGGGCATAAAACGACAGAAAACCACCTTTTCCATCAAGAAGATGATGATTGCAGCCACTTGGCTGTGAAAAGTGTGCTTTTTGAGCTTTTTACGCTCTCAAAACGCTTATTTCACCATATGCAGTCACATACCGGGACCAAATCACAGTGGTCACTGATGCTAAAAAGTGAAAAATCTGCCAAAACAGGGCATAAAAAGACACAAAACCACCTTTTCCATCAAGAAGATGATGATTGCAGCCACTTGGCTGTGAAAAGTGTGCTTTTTGAGCTTTTTACGCTCTGAAAACGCTTATTTCACCATATGCAGTCACATACAGGGCCCAAATCACAGAGTGGTCACTGATGCTTAAAAGTGAAAAATCTGCCAAAACAGGGCCTAAAAAGACACAAAACCACCTTTTCCATCAAGAAGATGATGATTGCAGCCACTTGGCTGTGAAAGTGTGCTTTTTGAGCTTTTTACGCTCTGAAAACGCTTATTTCACCATATGCAGTCACATACCGGGACCAAATCACAGTGGTCACTGATGCTAAAAAGTGAAAAATCTGCCAAAACAGGGCATAAAAAGACAGAAAAAACAACCTTTTCCATCAAGAAGATGATGATTGCAGCCACTTGGCTGTGAAAAGTGTGCTTTTTGAGCTTTTTACGCTCTGAAAACGCTTATTTCACCATATGCGCTTATTTCACATACAGGGCACAAGTGACAGAGTGGTCACTGATGCTTAAAAGTGAAAAATCTGCCAAAACAGGGCCTAAAAAGACACAAAACCACCTTTTCCATCAAGAAGATGATGATTGCATCCACTTGGCTGTGAAAGTGTGCTTTTTGAGCTTTTTACGCTCTGAAAACGCTTATTTCACCATATGCAGTCACATACAGGGCACAAGTGACAGAGTGGTCACTGATGCTAAAAAGTGAAAAATCTGCCAAAACAGGCCATAAAAAGACACAAAACCACCTTTTCCATCAAGAAGATGATGATTGCAGCCACTTGGCTGTGAAAAGTGTGCTTTTTGAGCTTTTTACGCTCTGAAAACGCTTATTTCACCATATGCAGTCACATACAGGGCCCAAATCACAGATGCTTAAAAGTGAAAAATCTGGCCAAACAGGGCATAAAAAGACACAAAACCACCTTTTCCATCAAGAAGATGATGATTGCATCCACTTGGCTGTGAAAGTGTGCTTTTTGAGCTTTTTACGCTCTGAAAAGGCTTATTTCACCATATGCAGTCACATACAGGGCCCAATCACAGAGTGGTCACTGATGCTTAAAAGTGAAAAATCTGCCAAAACAGGCCATAGAAAGACACAAAACCACCTTTTCGATCAAGAAGATGATGATTGCAGCCACTTGGCTATGAAAGTATGCTTTTCGAGCTTTTTACGCTCTGAAAACGCTTATTTCACCATATGCAGTCACATACCGGGACCAAATCACAGTGGTCACTCATGCTAAAAAGTGAAAAATCTGCCAAAACAGGGCATAAAAAGACACAAAACCACCTTTTCCATCAAGAAGATGATGATTGCAGCCACTTGGCTGTGAAAAGTGTGCTTTTTGAGCTTTTTACGCTCTGAAAACGCTTATTTCACCATATGCAGTCACATACCGGGACCAAATCACAGTGGTCACTCATGCTAAAAAGTGAAAAATCTGCCAATTTAGGGCATAAAAAGACACAAAACCACCTTTTCCATCAAGAAGATGATGATTGCAGCCACTTGGCTGTGAAAAGTGTGCTTTTTGAGCTTTTTACGCTCTGAAAACGCTTATTTCACCATATGCAGTCACATACAGGGCACAAGTGACAGAGTGGTCACTGATGCTTAAAAGTGAAAAATCTGCCAAAACAGGGCATAAAGAGACACAAAACCACCTTTTCCATCAAGAAGATGATGATTGCAGCCATTTGGCTGTGACAGTGTGCTTTTTGAGCTTTTTACGCTCTGAAAAGACTTATTTCACCATATGCAGTCACATACAGGGCCCAAATCACAGATGCTTAAAAGTGAAAAATCTGACCAAACAGGGCATAAAAAGACACAAAACCACCTTTTCCATCAAGAAGATGATGATTGCAGCCACTTGGCTGTGAAAGTGTGCTTTTTGAGCTTTTTACGCTCTGAAAACGCTTATTTCACCATATGCAGTCACATACAGGGCACAAGTGACAGAGTGGTCACTGATGCTTAAAAGTGAAAAATCTGGCCAAACAGGGCATAAAAAGACATAAAACCACCTTTTCCATCAAGAAAATGATGATTGCAGCCACTTGGCTGTGAAAGTGTGCTTTTTGAGCTTTTTACGCTCTGAAAACGCTTATTTCACCATATGCAGTCACATACCGGGACCAAATCACAGTGGTCACTCAAGCTAAAAAAGTGAAAAATCTGCCAAAACAGGGCATAAAACGACAGAAAACCACCTTTTCCATCAAGAAGATGATGATTGCAGCCACTTGGCTGTGAAAAGTGTGCTTTTTGAGCTTTTTACGCTCTCAAAACGCTTATTTCACCATATGCAGTCACATACCGGGACCAAATCACAGTGGTCACTGATGCTAAAAAGTGAAAAATCTGCCAAAACAGGGCATAAAAAGACACAAAACCACCTTTTCCATCAAGAAGATGATGATTGCAGCCACTTGGCTGTGAAAAGTGTGCTTTTTGAGCTTTTTACGCTCTGAAAACGCTTATTTCACCATATGCAGTCACATACAGGGCCCAAATCACAGAGTGGTCACTGATGCTTAAAAGTGAAAAATCTGCCAAAACAGGGCCTAAAAAGACACAAAACCACCTTTTCCATCAAGAAGATGATGATTGCAGCCACTTGGCTGTGAAAGTGTGCTTTTTGAGCTTTTTACGCTCTGAAAACGCTTATTTCACCATATGCAGTCACATACAGGGCCCAAATAACAGAGTGGTCACTGATGCTTAAAAGTGAAAAATCTGCCAAAACAGGGCATAAAAAGACACAAAACCACCTTTTCCATCAAGAAGATGATGATTGCAGCCACTTGGCTGTGAAAGTGTGCTTTTTGAGCTTTTTACGCTCTGAAAACGCTTATTTCACCATATGCAGTCACATACCGGGACCAAATCACAGTGGTCACTGATGCTAAAAAGTGAAAAATCTGCCAAAACAGGGCATAAAAAGACAGAAAAAACCACCTTTTCCATCAAGAAGATGATGATTGCAGCCACTTGGCTGTGAAAAGTGTGCTTTTTGAGCTTTTTACGCTCTGAAAACGCTTATTTCACCATATGCGCTTATTTCACATACAGGGCACAAGTGACAGAGTGGTCACTGATGCTTAAAAGTGAAAAATCTGCCAAAACAGGGCCTAAAAAGACACAAAACCACCTTTTCCATCAAGAAGATGATGATTGCATCCACTTGGCTGTGAAAGTGTGCTTTTTGAGCTTTTTACGCTCTGAAAACGCTTATTTCACCATATGCAGTCACATACAGGGCACAAGTGACAGAGTGGTCACTGATGCTAAAAAGTGAAAAATCTGCCAAAACAGGCCATAAAAAGACACAAAACCACCTTTTCCATCAAGAAGATGATGATTGCAGCCACTTGGCTGTGAAAAGTGTGCTTTTTGAGCTTTTTACGCTCTGAAAACGCTTATTTCACCATATGCAGTCACATACAGGGCCCAAATCACAGATGCTTAAAAGTGAAAAATCTGGCCAAACAGGGCATAAAAAGACACAAAACCACCTTTTCCATCAAGAAGATGATGATTGCATCCACTTGGCTGTGAAAGTGTGCTTTTTGAGCTTTTTACGCTCTGAAAAGGCTTATTTCACCATATGCAGTCACATACAGGGCACAAGTGACAGAGTGGTCACTGATGCTTAAAAGTGAAAAATCTGCCAAAACAGGGCATAAAGAGACACAAAACCACCTTTTCCATCAAGAAGATGATGATTGCAGCCACTTGGCTGTGAAAAGTGTGCTTTTTGAGCTTTTTACGCTCTGAAAACGCTTATTTAATCATATGCAGTCACATACAGGGCCAAAATCACAGAGTGGTCACTGATGCTTAAAAATGAAAAATCTGCCAAAACAGGGCATAAAAAGACACAAAACCACCTTTTCCATCAAGAAGATGATGATTGCAGCCACTTGGCTGTGAAAGTGTGCTTTTTGAGCTTTTTACGCTCTGAAAACGCTTATTTCACCATATGCAGTCACATACAGGGCACAAGTGACAGAGTGGTCACTGATGCTTAAAAGTGAAAAATCTGCCAAAACAGGGCATAAAAAGACACAAAACCACCTTTTCCATCAAGAAGATGATGATTGCAGCCACTTGGCTGTGAAAGTGTGCTTTTTGAGCTTTTTACGCTCTGAAAAGGCTTATTTCACCATATGCAGTCACATACAGGGCCCAAATCACAGATGCTTAAACGTGAAAAATCTGGCCAAACAGGGCATAAAAAGACACAAAACCACCTTTTCCATCAAGAAGATGATGATTGCAGCCACTTGGCTGTGAAAGTGTGCTTTTAGAGCTTTTTACGCTCTGAAAACGCTTATTTCACCATATGCAGTCACATACAGGGCCCAAATCACAGAGTGGTCACTGATGCTTAAAAGTGAAAAATCTGCCAAAACAGGCCATAAAAAGTCACATACAGGGCACAAGTGACAGGGTGGTCACTGATGCTTAAAAGTGAAAAATCTGCCCAAACAGGGCATAAAGAGACACAAAACCACCTTTTCCATCAAGAAGATGATGATTGCAGCCACTTGGCTGTGAAAGTGTGCTTTTTGAGCTTTTTACGCTCTGAAAACGCTTATTTCACCATATGCAGTCACATACAGGGCCCAAATCACAGATGCTTAAAAGTGAAAAATCTGGCCAAAAAGGGCATAAAAAGACACAAAACCACCTTTTCCACCAAGAAGATGATGATTGCAGCCACTTGGCTGTGAAAGTGTGCTTTTTGAGCTTTTTACGCTCTGAAAACGCTTATTTCACCATATGCAGTCACATACAGGGCCCAAATCACAGAGTGGTCACTGATGCTTAAAAGTGAAAAATCTGGCCAAACAGGGCATAAAAAGACACAAAACCACCTTTTCCATCAAGAAGATGATGATTGCAGCCACTTGGCTGTGAAAGTGTGCTTTTTGAGCTTTTTACGCTCTGAAAAGGCTTATTTCACCATATGCAGTCACATACAGGGCCCAAATCACAGATGCTTAAAAGTGAAAAATCTGGCCAAACAGGGCATAAAAAGACACAAAACCACCTTTTCCATCAAGAAGATGATGATTGCAGCCACTTGGCTGTGAAAGTGTGCTTTTTGAGCTTTTTACGCTCTGAAAACGCTTATTTCACCATATGCAGTCACATACAGGGCACAAGTGACAGAGTGGTCACTGATGCTTAAAAGTGAAAAATCTGCCAAAACAGGGCATAAAAAGACACAAAACCACCTTTTCCATCAAGAAGATGATGATTGCAGCCACTTGGCTGTGAAAAGTGTGCTTTTTGAGCTTTTTACGCTCTGAAAACGCTTATTTCACCATATGCAGTCACAGAGGGCCCAAATCACAGAGTGGTCACTGATGCTTAAAAGTGAAAAATCTGCCAAAACAGGGCCTAAAAAGACACAAAACCACCTTTTCCATCAAGAAGATGATGATTGCAGCCACTTGGCTGTGAAAGTGTGCTTTTTGAGCTTATTACGCTCTGAAAACGCTTATTTCACCATATGCAGTCACATAAAGGGCACAAGTGACAGAGTGGTCACTGATGCTTAAAAGTGAAAAATCTGCCAAAACAGGGCATAAAGAGACACAAAACCACCTTTTCCATCAAGAAGATGATGATTGCAGCCACTTGGCTGTGAAAGTGTGCTTTTTGAGCTTTTTACGCTCTGAAAACGCTTATTTCACCATATGCAGTCACATACAGGGCCCAAATCACAGAGTGGTCACTGATGCTTAAAAGTGAAAAATCTGCCAAAACAGGCCATAAAAAGACACAAAACCACCTTTTCCATCAAGAATGATTGAAGATGATTGCAGCCACTTGGCTATGAAAGTATGCTTTTCGAGCTTTTTACGCTCTGAAAACGCTTATTTCACCATATGCAGTCACATACAGGGCACAAGTGACAGAGTGGTCACTGATGCTTAAAAATGAAAAATCTGCCAAAACAGGGCATAAAGAGACACAAAACCACCTTTTCCATCAAGAAGATGATGATTGCAGCCACTTGGCTGTGAAAGTGTGCTTTTTGAGCTTTTTACGCTCTGAAAACGCTTATTTCACCATATGCAGTCACATACAGGGCCCAAATCACAGAGTGGTCACTGATGCTTAAAAGTGAAAAATCTGGCCAAACAGGGCATAAAAAGACACAAAACCACCTTTTCCATCAAGAAGATGATGATTGCAGCCACTTGGCTGTGAAAGTGTGCTTTTTGAGCTTTTTACGCTCTGAAAACGCTTATTTCACCATATGCAGTCACATACAGGGCACAAGTGACAGAGTGGTCACTGATGCTTAAAAATGAAAAATCTGCCAAAACAGGGCATAAAGAGACACAAAACCACCTTTTCCATCAAGAAGATGATGATTGCAGCCACTTGGCTGTGAAAAGTGTGCTTTTTGAGCTTTTTACGCTCTGAAAAGGCTTATTCACCATATGCAGTCACCATATGCAGTTTAGTCCTGTTACAGGACTATGCCGCTGGGTGTAAAAGATTCCGATTCCGATTCCCGATTTTTTTTTTTGAGGGGTCTGACTTACCGATTCCGATTTTTATGTAGATTTCAGACCTGTTTTGAGCATGAGCATGTTCAGCATGACGCCACATGCCTGTGACTGTATATGATGAATTAAGGTGCAGTTTCATAGCAGAAGTGGCCGCAATCCTGATCTTCTTGAAAACGTGGTTTTGTGTGGTCTTATGCCTTGTTTTGTTAGCTTTTTCACTTCTGAGTGTAAGTGGCCACATGTTGCTGGGGGCTGCCTATGTGAAAGCATATGATGAATTAAGGTGTTTCTGAGCATCAGACGCCCAGAAAGCACAGTTTCGTAGCTGCAATCCTCATCTTCTTGATGGAAAACATGGTTGTATGCCCTGTTTTGTCAGATTTTTCACTTCTGAGCGTAAGTGGCCACACTGTGATGTGAGCTGCCTATGCGACTGCATGTGGTGAAATAAGGTTCTTCTGAGCATCAGATGCCCAGAAAGCACAATTTAGGGAAGTTCATAATTTAGACATAAAAATTATTTAATTATTTATCTTTAACCAGGGCTTGCGCCTCCTAAAAAAGCCTAAATTGTAAAGGAATAATCCGCAAAATGTGAATCTTGTGAAAAAACAACAGCCACAATAAAAGTCTTTACTCGTTTCATTTGGATCTTAAATGAAAACTGAAAGTCTTTAAACCCTTTGATTTAAGCAGTCTGGTGAAACTGTGGCAAGTTTATTAATGAGTTGGATCTCATGTCTCACCCTTTGGTTTTTGGACCAAAGAGTTGTTCCAAGCCAATATACTTGAAATTGTGGATACCATGAATGGTAAAATGAGCATGTGACTTTTCTTAACATGATTAACATGCTCCAGTATTCTCGTTTTCAGAGTTCAGCCTGTTTCCCCAATGTACAGTAATTTACAGTGTTGACATTGGACAGCATTGTGGTGGAAAATCTGAAAATGAAGACAGACACCATGACCAAGATTTCCTTTAATAGAGCTTTGCAAAGGATCAGTACACAGTCACAAAGACAGTGTAAAAGGAACTGATAATGAGCCAAGAATGTAAATCTGTCGTAGAGATGAAGGAGGTTGGGTCAGGATGGACCTGAAGTGCTTATTGTCAGGATGTGATTGTGTTATCAGAAGTTGTTGTTCCAAAGGGAGAACAAGGACAAGTAACCAGTTAGTGCCTGACAATACATGAGAAGTAACTATGAGGAACAACAGTGACCAGTTCAGCATATAATTTTCTCACTATAATCCCCCCTTTTGTACATATGTGATCACATAAAAAGGAAAATTATAAAAGACCATAAAAGATCACACCTTCTCTACAAATAATACAACAAATAATAGTCCTTACATATGATAACATAATAGTAAAGTATAAGAGAGTGAAGAAAAATTTTAAAACATTACTTCATAAAATATTACCCCTGGAAAAAGCAAGATGCTGTTGTTACAGATGGGAGAATTTAGTATAACAAATGCAAGCAACTTAGGCATGAAAGTTCCATATATGTATTAACATAACAATTGCAAAATCTGGGTTGTCAATAGGATCAGGATCTCTTCAGCATTGCATGGTGGGAGCCAATCAGGAGTAGTTAACTGTGTCAACTGATGGAAAACATTTTTTTTAACTGTAGGGAATGAACTCACAAGAAAACACATTGAGCCTCACAGGCCACACCATACAGCGTGTCTGAATGCATGCCATGGCTGTTATTGGAGTTCCATCTCTGATCCCATGATGGTGACACTGAGGTTCATTCAGCACGCCACTTAGTTGGAGCCATGCAAGTTCTCGTTGGACAGTATGCCAATACTGTTGCCTCTTCTTCTCATCCTCGCGATGTGATGACCTATTTTGCTATAGGTGTCTCTGGTGGAGGTGGAACCCTTTTGCAGTGGCTGGCATGGATCCGGGTGACTCTTTTGGCAAACTTTACTGCCGTCTGTGCAGTCAGCAGCATGTGGAATGGACCCGTCCACTGCTTCGAGTGCCAGGTCTTTTGTCTCAGGTCTCTCACCACTACGCAGTCACCAGGCTGGAGGTCAGGTAAAGAGGTCCTGTGGCTGGAGCTGGTAGCGCTTCCTTCACCTGCTTATGAATGTTAGATAAAACAGCTATAGTAGTGGAGGGTATGTTAGGGTCATCATATGGAAAGAATTCAGACATAGTTAATTCTGGGCATGCTGCGGCCTTGGCAGCTGCTTCTCCTCTGGTGTTCTCCTGTGAAAGTTGGTCATTGTTAGTGTGAGCATGACATTTACACACAGCAACCTTTTTTGGGAGCAGAACAGCATCCAGCAGTTGTAAAACAAGAGTGTGATGTGCTATAGGTTTGCCAGATGGTGTTTGAAAATTTCTCTTTTTCCAAATTGTACCAAAATCATGCATAAAGCCAAAAACATATCTACTGTCTGTGCAGATATTCACTGTTTTGTCTGTTGCTAGATTACATGCTTCTATGAGAGTGATTTGGCATTGACTGTATCATGTGCAGTTACCACCAATGGTGAAAAGAGTACAAGAAATCTGTTATATTGCTAAAACATTACTCAATTACAAGTAAAAGTACTGGCGTTAGAAATATATTTCAGTAAAAGTACAAAGTATTTGCCTGAAAAACTACTAGAGTATTAGTTACTTTCAACCATTGATGTCACTGTCACCTCTCCAAACTAGGGTTATAAATTTTGTGCATTTTCCAGAACCAATAGTTGAAAGCTTTGACTGATTAATCATTGATAATTTATGAGATACATAACACCATTTATTTTCTAATTTTGTTTTTTTTTTTCTTTTTGAGTCAAAGTTTAAGTTTCCTTATTCAACAAACAGACCCCTAACCCCTGGTTACCACAGCGAAACTAATTACATTTTTTTTCCTGTGTCAGGGTTGCATGATGCTGATCCATCCACAAACAGTTCAAAATCTGGATTTTGCAAAGTTGTTTCTTGCAAATCTGGTCTGGGGGAACAAACTTCAGTTATTGTAAGAACATAGTTGTGTTCTCCGCACATCTCCTAACATGGACCGATGCAAAGAGCTGTATCTTCATGATACCCAAAAATGGAAATATATGGCTCTCAGGCCTCAACGCTGAATTATTAGAGAAGATTAGAGACTGTATGATCTGTAGGCCTATACTACACATGAACCCATGGTTATCTTACCAGAAATATACCTCAGTTACATTGTATCTTTTCACAGTGATATCAGGGATTTCAAATAGAACAGTGTTATAAAAGAGCAATCTTGCTGCTGATGTTTTCTGCTAAAGCAAAACCAATGAAACAACATGTGGAACAAGCAGAGTTAGTTTAGAGTAACCTTAAAAAGTAGGAATTCCTGTAGCTAAAGCATCAAGTTTAGCTGAAAAGTAGGCTACAGGTCTCTGTCTGCCTCTGCCATCCTAGAGTACTGAACACTCTTTGTCTACAGTCTGAGTAAAAGGTCGGTTTGGATCTGGTGACCCAAGAGTTGGAGTCATCAGAGTCTTCCGAAGGACATGTTTTAAGTCAACAAATGTTTATCCTGTATCAGCAGTCCATGTCACTTTACTATGTGCTTCTAGGCCTCACTCATGTGCGATTGCGGTCAGGGGTGCCTCGAGGACAGGAATGAAGGGCCTGCAATAGGAACACAAAAGACATAACTTGATTCTTTATGATTGGATTTGAAAATGTTTTGAAATGTTTTTACTCTTTTTTGGGAGAGGAATTTGGCCTCAGATATGATCACATGACCCAAAAATGTCACGTGTAGGACAAACTGCAGTTTTGATGAGCTAGCTTTGTGACCTTCTTCAGCCAAATGTTTCAAATATGTCTTTTTCACACTGAACTTGAGTTAAAGCACGAATCATTTAATCATCAACATATTGTAATCGTGCACTTCCTGGTGACAGATTTAATGAGCTCAAACTTTCTTTTGAATTTTTAGCTGATTTTTGTTTTGTTTTAACTGAGAAAATTGGTGTGCATACAGGAGAATTTTCACAGGGAATGATTACACCTGCCCTTAATCAAGTGTTAAAGACGTACGGTGTAATTTTTTTTTTTTTTTGGTTGAGTTGATATTATGGTTGACAGGGCCTTTAATTAGATTTTGGTGTGATCACAATTGGTTGCATGCCTCTGATTAGACCAATATCAGTTTTAGGGATCTTCTGAAAGGCTGGGGTGTTTATGATGTCACATGCTTTATGTAAATAGGCAAATGTGTGTTGTGTGTCTGGTACCAGTTGAACACATCTGAGTATGTAGACAACAAAGGTAATTTTTGTCGATAAACCTTCAAAACAGGATTATATTGAACATTATGGTCAGATATTGAGTCTCATGATTCCGCTGCGAGTCAATCATCTTTTGAGTTGGATCAGTCTTTGGGTAGTGTTTGGCTCAATGTCCCTTTTTGCCACAATGGAAACAAACATCTGGATCAGCTGTACTTAGACCTCCATAGAACGTCCTTGGAACATAGTCAATGCTGCCATATTTAGATCTTTCTCTCTGTTTTTTTCTCTCCTGCTTTGAGGAGCTTTCAGCATGCACAGCATGTCCTTTTGTCCCATGTTTGTTTTACCATTTGTGAAATGTCAAAACACAGTCAGTTCAGTGGCAAACTTTACACCTCCATCTGATGGTGATGGGAGGTGAGCCAGCCCCTGCTGTCTCCATCACAGGGAAATTCAGGATTTTGAGTACATTTCCCCCATGTTGGATCTCACTGGTGACAGGGAGATAAATGGATTTGAAGATTTTCTGAACTTCAAGTCAATTAAATAAATTTTCAGATTTTCACCAATTAGAATTGTTGAATCGCAGCGCTGAGTGAGTCTGGTCTTGGTCTCAGGCCATCCTTCTCACTCGTTGTAGGAGCCAAATATGTTGGTGAAATATTTCAAAGGCTGACTTGTAGTTCACTGTTTTGAACATAGGGTGTCACTGTACCTTTGTAATGCTCAGGTGTAAAGGTAGCTGGGTTACTGTTGTTGTCAGGACTGCTAAGGCGCAAAATGTTTGTCACGCCGTAGCTGAATGTTTGGTCTTTTCTTTTTTGAAACAACAATGGACATCATTCATGATTGCATGAGGGAAATAAATTATTTTTGCTGCAATGAAGAATGACCTGTGGATTAATTCAAGGAACGGCACAGCGTATGGTTATAAAACAAAGAGTCAAGCGCGTCAGCCAGGTCACTCCAGGTTAAACGTCTCAGGGGCTAAGTAATAGGCTAGCTTCTACACTCGTCTTTGTGGGGAGGTTGAGGCTGAAGGCCTCAGGGTGTGCACTACCACCGTCGACCCCCGAGTCCAGAAACCCTCAGACAAACAATCCCACTTCTGACACCAAATTGTGGTGGAAAATCTGAAAATGAAGACAGACACCATGACCAAAATTGTCTGGTGTTTGATGTGGTGTTTCAATAGAGCTTTGCAAAGGACCAGTACACAGTCACACGGAAAGTGTAAAAGGAACTGATAACGAGTCAAGAATGTAAATCTGTCTTACAGGGTTAGGAGATGAAGGAGGTTGGGTCAGGATGGACCTGAAGTGCTTAGTGGGAGAGTCAGGATGTGATTGTGTTATCAGAAGTTGTTGTTCCAAAGGGAGAACAGCTGTGTGTTCAAGGACAAGTAACCAATTAGTGCCTGACAATACATGAGAAGTAACTCTGAGGAACAACAGTGACCAGTTCAGCATATAATTTTCCCACTATAGCATACACCACATTTGTGACCTGCGGTGAGATTAAATCTCTGGCCCTTTCCTGAGGCTTTCACACACACAATAAAACCCTTTATGGGGGGGGGGGGGTTATGGAAGAAAAAAACTTTATCCTCTTAAAAAAACAAATAAATCCCCAAAATATAAATGCAAAGAAAAGAAATTATTACTAAAAAAATTAGAATAAATGTGTAAAAAAAACAACAAAAAATTAACTAATGGAGACTAATTCCTAATAGAAAAAATATTCCGTATTAATTAAAATTTATAAAAGAAGGGAAAAAAGAAGGAAAAGGGGATAGAAAAGCACGTCCTACTGTGTCAGGGTAGCTGTTTGATGAGAAAGAGCAAAAGTCAAATAACTGGTTACTGATAGCTTGGCTTAGGGCTGCGCGGTATACACGGTATGACGGTAGAAACGGTATAAATTGGCCACGGTAGAGATTTGTGCTATGCCATCATACCGTCGATGACGTCATCGCCCCTGCCTCTGTGTGAAAATGGCCGCAAGCACAGTAACGGCGGAGAAGGAGGGGCTGGTAAAAAAAAAAAAACGGTGCTACATCCGTGATTTGGACGTGGTTCGGGTTTAAAAAGTCGGATGTTGAGCAGAAAAATGTCATCTGCAAGATGTGTGTCCAAGTCCGGACCCACACGCCGTCCTATACGGACCTGGACCTATAACCAATAAATTATTAATAGATTTTATTTTTTTACGGGACGCTTCTATTTTAACTGGCATACCTTTTCTAGTCTTTCCGCCACTGGTTTAGCTGATCAGGAGACGCACAGACCAGCTGCAGAGAAGCTGTGTGTGGAGGAGACTGTTGTTAATGACGGAGTTTATTACAACAGTCAAAACTAACGTGATGACATTGACACCAACCAGATGCACCTATAAAATTAAACAACTGTATAAGGAGGCCTATGTAAAACAGGAGAGTCTGTGTTTCTCTGTGAGAAACTTTCAGACCTTCTCACAGCAGAGTGAACAGGTGAGGGAGGGGAGGAGGGCAGACTGATCACTAATCAATCACTGATACCGTCGTCATCTTGGACTGATTAAAAAATAAAAATGACAAAATTGGTGACAAACCAAACCTGGGTGTCCACACAAATAAAGTCTTTGTGTGAAACACTGCAGAGTGTAACATTGTGCTGTTTACAGACAGTCTGCTGTCTGTACTTTGACAGAGACAGAGAGGGTCGTGTCTAGAAGGGAACCCTAGACCCGCAAAAGATCGCGCGAGTTTGATTATTTTAGTAGAAATAACGGAAACAAGAGTTGTGCAAATAAAGACTTACCTTCTAGACATGACTGTAAAAGATGCGCAGCTCCAAAAATAGAAAATCATGTTGTGGTGTCGATGTTTTTAATGTGGCGGGCCGCCATAAATAAAACACTATTCACTGAACCACAGAGAGTCACTGAAACACTGATCACTGACCTGCTGTGATGACAAAAATACTCACATTCTTTACTTTGGTATTTTTTTTACAGATTTTTACAGGATTACAGAACCTTTTCACTGTTTTTGCCATTTGTCTTATAGAAAACCTCTCTTACTTGAAGTACTGTTTACAATATCCACTTTTTTTGTAAGAATTTTTGTATTTCTGAGGCACTATCCTTACTTCTGTTGTTCTTCTGCACAATAAATGCTCAAAAATTACATTATATCTTTGCTGTTGTTGTTGTTTTACAAAACCCATTCAGAAACACTTCCATAAGTTTTACACCGCAACATTTATACCGAGATATATACCATTACCGTGAAGGGATTCAATTTATACCGTGATATGAATTTTGGGTCATACCGCCCAGCCCTAGCTTGGCTCCATCTGCTGGACAAAAAGAGTCACTGCACGGCCTATCAAGTGAACGGTCAAACAATTCAGCAGCACGTGGAGAGTCAGTTTACAGCCTCTACAAAGCCTCTAAAGCAATAGTAAAATAAAATATCATAATTATTTTCTAAAAGAGAGTCACAAAAGATGAAAATAGTCCAGAGAAGTTGAATTTTGGAGCCATATGGCTCACAGAATAAAGAAAAAATGTCTTTATAACTTCGGCTATTGTGCTGTTTCACCTCCTTTGTGGCAGTCCTTTCACCTTGCTGGGGGACGCAGCTTGCACCGGCTCAGGTCTTCACTTACACCAGACCATTCTGAAATACAGAGAAAAGGCCTGGTGTCAATGTAATAAACCCAAATAATATCAAAAGGAAGGCATTCAGACCAAAAATTAGAGCAAAACTGTCCTCAAAATCACTATTAACAATAATAAAAATAATAACAATATTGACGGTGAAATACACCTCAAGTAATGAAACAAACCTTAACTACCAACTCTCAGGAACGGTCAGAAGGTCACATTGCTTCAAAAACTGCTCATTCTTACAAAAGAAGACCCCTGAAGGAATTTAGGGTCGAGTTAAATAGGATACTAGAGATACTAGAAAAGCAATTTCTAAAGAAATTACCGCTGTGAATGCAACAAGCTGAAGCCAAGCTGCAATGCTGCATTGGCTTGCTGCAACAATATGCCAGACGCCACACTGAACAGCTGCGTGAATGATATAAGAAGGTTTTAATTATGTATAATATTTGAATATTAGTTAGAAAGGCTGACACCACACTGAATAGCTACCTTTAAAATATAATAAAGTTTGAATTACATGGAATTTTTGAATGTTTGTAGAATGACTGATACCACACTGAATAGCTGCCTTTTTAAGGTAATATTTGAATTAGGTAGAATATTTGGATTTTTGTTAAAAAGCTGATGCCACACTGATAGCTGCCTCGAAAATATAATTTTTGAATTATGTAGAATATTTGAATATTACTTAAAAATCTGACGCAACACTGAATACCTGCCATGTAAATATAATATTTGAATTATGTAGAATATTTTTTAAACAAGTGTGTTTATTAATTTTCAGAATAAACAATCACACTACAACAAGAGAATACAGGTACCAACAAAACTATCACAATAAGGCGTATCTTACATAGGATGGACATTACTGGGCACTAGCATGTGTTGTTTTACAGTCCAAAATGTAAATAGCTGTTATCTTCTTTGAGAAAAGCGTTTCAAATAAAAATAAAAAGAGCAATAAAAAAATACATAAATAAACAAACAGACGTATAATAAATACATGGTAAATTTGTTTGTTAATGGCTTACATACAGGGGGAGTTTGCCTCCAATGCTTTCCTCCCCTCTAAGAACACCATAAAAGATTTCCACATATTGTCAAAAATTAGACATTTACCCTTTAACGTGTAGGTGAGTTTTTCCAGTGCCAGTGAGTCTGATAATCCTGCAAGCCAGATATTGATATTTGGTTTAGAAGTGGATTTCCATGATTTGGCTATAGTGTATTTGGCTTGTAACATGCAAAAAATAATCATAGATTTATTTGCTTTGCTAAGGTTAAGGTCCGTCGGAAAAATACCAAGAATACACAGTTTGGGGTCTAGTGTTAGTTTTAAACCTGTAACCTGCAAAATCATATCCATCACCTCGTTCCAAAAGGTCTGAATCATAGGACAGTCCCATAGGCAATGGTATAGTGTGCCCGCAATGCCACACTTGTAGCACGTGTCAGGGTTATTGGGGTTGAATTTATTTAGCTGAGTCGGTGTTACATATATTCTCATTAACCATTTGTATTGAAGTAGTTTAAAATGGGTATTTATTGTTTGAGTTTGGGATTTTAAGCAAATCTTCTGCCAGTCCTCAGTGGAAATTACTGAGTTTAAGTCCTCACACCATGCCAGTCTTTTCCTATCTGAGGAAACGGTTGATCCCTCCATGATTGATGCATAGAAGCATGAAGTCAATCCCCTCTTAGGATGTTGGTTTGTTGCTATTTCTTCTATAGGGCTAAGTGTAGGTAATGATAAAGATTTCTGCAACTTGAATATATAGCTTCTGATCTGCAGGAATTTAAAAAAATGGTTTGGTTGAATGTCATATTTTTGTTTCAGATCAACAAACGACAAGAGAGTGTTGTTGACATATAGATCTGCAATTTTACTAAGGCCTTTGTTTGCCCAAATTTTGAAGCCCATATCTTTTTTGCCAGGCTTAAAATCACTGTTGCCCCAGATAGGTGTAAACTGAGATAGCACAGGTATCTCACCTTTATGTTTATGAACTTCATACCATACCACAATTGTGTTTTTAACAAAGGGATTATGTGTTGACACCTTTAATTCTTTTAAATTAGCTGAGTACAGATATGAATTGAGTGGTAAAGGGGATGTCATACTTCTTTCCATACTCATCCAGGACTGAGGCATTTCCTTTGAGAACCAGCAAGAGGCAGCAGTAAGTTGGGCGGCCCAGTAATACCATTGGAGGTTTGGGAGTTTCAAGCCTCCTCTGTCATAGGGGAGATAGAGCAAGGATAAGCGAAGTCTAGCCCGTCTGTTGTTCCAAATAAAATTACAAAACATGCTTTTCATCTTTGAAAAAAAATTAGTAGGAGGACTAAGAGGAATGGAATGGAAGAGGTAAAGAAATTTTGGTAGAACATTCATTTTTAGCGTATTGATCCGCCCTATCATGGACATTGGAAGCGTTGACCATCTATTAATAGATTCTGAGACTGACTCTATCAGTGGATTATAATTTGTTTCTACTAAATCTTCAATTCTAGGAGTAATTCTAATTCCAAGATATGTGAAGCTATCCCTAATCACCTCAAATGGAGTTTGAACCGGAGGGTTTACTCTTTCTGAATGCTTAAGGAAAAGTATAGCAGATTTAGATTCATTAATCTTGTAACCGGATAACTTACCAAAAGAGCTAATGATATCAAGTAGATGATGAAGTGACTGTTCTAAATGGGATAAAAAAATTACAATATCGTCTGCAAATAAGCCTATTTTGTTGTCAATCTCATTTATTTTAATGCCTGTAATAAATTGATTATTCCTAATGGCGATAGCCAAGGGCTCAATTGCCAACACAAATAGAAGGGGTGAGAGAGGACAACCTTGTCGTGTACCTCTTGAAAGAGAGAAAGGTTTGGATATAGTATCATTGGTTAATACAGATGCTACAGAGTTATTATATAGGACTTTTATCCAATTAGAGAAATAGCGTCCAAAGCCAAAACATTCAAGTACTTTATGGAGATACTGATGCTCAACTCGATCGAACGCTTTTTCTGCATCTAACGAGAGCAGTGCTGTATCTGGATGTTCTGACCTTGCATAAACAATATTGAGAACCCTACGGATACTGTGGAAAGCTTGGCGTCCCCTAACGAATCCATTTTGATCTGGATCAGAGAGAAAAGGCAGGTACCTCTCAAGCCTTCGTGCCAATACTTTGGCAATTATTTTAGCGTCGGAGTTAATCAATGAAATTGGTCGAAAAGAATCACATTTTGATGCTGATTTCCCAGGTTTCAGTATCAAAATTATAAGTGTGTTACACATGGATGGTGGAAGTTTGCCCGAATTGAAGCTTTCTACAAATACATCTAGCAGTGGAGATAATAATTTGTTCTTAAAGATTTTATAGATGTCAATAGGTATCCCGTCTGGGCCAGGAGCCTTTCCCCCTTTCATTTTGTCAATTGCTTCAGATATTTCAGTTAATGTGATGGGGGAATCTAAATCAGCTTTAGCTTCCTAACTAAGTGAAGGGAGTGTTAACTGATCAAAAAACTCTTGAAATGATTCGTTAGTCACTAAACACTCCGCTGTATATAACTGTGTGTAATATGATTCAAAAAGTTTATTAATTATTTGAGGGTCTGAGGTTTTGTCTCCATCAGCAGTGATAATCTCTGTGATATTTCTTGCATTTTGTTCTGTTTTTAAGCGCCAGGCGAGTAATTTCCCTGCCTTCTCTCCCCGATCATAATAGGTCTGCTTCAATCTAATTAATCCTGCCAGGGCTTTATTGGTGGATAATCTATTGTACTTCGCTTTTAGGATTGTTAATTCCTGTTGTTTTTCTCTACTATCGTCACTGGATATTTCCAACTCAAGTTCCTTTATATTACTTTCCAATTCCAATAACTCTAGATATTGTTTATTCGATTTATTTCTCGTGTATCCCATCATTTGGCCCCTAATAAAAGCTTTGAAAGCCTCCCATCTTACTGAGGCTGAGGTTTCTGTTGTATTTAACTGAAAGTAATCATCAATATTTTCCCCAACATAGTCAAGGAACTTAGGATTTTGTAACCACTGAGGCCTAAGGCGCCAGAGTTTTTTCCCTTTGACAGCAGTTGTGACTGAGTAGTTAAGTAAAAGCAAGGCATGATCGGAAATGAGAATACTCTTATATTTACAATCGTTGACATTTGGAGCAAGCACATTAGACACAAGAAAGTAGTCTATGCGACTATATGTATTATGTGTGGCTGAATGACAAGAATACTCTTTTTGTGTCGGGTTTTTGATTCTCCAAATATCAATTAGATTAAGCTCTTGCATAAATTGGTAAATTATCTTCCTGCTTCTTGCATGGGTTAGGTCTATGCCTGAAGAGCGGTCGAGTTTTGGGTCAAGGGTGCAATTAAAGTCACCCCCAATTATTATGACACCCTGAAGAGAGGAAATCTGCAAAAATACATTGTTATAAAAGTTTGGGTCGTCATTATTAGGACCATATAAGTTCACAAGAATCAAGTCTTGGTTTATTAATGAAGCTTGTATGATAATATATCTACCCGCTGGATCCATAATTGTCTTTTGGATACGAAGAGGAACAGAGTTATGGATAAGCACTGCCAGTCCTCTGGCATATGATGAAAAAGAGCAAGTGACTACTTGACCTGGCCATCTTTTCTTTAAGCGACCTGTTTCATTAGATAGCAAATGTGTTTCTTGTAAGAAAGCTATTTGGGGATTACATTGCTTGATCCCATTCATAATTTGCTTAACTTTAACTAATTTCCTCAGGCCTCTAACATTCCAAGAAATTATCTGAAGATCTAAATTCCTATTAATGTATTAATACTGTGATTATGGCATAGCCCAGATGATACCGTTTTGCCATTACTGTGAAAGGAGACACCTTACATTTCAAGAAAAAGAACATTAAAACACTCATAACAACCCTAAACTCTGAACTCTTAACTCTTCCCATCCCCTGTGGTCTAGTTACACAGAAGCCCTCCCCGCTTGTAGCGACCCGGTTATGCTCGCTGATCCTTTAAAAGGAGCAAGAGCGAAAAGGGAGAGAAAAAAACAAAACAAAAAAAACAAAACAAAAACAGAGAGCGTACTACCTAAACTATATAGGCCAAGCGCTCCGATCCCGGTGAACAATTATTATGAGATCTTTTACCCCAGTGATAGATGTGGAAGTTTAAGCACCCAGTCATAATCACCTGTAACGTTATACAGAATACACAACCTTGAAGCTCTGTGGCAATGATCGTAGCTGTCCCTCCTACGACGTGATGTGAATGCGTCACGTCATATCACTTTGTTTTAAAGTACATAATGTTGACAGTTGTTTACCCGTCTCGCTGCTGACGAACCCGTTGAATGAATGCTTCAACTTCTTCTGGTGTGTTGAACTGGTGTCGGCTGCCTTTATGAAAGACCTTCATCTTTGCGGGAAATATAAGCCCGAAGTCCAAGTGCAGCTCCCGGAGTTTCACCTTCACATCGTTGTATTGGCGGCGTTGTTTCTGTACCTCCACAGACATGTCTGGAAAGAACATGACTTGGTGCTCCCGATACATCACTTTTCCTTTTTTACGAGCTGCTCTCATAACCCGGACTTTGTCTTGATAGTTGAGGAATTTCATGATGAGAGTGCGCGGGGGTCCGTTCGGATCTTGTCGGCCGGGCAGCCGGTGGGCACGTTCAATAACAATGGGGTCCGGAAACGTGTTCGATCCGAAGATTTCGGGCAGCCAGGTTTGAAGAAATGCGATCGCATCTCCCCCTTCAGTTTTTTCGGGCAAGCCGACCAGCCGTAGGTTCGATCTTCGGTGCCTGTTTTCGAGATCGTCAAGTTTTAGTGTAAGTTCTTGTACTTTCCTTTGAAGGGACTTTTCCTTGCCAGTTAGCTCTGAGATGTCGTCTTCAGCTTTGCTAATGCGGGATTCTGCTGCGATTAGCCTCTCTAAGAAGGTACCAATTGTTTCTTTTATCTCTTGGTTAGAAGAGACGACTTCGCGCAGTTGAGTAGAAAAGTCAGCTCTCATTAGACGAATGGCAGCTAAAATATTAGCACCGTCGTCTTGAGCCCCATTAGCTTCCTCCAAATCCACCTCGTCGTCCACGGAGGCTTGGTCCATGCTAGCGTCGTCGTCAACGTCGCCGTCCGTTGCCGTTTTAGTCTGGTTAATTAGTTTCTTTCTTGGCATTTTTTGCTCAAAATGTCAACCAAAAGCTACCTGGGTTAGTTAAGGGTCGATTTTGCAAAATGGAAGTGCAAAAAAGGCACACGGGATCGGAGCTCAGAAACCTGCTACTGCTCAGGCAGACGTCATAACCGAAGTCCAATTATGTAGAATATTTGAATGTTTGTTAGAAAGCTGACCCCACACTCAATAGCTGCCTTTATAATATCACAATGTTTGAATTCTGCTTCTGCTACAAACTGCTTATTTGGTCGAGCCATTCTGAAACAACAGAAACACACACACTAATGTTTTTATAAAGCAGTATAACATTAATTTAGTGCAATAATGAACACTCAATAGCTACCTTTATGATATAATAATGTTTGAATTATGTACAACATTTGATTGTCTGTTGCTTAAGAATTTAAAAAACAATGACTGTTATGATACAATACAGGATGATACAGGAAACAATAACATGCAAAATTTTTAAATTGTATTCACACTAATACCACAATGTAAAAATACCTAAGTAAAGAATCTGAGTATTTTTTTCCATCACAGCAGGTCAGTGATCAGTGTTTCAGTGAATAGTGTTTTATTTATGGCAGCCCGCCACATTAAAAACATCAACACCACGAAATGATTTTCTATTTTTGGAGCTGCGCACCTTTTTCGGTCGTGTCTAGAAGCTCTTTATTTGCACAATTCTCGCAAGATTTGTGTTCGTTATTTCTACTAAAATAATCAAACTTGCACGATCTTTCGCAGGTCTAGGGTTCCCTTCTAGACACGACCCTCTCTGTCTCTCTGTCAAACTAATGACAGCAGACTGTCTGTAAACAGCATAATGTTACACTCTGCAGTGTTTCACACAAAGACTTTATTTGTGTGGACACCCAGGTTTGGTTTGTCACCAATTTTGTCATTTTTATTTTTTAATCAGTCCAAGATGACGACGATATCAGTGATTGATTAGTGATCAATGTGCCCTCCTCCCTCCCTTACCTGTTCACTCTGCTGTGAGAAGATCTCAAAGTTTCTCACAGAGAAACACAGACTCTCCCGTTTTATGTATAGGCCTCCTTATACGGTTGTTTAATATTATAAGTGCATCTGGTTGGTGTCGATGTCATTAACCATCACGTTAGTTTTGACTGTTGTAATAAACTTTGTCATTAACAACAGTCTCCTCCACACGCGGCTTCTCTGCAATTGGTCTGTGCGTTTCCTGATCAGCTAAACCAGCGTCGGAAAGACTAGAATAGTTGCGCCAGTTAAAATAGAAGCGTCCCGTCAAAATTTAAAATCTATTAATAATTTATTGGTTATAGGTCCATGTCCATATAGGATGGCGTGTGGGTCAGGACTCGGACCTCGGTCCGCCTGTTAGGGACCCCTGCTATATAGGATACTTACAGATGGTCTGGGTCCATCTGAAGATTAGCAATGAATGTTGAGTAAAAAGCACATAGCTGCACTGCCTTTTCCTGTCCCTGAGAGGAGAGGAGAGGAGAGGAGAGGAGAGGAGAGGAGAGGAGAGGAGAGGAGAGGAGACTTTAGCGCCATGTCTGGAAATCAGCAGTTTTCAGAGTCATGGTGTAACACTATAGTGTTCATGACTGACAGAAAAACACAGTCACATACCAGGTACAGGTCAGGTATATTTGTCGTAGCCTCTCAGTGTGGCTTAGCTGTGCAAAGCACACTCAAGTGTTGCTGTCAGTACCGCACTGCTTCGTTGACATGTGTCCTACTTCACATTTGGTCAAGACACTATCTGTTCCTGTCCCTCGGTCCATGTGGCTCTGGTTATGTGACGAGAGGAGAGGACACTATAAGACTGATGATGTAGACGGCCAACACAAACAACCCACAGTTATTTGTTGTCTGGAAATCAACAGTTTGCAGAGTCATGCTGTAACACTACAGTGTTTATGACTGAAAGAAAAACACAGTCGCATACGAGGTACAGGTCAGGCAGTTGTCAGGTGTATTCGTCGTAGCCTCTCAGTGTGGCTTAGCTGTGCAAAGCACGGTCAAATGTTGCTGGAGCCCTCCTTGATTTCTGTTTGTTGTTCATGAGTGTCAGAGCAAAACAGAAGGAGCAGTGACTGAACCTTTAAATGTTTTCACATTATAACTATTGCTCATACTAATGGTATGCACAATCTATGAACTGTAAAGTTGACTTACAGCATGTTTGACTCCAGCTCAAGATGACTGCTGATGTTGCTTGTTGCTTCATTGACATGTGTCCAACTTCACATCTTGTCAGAGCCTTGTGAGAGGAAGAGAAAAATGTTACACCATTGATGCATATAAAAAATCACAATACAGACAGTGTACATTACATGCTTATATACCACTAATACACAATAAAAAAGAGACACATCATGCATGGGAGGAGGCTGTTCTTATTTACCTGGCACAGGTCGATTTATAGAGCAGATAGTAGTGGTGTGATCCTGTGAGTTTTGTCTCTCCATCTCTGGAACATGTTTGTTTCCTGTTAAGAACAAGTGCACAAACACAGATCAACACTCATTTACATGTTTACCTCTGCAAATGAAAATAATAATAAAAAAAATTCAAGATGTTGTAAGTTATGTATGTTAATTATTTCATGTTTATAGATCAGTGGAAGAGAGAGATGACATTAACTAATGATGTACGTGGTCAGAATTTACTGTATCCATAAGTATTACTATAAGTTATTGGCAGCATTCAAAGAATCAAAGAAAACAAACATAGTTACCCACCAGGTCCAGGTCATGCTCCAGGTCAAAAAATGGTGAAGCAGTGGCCTCTTGGTGTGCCGACTCCCACTCCCAGGTACATGGATGCTTTAGGTTAGCGGTGAGGACAGCAGTGGCGGGTTGCTGGATTCCATCTCCTCATGCACTGTGCTAAGACCAGGGGTGTATTCTAGGTTTAGTGAAAAATCTCAGTTAGTTAATCTTGACATAAGTAAAACTCTGGATTACGAGTGGGTCATTTACAATGGAAACTATTTATTTTCTAGGTGGACCTTGTTCAGGTGGCTAAAATATGTTTTGTTACTGACCTTGTCCACAGTAGTACACTGCTATCTTCCCTAATGGTGCTCCTCTCTGCTTGTCCCAATTGGGGGTGTGCTGTCTCAAATTCACTGTACTTAATACACTGACTATAGATAAGGTCCTCACATAACCCCACTTCAAATAAACTGAATGATCCCTTTAAAAGCTATTAAAATTGTTTTAAAGGCACTTGGCTTTTTTGTTTACCAACAAATAGTATATCAACATGTTTTGTGAGAAAATGCAGTTTAAGCCTCCCGACCTAAACAGTGGGCCCTGAGAACCAGGGTTGGGGAACACTGGCATACACGACATTTGTGACCTGCGGTGAGATTAAATCTCTAATTGGATGGCCCTTTCCTGAGGCTCCGTTAAAAATAAAAAGTAAATGGTTGAGCAGCCATGGATCGTCACCTGACCTCTTCTTATCCAGTGCTGTATGCACCAATAATTATTCAGCACACCTATATCTCAGGTGAGGTGATAATATCTAGAAGATATCAAATTGAGAAGAGGTCAGGATAACGATCCAAAATCACACACACAATAAAACCTTTATGGGGGGTTATGGAAGAAAAAAACTGTATCCTCTTAAAAAAACAAATAAATCCCTAAAATTTAATGCAAAGAAAAGAAATTATTATTAAAAAAAATAGAATAAATGTAAAATAAATAAATAAATAAATAATGGAGACTAAGTCCTAATTGAAAAAAACCTTCAGTATTAAATAAAATTTATAAAAGAAGGGAAAAAAAACCAAAAAAAAAAAACCACGTCCTACTGTGTCAGGGTAGCTGTTTGATGAGAAAGAGCAAAAGTCAAATAACTGGTTACTGATAGCTTGGCTCCATCTGCTGGACAAAAAGAGTCTCTGCACGGCCTATCAAGTGAACGGTCAAACAATTCAGCAGCACATGGAGAGTCAGTTTACAGCCTCTGCAAAGCCTCTAAAGCAATAGTAAAATAAAATATCATAATTATTTTCTAAAAGAGAGTCACAAAAGATGAAAATAGTCCAGAGAAGTTGAATTTTGGAGCCATATGGCTCACAGAATAAAGAAAAAATGTCTTTATAACTTCGGCTATTGTGCTGTTTCACCTCCTTTGTGGCAGTCCTTTCACCTTGCTGGGGGACGCAGCTTGCACCGGCTCAGGTCTTCACTTACACCAGACCATTCTGAAATACAGAGAAAAGGCCTGGTGTCAATGTAATAAACCCAAATAATATCGAAAGGAAGGCATTCAGAACCAAAAATTAGAGCAAAACTGTCTTCAAAATCACTATTAACAATAATAAAAATAATAACAATATTGACGGTGAAATACACCTCAAGTAATGAAACAAACCTTAACTACCAACTCTCAGGAACGGTCAGAAGGTCACACTGCTTCAAAAACTGCTCATTCTTACAAAAGAGGATGGACCCCTGAAGGAATTTAGGGTCGAGTTAAATAGGATACTAGAGATACTAGAAAAGCAATTTCTAAAGAAATTACCGCTGTGAATGCAACAAGCTGAAGCCAAGCTGCAATGCTGCATTGGCTTGCTGCAACAATATGCCTGACGCCACACTGAACAGCTGCGTGAATGATATAAGAAGGTTTGAATTATGTATAATATTTGAATATTAGTTAGAAAGGCTGACACCACACTGAATAGCTACCTTTAAAATATAATAAAGTTTGAATTACGTGGAATATTTGGATTTTTGTTAAAAAGCTGATGCCACACTGATAGCTGCCTCGAAAATATAATTTTTGAATTATGTAGAATATTTGAATATTACTTAAAAACCTGACGCAACACTGAATACCTGCCATGTAAATATAATATTTGAATTATGTAGAATATTTGAATGTTTGTTAGAAAGCTGACCCCACACTCAATAGCTGCCTTTATAATATCACAATGTTTGAATTCTGCTTCTGCTACAAACTGCTTATTTGGTCGAGCCATTCTGAAACAACAGAAACACACACACTAATGTTTTTATAAAGCAGTATAACATTAATTTAGTGCAATAATGAACACTCAATAGCTACCTTTATGATATAATAATGTTTGAATTATGTACAACATTTGACTGTCTGTTGCTTAAGAATTTAAAAAACAATGACTGTTATGATACAATACAGGATGATACAGGAAACAATAACATGCAAAATTTTTAAATTGTATTCACACTAATACCACAATGTAAAAATACCTAAGTAAAGAATCTGAGTATTTTTTTCCATCACAGCAGGTCAGTGATCAGTGTTTCAGTGAATAGTGTTTTATTTATGGCAGCCCGCCACATTAAAAACATCAACACCACGATATGATTTTCTATTTTTGGAGCTGCGCACCTTTTTCGGTCGTGTCTAGAAGCTCTAACTCTTTATTTGCACAATTCTCGCAAGATTTGTGTTCGTTATTTCTACTAAAATAATCAAACTTGCACGATCTTTCGTAGGTCTAGGGTTCCCTTCTAGACACGACCCTCTCTGTCTCTCTGTCAAACTAATGACAGCAGACTGTCTGTAAACAGCATGATGTTACACTCTGCAGTGTTTCACACAAAGACCTGTTCACTCTGCTGTGAGAAGATCTCAAAGTTTCTCACAGAGAAACACAGACTCTCCCGTTTTACGTATAGGCCTCCTTATACGGTTGTTTAATTTTATAAGTGCATCTGGTTGGTGTCGATGAGGAGAGGAGAGGAGAGGAGAGGAGAGGAGAGGAGAGGAGAGGAGAGGAGAGGAGAGGAGAGGAGACTTTAGCGCCATGTCTGGAAATCAGCAGTTTTCAGAGTCAAGACATATAGCTGCACTACCTGTTCCTGTCCCTCGGATATAAAAAAGCACAATACAGACAGTGTACATTACATGCTTATATACCACTAATACACAATAAAAAAGAGACACATATCATGCATGGGAGAAGGCTGTTCTTATTTACCTGGCACAGGTCGATTTATAGAGCAGATAGTAGTGGTGTGTTCCTGTGAGTTTTGTCTCTCCATCTCTGGAACATGTTTGTTTCCTGTTAAGAACAAGTGCACAAACACAGATCAACACTCATTTACATGTTTACCTCTGCAAATGAAAATAATAAAAAAAAAAAATCAAGATGCTGTAAGTTATGTATGTTAATTATTTCATGTTTATAGATCAGTGGAAGAGAGAGATGACATTAACCAATGATGTACGTGGTCAAAATTTACTGTGTCCATAAGTATAACTATAAGTTATTGGCAGCATTCAAAGAATCAAAGAAAACAAACATAGTTACCCACCAGGTCCAGGTCGTGCTCCAGGTCAAATAATGGTGAAGCAGTGGCCTCTTGGTGTGCCGACTCCCACTCCCAGGTACATGGATGCTTTAGGTTAGCGGTGAGGACAGCAGTGGCGGATTGCTGGACTCCATCTCCTCATGCACTGTGCTAAGACCAGGGGTGTATTCTAGGTTTAGTGAAAAATCTCAGTTAGTTAATCTTGACATAAGTAAAACTCTGGATTACCAGTGGGCCATTTACAATGGAAAATAATTATTTTCTAGGTGGACCTTGTTCAGGTGGCTAAAATATGTTTTGTTACTGACCTTGTCCACAGTAATACACTGCTAGCTTCCCTAATGGTGCTCCTCTCTGCTTGTCCCAATTGGGGGTGTGCTGTCTCAAATTCACTGTACTTAATACACTGACTATAGATAAGGTCCTCATATAACCCCACTTCAAATAAGCTGAATGATCCCTTTAAAAGCTATTAAAATTGTTTTAAAGGCACTTGGCTTTTTTGTTTACCAACAAATAGTATATCATCATTTTGTGAGAAAATGCAGTTTAAGCCTCCCGACCTTAACATGGCATTAGACTAACTTATGCAACTTCAACAAAGCATGACATTAGGACTAACTTCTGCAACTTCAAGAAAGCAGACTGACATAAAAGAAACATTTACACTTTTTAAGTCTGCCTTTATTTACTTCAACTGCAGTGGGATGAATTTATTACAGTAAAACAATTAAATTTCTTAAAGGGATGCTTCAGCATCATGTTCACTGTAAATGCTGTAGTGTAAGTGTCATTCAGTGTGCCTGATGTACAATTCACATAGGCATCACTAACTATAGCCAGAAAATTTTGCACAAAACTTTGAGTGTGCCTTATGCTCACTGCCAACTAGTATTTCCACCATACTGCCAGCAGTAATAATAGCACTAAATGTATCATTGAAGTTGTGCATGTGTGCGTGTCTGTGTGTCCGTGCACGTGTGTGTGCGTGCATGCACTATTGTGCATGTTTGTATGTGTATGGGTGAGTGTGTGCGTGTCTGTGTGTCTTGCTTACACATTGGATGCATGTTCACTCATAGCTGCTGGCCATAGCAGCCATTGAATATCTAGCTCTAAGGCTAATATCCATCACTGCCTACTGTCATTTTTATTGTCAGCCATTTTGTTCTTCTCTCACTTACACCCCTTCTCAGATTCAGACTTCAGTGTTCTCTCAACATACACAAATTGCACATCAGATTGTAGGAAAAGCTGTGCCGGTAGCAACATGTGACCACAGAAACAAAAGGACTTATAGTTTTGGCTCAGCAAGGTCAAAAAGGACAAGTTTTCCAACCAACTGCCCCATTCACTCCCATATTAACTCAGATTAAGACCTTCAGGAGAAAAGCAGATGACCCCAGTTCTTTAAATCGTTGGTGTGACCACATATTTGGCACCACAAGAATAAAATTTACACGGCTGTGTTCGCAGTCTTCTCTTCTCGCTCAACATGTGTTTGGTTTGGCTGTGGGACTTAGGGTCTGTCACTCAGAGGCAGTAGTTCGAGAGGCAGATTTTCATCAAATGCATGTCTTGCCTACACAGTGGATACATGTCCACCCACAGTTGCTGGGCAGAAATTGTCAAAGCTGATTGTGATTGGTTTAACTGAATGTCTGGCTCTAAGTCTAATATACATGGCTGCCTACTACCATTGTTCTTCTGTCCCATTTAAGGCAGCTAAACACAGTCCACAGTCAAATAATGTACTCTGTTGTTACTTTGAGTTCAGATTTTACTTCACTCACCACTCAAGCGCAGCCTCCAAACGTATTTCTCTTTGCCTAGAAACAATATTAGTCTCATCTTATGTATCTCAGTTTATCTGTGTGTATGTCTGCTCAAACTATGCAGCACCAGTTATGACTGCTTTTATCCGTAGGTTTGCAAGAAAGTACATTCATAATAAATATTCAAATTCTAGGTACTTCTACACACACTACATTAAGCAAAAGTTCACACATAACCAACAATCTTTACGTAATAAAGCTATCAGCTAATAATTGTCAAATAAAAACACAATCACATGAGACATAATTAAACATAAACACAACAATTAGCCTATATATACCTTAGCTGACTTAATGCTTAAGTATACTGAATATAAGATTCAGTCTTTCCCTCAAGATGCCCTTTGCTTTATTTATTTATTTTATTTAATATTTACTGTCACACTGTCTCTCCTCCCCTCTCTCTCACCTGTGGTTTGTGCTTTACTGAAGCTAGGGCTACATTCATACACACAGAGGAACGGGGGGAGACAGGCGCTTGTTACTGCAGATATGTTACTGCAGCTAACAGGCAGCACCAAGTTAGCTAGCTCAACTGTCATGACAAGAAATTTGCTCTTCGCTCACCGCCAGGTAGGGCGCAGAGGCGCTGAGCGGATGCGGAGGAGCTCAGGTATACGTCATCGAGAAGTGCGATGACGTATACCTGTTGGTGTTGCTAGGCAACACCAAACGCTACTTGTCACTCCGGAAAGAAAAGGACCTGGAGGAAAAAGCAGACTCCCCTTTTGCAAAAACTAACCACAGCTCTATGTAACAACATGATAGGATTTACTGTTGCTGAGCTAAAGGACAGTTTATATAGCTATGAAGCACTGATCCTGTCACTGTGTCTGCCTGGAATAGCGAACGTACACAAACAGCTAAACTAACGTTAGCATTGTATTTAGCTTAACGGTAGCTCGTAAACTCTGCCTAATCACAAGCCTGGTAGCCCGATCTGACTACTGACATTTCGCCAAGCAATACTCTTCCTGCCGAGATCGTGGTATCATGTGTTATACAGTTCGGGGAACTCGGAAACACAGAGAATGAGTTTTTCTTCCATTTTCTCTCCCTCCTCTATTTGTATGTGTCGCTTTTGGCTACGTCACATTCAGCTGTTATCTCATTGGTTGCGCTTTGAAAGGTCAGCACGAGGTCAAAGTTGAACTTTGGGCGCAGCGCTGAGCGGCACATCCCAGCGGTGCGCCATGCCAAGGGTAGCGGTGCCTCTAGGTCGGGCGCCACCGCTCTCTCCATAGGAAAATATGGGACAGCCAGCGCAAAGCGTTTTTACCGTTGATCATGTGTAGGGGTTTTTAAACCGCCGGATTTCGACGCACCGCCCTCTCCCGCCCCTCCCCCTGACCGCCTATCGACCGAGGCTTCATTTCCTGTTCGTATTTATCGATTATCATGCCAATTTACTGTCAGTTTACATATTTCTGACTATTTAACTGCTGTTTTTTGACATTAAAGAGACAGGAACGGAAACCCACAGCCACTCACCTCAACAGACGCGGGAGAAGTTAATGGTCCGACGACGTCACACAGCCAAGTCAAGTCGAGGTGCCTTCACGGACACTCGGAAATTCCACCGTTAGACACTGAAAACTTACAAAATGGCACTCAAATGTGTGTGTGTTTTTTGTTTTTTGTTTTCGAATGTATTGCATTATGCACATTGTACAGCTACATTATTAGTACCATTTGTATGATGTAGTTTATATGGCAAAGTTCAAATTTAAGCTTGCAAATGTTTTGATATAACTGGTTTGAGAAATTGTCTGCCAATTCCCTTTCATACATCCTAATTTTAGTTTCCAATTCCTTAATCTTACTCATGTCCTCTCTTTTCTTTTTAGATGCATATGCTATAATTTTCCCTTGAATATAAGCTTTAGATGATTTCCACTCTGTTGATCTCCTGCCTGAGCTGCCTGTATTTAATTCAAAAAAAGACTGTAATTCTTCTTTTAATAATAAGTTAAAAGCCTCATTAGATAATAGTGACGCATTCAATCTCCATCTACCTCTTCTCTCTGTGTCATTATTTAATATCAATTCCCAGCTCTACAGCTGCATGGTCAGATAGAGCCATTGGATTAATTTTACAATATGCAACTTGCTTGGTTATATTGTTTGATATTAAAAACATATCAATTCTCGAGTATGATTTGTAACTGAGAGAAAAAAGTATATTCTCTTTTTCGTGGGTTTGTCAACTGCCAAATATCCACTAGAGTATTATCCTCACTCAACATGTGTATAGCTGCTCTATCTTTAGGTATCCAAGATGGGCCCCTAAAAGTACTTCGATCTATAAATGGATCCCAGACTTGATTAAAATCTCCTGCTAGAATTACATCACCCTCCATTTCTCCCAAAATTTTATTTACTTGATGAAAAAAGTTTGGGTTACTGTAGTGGTATAATTTCATGCACCAGACTCATTCCATCAGCTGTAGTTCATGCCTCAGACTTGTTCCATCCAGGACAACCAGGCTTGCAGTGGTATACTTTATGCATCAGACTCATTCTATCAGCTATAGTTCGTGTCTCAGGCTTGTTCCATCCAGGACAACATTCCCTTTTAAGGAAGATCATGATGCCATCCGGAAATGTTAGTGAGGCTGGGGACCTTGGAAGTGCGCCTGGTGCTTACCACGCAGATAAGATATCAGACCAGCTGTTATGATGTCATTTAAACAGTTCAGTGTTCTTTTCATGTAATGCATTAACCTGTATTATCATTTAACTATTTTTAAAAAATATAAGATTAATGCGTGCAAACCTAAGGGAGGCAGCAATTTGTGAGAAAATGAATGACATTATGATCCCATAAGGTAAAATTTAATACACAATTATGTTTGATTGTGAGCCAAAATGTTCAAAGTGGGAGGAGGCTCCTAGAGCCTCCTAAACAGTATATAACAAGGTGTTTTGCACCTCTTTCTTCAGTCTAAACCTGGGTTTGACTCAAGCTTGTTGGTTTTTCTACCTAGAGAGATCAATAAACTTTGTGTGGCAGAACTTTGTTGCTCCTCCAGTGATTTTTCCTGACTTTGCCTGATTCTTCTTTTTGATGGTTTTGAACTTTGAAAATATACAAATGATAACAGTGAATTTTTATCAAGGTTTCTAGGGTGTTGTGGCTTTAAGCCCAGACCTTACTGGCCTATTTTTCTGAGTTTTTTGTCACGACATTACACTGGTGGTTGGTGCATAAATATTGTACAAAATAATATTTTTGCCATCTATATTAGCCTGTAAACAAATCATTCTACCCTCATTATCCTTTATCTGTCTAACCAATTTAAAGCCATATTTTTATGTATAAGTATAACCACCCCATTGCGTTTACTGGAAAATGAACTATCAAAAACATGTCCTACCCATCCAAATTTTGGTTTCAGAGTTTCCTCTGACTTAAAATGTGACTCTTGAATAAATGCAACATCGGCCTTATTGTGTTTAAGATAAGATATTTTCCCTCTTTTTGCAGGACTTCCACAACCTTTTATATTCCAGCTGATAATTGTAACATAATTTCTAGCCATTTAATATGACAATAAACAAAAACACAATGCCCTGAGAGAAAAAAAACAAACAAACAAGGTCCGTGGGGTCCTCCCAACTGCTCGTTGCTAATGACAGCCTGTGTAAGCCGACCCACCCGCATCACATTCTCTCATGATCTACCTGTCCCTTGATCCTCAGTCCAGTTGAAAATAAATATGTATCCCGTACATGTTTCAAGCGTTGTTGCAATTCTGGTTGATAAAGTGTTCAGCCTCCTCCACGCTTGTAAAATGATGGCTCTTGCCCTTCCATGTGAATCTCAGCGTGGCGGGGAAGGCCAGTGTGTATCTCACATTGCGTTGCTGTAGTGCCTTCTTCGTGGTCAGGAACTCCTTCCTCTTCTCCGCTAACTCCTTGGTTAGATCAAGAAATATCAACAGCCTTTGTCCATCCCATTTCACTCCTCATGTCTTGGCTGCAGCTCTCAATACCTTCTCGCAGGCGGAAGCCAGAAAGCGGATCAGTATGGGTCTGGGCAGCTGGTCCTCATTCGGCATCGGGGCTAGCATTTGGTGCATTTGTTCAATTTTAAACTCCGCCTCAGGGTTTATCCCTAGCCCTTTGCTCAGAACTTTTTTGACACATTCCTCCAAAGTGCCATTTGTCCCGTATGTCTCCACCAGTCTCACCAATCTTATGTTGTTTCTTTTGCAGTGATTCTCCAGGATTTGCACACGGTCCCATAGCATATCCACCTTTTTCCCCATGGTACTAGTGTTTGTCACAAGGCCCTCAGTCGTGTCCTCCAGCTGGGAGATTCGCTCCTCCGCCTCCTCCACTTGTACCTGTAGCCCGCTGACAGAGTTTTTCAGCTCAGTGGTGGTTTCTTTAATGGTCACTACATCAGCAGCTACTTCTGTCAGTTTAGTACTCAGTTTTACGGTGGCCGACAATTGCAAACGCGCTGCATATACAGACTGCAAATACAGAAACGCGCTGCATATAAGAAAACAGATGCAAAAGGAAAACGCTGCAAATACAGAAACGCGCTGCATATACAGAAATGTGCTGCAAATACAGAAACACGCTGCATATAGGAAAACAGATGCAAAACGAAATCGCTGCAAATACAGAAACGCGCTGCATAAACAGAAATGTGCTGCAAATACAGAAACGCGCTGCATAAACAGAAACGTGCTGCAAATACAGAAACGCGCTGCATATAGGAAAACAGATGCAAAACGAAAATGCTGCAAATACAGAAACGCGCTGCAAATGAGAAAACAAATGCAAAAAGAAAACGCCGCATATACAGAAACGCGCTGTAAATGAGAAAACAAATGCAAAACGAAAACGCTGCATATACAGTCACACAACGGAAGTGCTCCAGGCCTCTAGGGGCAGTGCTGAGCTTTCCCCCGAGAGACAGACAACGGACGAATCAACCTGCGGAGGAGAGGAATAGGCCTACGTGAGAAGTAGAAAGTTATTGGTGAGAGGAAAATTGGAGGTGGGAGAGGCAAAAAATCAGAAAATGTAAATCCGACAAACAAACAAAAATGTAAAAATAAAAATCAGCTGCACTTTCATAATACAGTAAAAGATGAGGGCCACATGTGGAAAAAAGAAAGAAAGAAAGAAAAAGAAAAAAGAATACGTACTTTTTCATGTAGCCTCTCCCGCCTCCAATTTTCCTCTCACCAATAACTTTCTACTTCTCACATAGGCCTATTCCTTTTTTTTTTTTTTTTTTTAGTTTAAAAAACAGTTACGGGATGTTTATTCTTCATAATTACGTTTCCCCTTTCAGGATTTTTTTTAATTTTATTTTTATTTTTTTTAAAACAAACTTTATTGTCATGTTGAAGACAAGGAAAGGAAACATGACATTATATAAGCAACATGACAACACTCAGTGCATAATACATAACAGACAGTAAGGATTTTATCTAGTAATATGTGCCATAATATTTTCACGTAGGCCTGCAGCACCTGTCTGTATATGCAGCGCGTTTGCACTTGTCAGCCACCGTACAGTTTGGTTATTTCAGCAAAAAATTTTTCAATGCTTATTTTCTGTTCTGCAGCTTCATCAGGAGACTTGTCCTCATTAGCAGCTAGTTTGTTCCGAGTAGCTATGTGGCCCATATCCTTAAAATATTTCGACGTTGTCGCCATTTCTCACCGCCAAAAATGTAGTCAAAGTACTAAGAACTTTTTTGGGATAAAGTCTATCAATATTTAGCTCAAGGTAGGCAGATAAATATGGATTAAACAATTAAATTAGTAGCGAGTGGTCTGAGCCCTCCTACAGTGCTGCCATCCTGCTCAGCGTACCCACGTGACTCCTCATTTTCATTTAGTTCTAGGGACAACCTAATCAGCATTTCTGTAAATGTGCCAGTGTTAGACAGACAGTTAGCTGGCTAAATTTCAACTGCAGGTGAGAAGTTTTGAAACCTATGAAGTGTATTTTTTGGCCACTTGGGCTGTGTTGATTATATATATGACAGCCACCTCAAACTAGAGCTGTAACATGTAATTGGTTAATAGATAATTAATCAACTATCAAATTAATCACCAATAATTCTGATAATTGATTAATCACTTTGAGTCATTTTTTAAAGAAAAAAAGTCTCAATACTCTGTTTTTAGATCCTCAAATGTGAATATTTTCTGTTTGTTTTAGTCCTCTGTGACAGTAAACTGAATATATCTAGTTTGTGGACAAAAGAAGACATTTGAGGACGTCATCTTGGGCTTCAAGAAACGCTGATCAAGTGATTTTCACACTTTTTTTTTTGACATTTTATAGTCCAACCAACTGATTGATTAATCAATACATTAATTCTGAAATAATAAATTATGAAATATTAAAAATAATTGTTAGTAGCAGCACCACCCCAAACAAATCAAATAAATGTCATTAGTCCAGGAGTGGCACAATTACTTTCTCTGCAATCAAGAGCACTAAACAGTAGAATGAAAAAAGATCTATCGGACTTGTGTATACAGCATTTTTATGACAATCAACCATGAACAAAATTCTTTGCTCACCTTAGTTTCCATTGTTTTCACTGGATGCGATTAGTGCATTGTCTTTCTGAGCCACAGCCAGATCTTGGGGTGCATCACTGGGACTCTGGTTCACTACCAGCCTATAAGGATCTGTCACTGTAGAAGGTGATGTGGTGATCAACCTCACCAGATTGTCGATGCGTCCCAAAAGACTGACCAACACTTTTAAATTCACTTAGAGCTGCAAATTAGAGCTGCAAACCACAGCTGCAGACTCAAGAATGACTTGATGACACAATTTCAGAACTCAAGATCTAAACAAGATTAGTGGATTCTGAAAAGGAATAGTGAACTTTAGTGGCTCACTCAGTTACAGCAAGGTCTGCGACATGAATATGCCATGTTGACAACTGTTAAGCTCATCTTGTTCAGATTGCTAATGTAGTCTACCGGCTTTCAGTACACACTGAACTTGTTTATGTAATAAATTTGCATTGAACCATTGTAAAAAAGATATGTAGTGTTCATAAGCTGTTATGTGACAATTTTAAAGATCTTGTTTTTAAAGGTACACTTGTAGTTTTGGGAAAGAATTTTGAATCAAAAAAGAATATTCACGGATACATACATGACTGACTGAATTAATAATTAATTACAGAATAAACAAATTGTCCTCAAAGAGCATAATTTTCATATTGTTTCTTTTTTTTTGCAGGGACCCAACTTTCTGGCTTCAGACAGTGTTTTAGGGACCTCATTTCCCTCTTAGGATCCCTTATTTATTCAGTTATGAAAATATATCAATATTTGCGTTTGTATTATTACTTTTCTGAGTTTGAATTTCTTTTCCAAAACTGCATAATGTGCCTTTATAGTTGCTAGGTTTACACTAACTGGTCAGAAGTATGCCACACAGTACCTTCATAACTGTTAAGAGGATGGTTCATTCAAAGTGTGTTTGTATAAGGTATAAGTATATAAGTCAGTGTATTGCCCACAGTAGATGTTAGTTGGCTGCTTCTGGTTTGGAGAAGCAGCAGGAGTACCGATGTAGATGAGCTAAACAGTGTACTGCTTTAGACAGGGTTAGCAGCAAAACATTTTAACCACTTGAAAGTGTTCTTCCCAACAAAAAAGTATTTAACTTTATGCAATATTTCAAATATTTTCACTGCTTTACCTTCCTGTCAGCCATCCTTTCCAACAGGATCTCACCTTCATACAAGCCAAATATCATATCTCCAAAGCCACCCAAGTCTTAGCAGAAGCACTACTTACTTAATACATGGTTGGTTTGGAGAGAGCGATAGTTAGCTTATATAACAGCAGTATACCATGAGAAAAGGCTGCCTGGTAGCAAGGTGAAGCTGAGAAAATCTTCAAAATATAATGTACATTTAAACTGATACAAATTTTTGTAAGTGGTTAAAATATGTTATATGTTGTTGCTGACCCTTTCCTCAACAGTGCATTGCTACACTTCTGTGCTGGTACGCATCTTTGCTTCTACAAAATCGGAGGCGTGTCAACATCCATCTACGGCAGGTAAGTCAGTGTCTCATACAACCTAGGTTCTTTATAAACACCTGAAAAATGTTAGAAATTAGTTTTAATACAAATATGAAATATTGTAGTTAAAGGTATAGTTTTTGCACACTGTCCTGATATTGTTAGTTACATGACATTGATAGATACTTTATTTTAAACCAGATTTCCAGAGGCTTTCAGCTGCTGCACGGTTTACAGATTCCCAAATGTGTTTCTCTGCAATTATAATTTTCTTTTAGGATAAAAAAAAAAATTACCGAAACTGACTGCCTCACTTTTTTGAGTACATTTCCCATCACTCTTCCTTTATACATAAATAATATTGTATGACAGAGAAAAACATCTTCTTTTAAAAAAAAGTTTTAAGTTAGTGTTTTTGAGTTACGGATAATAAGAGGGCTTACTGAACATGAAATGATGGGTTTTCATTAGGCCTGTCACAGTACATAACAGCCAATGAAATACAAGTAATTTTTCCAACAACCAATCAAAGCACAGATGTTTTTTATGACAGCCAATCAGAATATAGGGGGATTTTACAACAGCCAATCACAATACAGGGGGATTTTCCAGCAACCAATCAGAATAAAGAGGTATTTCTCAACAGCCAATCACATTACAGTGGGATTTTACAACAGCCAACCACAATACAGGGTGATTTTCCAACAGCCAATCAGAATAAAGGGGGATTTTACAACAGCCAATCACATTACAGTGGGATTTTACAACAGCCAATCAGAATGCAGTGTGATTTTACAACAGCCAATCAGAATACGGGGGGATTTTCAAACAGCCAATCAGAATACAGGGGGATTTTACAACAGCCAATCAGAATATAGGGGGATTTTACAACAGCCAATCACAATACATGGGGATTTTACAACAACCAATCAGAATGTAGGGGTTTTTTGCAACAGCCAATCAAAATATAAGGGAGTGTTTACAACAGCCAATCACAGTACAGGGGGATGTTCCAGCAACCAATCAGAATAAAGAGGTATTTCTCAACAACCAATCACATTACAGTGGGATTTTACAACAGCCAATCAGAATGCAGTGTGATTTTACAACAGCCAATCAGAATACAGGGGGATTTTACAACAGCCAATCAGAATATAGGGGGATTTTACAACAGCCAATCACAATACATGGGGATTTTCCAGCAACCATTCAGAATAAAGAGGTACTTCTCAACACCCAATCACATTACAGTGGGATTTTCCAACAGCAAATTACAATACAGAGGAATTTTACAACAGGCAATCAGAATACAGGGGGATTTTACAACAGCCAGTCACAGTGCAGGGGGATTTTACAACAACCAATCATATTACAGTGGGATTTTACAATAACTAATCAGAATGCAGGGGGATTTTACAACATCCAATCAGAATACAGGGGGATTTTCAAACAGCCAATCAGAATACAGGGGGATTTTACAACAACCAATCAGAATGTAGGGTTTTTTTGCAACAGCCAATCAAAATATAAGGGAGTGTTTACAACAGCCAATCACAGTACAGGGGGATGTTCCAGCAACCAATCAGAATAAGAGGTATTTCTCAACAGCCAATCACATTACAGTGGGATTTTACAACAGCCAATCACAATGCAAAGATTTTACAACAGCCAATCACAGCACATATGTTTTTCATGACAGCCAATTACAATACAGGGTCATTTTCAAACAACCAATCAGAATGCAGGGGAATCCTGCAACAGCCAATCAGAATATAGGGGGATTTTACAACAGCCAATCACAATAAAGGGGGATTTTACAGTAACCAATCAGAATGCAGAGGGATTTTACAACAGCCAATCACAAAACAGGGTGATTTTCAAACAGCCAATCAAAATACAGGGGGATTTTACAACAGCCGATCACAGCACAGATGTTTTTCATGACAGCCAATAACAATATGGGGTCATTTTCAAACAACCAATCAGAATACAGGGGGATTTTGCCACAGCCAATCAGAATATAGGGGGATTTTACAACAGCAAATTACAATACAGAGGAATTTTACAACAGCCAATCAGAATACAGGGGGATTTTACAACAGCCAATCACAGTGCAGGGGGATTTTACAGCAACCAATCACATTACAGTGGGATTTTACAATAACCAATCAGAATGCAGGGGGATTTTACAACATCCAATGAGAATACAGGGGGATTTTCAAACAGCCAATCAGAATACAGGGGGATTTTACTACAACCAATCAGAATGTAGGGTTTTTTTGCAACAGCCAATCAAAATATAAGGGAGTGTTTACAACAGCCAATCACAGTACAGGGGGATGTTCCAGCAACCAATCAGAATAAGAGGTATTTCTCAACAGCCAATCACATTACAGTGGGATTTTACAACAGCCAATCACAATGCAAAGGGATTTTACAACAGCCAATCACAGCACAGATGTTTTTCATGACAGCCAATCACAATACAGGGTCATTTTCAAACAACCAATCAGAATGCAGGGGAATCCTGCAACAGCCAATCTGAATATAGGGGGATTTTACAACAGCCAATCACAATAAAGGGGGATTTTACAGTAACCAATCAGAATGCAGAGGGATTTTACAACAGCCAATCACAAAACAGGGTGATTTTCAAACAGCCAATCAGAATACAGGGGGATTTTACAACAGCCAATCACAGCACAGATGTTTTTCATGACAGCCAATAACAATATGGGGTCATTTTCAAACAACCAATCAGAATACAGGGGGTTTTTGCCACAGCCAATCAGAATATAGGGGGATTTTACAACAGCAAATCACAATACAGGAGGATTTTCCAGTAACCAATCAGAATAAAGAGGCATTTCTCAACAGCCAATCACATTATAGTGAGATTTTACAACAGCCAATCACAATACAGGGGGATTTTCCAGTAACCAATCAGAATAAAGAGGTATTTCTCAACAGCCAATCACAATACAGGGTGATTTTACAATAGCCAATCACAGCACAGATGTTTTTTCATGACGTCCAATCACAATACAAGGTCATTTTCAAACAGCCAATCAGAATACAGGGGGATTTTACAACAGCCAATCACAATGCAGGGGGATTTTACAACACCCAATCACAGCACAGATGTTTTTCACAACAGCCAATCTCAATACGGGGTCATTTTCAAACAACCAATCAGAATGCAGGGGTTTTTGCAACGGCCAATCAGAACACAGGGGGATTTTCCAGCAACCAATCAGAATAAAGAGGTACTTCTCAACAGCCAATCACATTACAGGGGGATTTTACAACAGCCAATCACAATACAGGGGGATTTTACAACAGCCAATCACAATACAGGTGGATTTTCCAGTAACCAATCAGAATAAAGAGGTATTTCTCAACAGCCAATCACAATACAGGGTGCTACATTTGCATTTACTACACACAATTACAGTTACAAAAGCATTAAGTACTGTGGCTATGGAGGCAATGGAGCTTGGTGGGGGTGGGGGAGGGGGGGGTTGAAACACCTACTCTAAATGGGCGTGGATTTAGGTGTCATGACTACTGACAGATCACCATCAATCTGAAAGATAATGAGAGAGACGTACACCAACGTCCACCACGAATTTGACTCCTAGCATGTCAACAAGATTAAGTAAAATTGTTTAGTTTATTTGTTTTATGTATAAGGGTAGATATTTCATATTTTCTTTTTTCTTTCATTATAATTTGGATCTGTTACTTTTGTTTTTCTCAGGTGTAAAGAAAAAGCTTGTTGCTGCATCAGATAAGAGGGACAACAAAGATCTCCAACCATGGCTGAAAGCAATTAACCGCCACCTGTACTGGTCATGTAAAAGTGATGAGGAGGTAATAAAGAGATTATCTAGTAAGCGTAATACACAATAATTGACCTGAGACAATGTTGCAAATTTTAAAAGAATAATAATTTTTAGGTAACACGATAAGAATGGTATTCACTGGTTTTCACTCTGGTATAATCCAAAAGGTTAAACCTAATTTCTATTCAGCTGTCCCCAATGTATACTCTACATTTAAGATGTCTTTCAGAAAATGTTCGTTCTTGAAACATGAATGTTTCACTTATAAATGTTTTTGTGTTCTCATTTCTGCAGGAATGTGTGTGTCAGTGGAAGTCTCTGCTACATCATATTTGCGACATGCATCAATGGGAGGCGAATAGTGTGGAGTTAACATGTTATCACCCGCCTTTGACAGAGGAACAGCAGAAAAGACAGAGGTGGCTCAAAACAGATTCACCTGCTTTTTGGGCTCTCAAGGCCATTGTCATGGACAAGACCCTCCTTCAGAACTTGAAGCAGACGCCTCATTTCAAGCACACTGGTATGCATTTTTTAGACTCAGGGTTTTCATTCAATAACACCTGTTTTGTACAACGCCAAGAAAAAAAATGTCCATTGCAGTGAGGAGTAATAATACTACAGTACAGTAATATTACTATCACTGCCACAAGTTTTACACCCACCGAGCAAAATCACACTCTCTGTATTTATAGTTTTACCATTTGTTTTGAACAACTTGAACATATCATTTTTTTTTATCTGGGTGTAGCAACAACTGGGGTTTTTAAACTTGCATCAACACAGGATCTCTGTAGGTGTTCCATTCTTCTAAGCTGAAGTATGCTGAGAAGAGGCTGCATTTCATATAAATTTGAAAATCGACTGTATCATGAACAAGAACGTCTACCACAGCATCTTGGTGCATCATGGAATCCCTTCTGGACTGAATCTGATTGGTCGTGGGTTCATATTACCAACAAGACAATGACCACAAGCATACTTATGACCACTTAGCTTTGCAGACACTATTTGACCAAGAAAAAGGAATCTGAAGTACTGGAACTGATGGACTGGCCAAGTCACAGTCTGGATTTCAATCCTATTGAATAAATTTGGGATTTAGTAGGATTAGTATGGATTGATTGCACAAAATTTTCTTCTGAAGCAAGACTGTGGGAACAGCTAGAAACTAGGATTGGGCGATTGGACGACTATATCGTCTATCAACGATGGGCTGAATCCATAGCAGATTGCTTTTTCTGCCAGATTTTTAGGGTGATATTTGTCATTTTATTTTGCTAATGTAATAGTCTGCAGAGTGACAGCCTCTGCTCTACACCGCGCTCTCATCCAGCGGCACAGTACACATCCACTCAGCTGACCATGAATGTGCTGAGCTGGGTGACGAGTGAGAAGAAAACAGGCTGCAGAGTCAGACTCTTTAAACTCTTTCCCCACGGTAAAGTGAGGATTTATTTTGACCAAACCCAAGTTGGTAATTGTTGGAAGAGTGGCTAGACTAACAAAGACGGTTTTGGTGAGTTTTACATGTTTTTCTGTAAGTTTGAACAAAGTGTGTTTTCCAAGGCGTTAACAAGCCAATTAAGCTTGTATTAGTTCGGTAAAAGACAGAAACTTCAGAAATTACATAAATTCAGAAGGTGAATGGTTGTATTTCTCTATTTAAAATGGAAAATAAGTGTGTAAACATGTAATTTGTAGATACTTTGTAAGTTTATTTTGTCCACTGGATGTAGTGAACGTACGCAGCATGCGTAACATTGTGAATTTGCCGCTTGCGCACATCTCCCAGCTGAGACCCGAAAGGACGGGAGAAAGTGGGTGGGGGGACAATGGTATCGCCAGTCGCTGATGGATGAGCTGATGATGATAGTTTGGAAAATTTTAGCATATCACCCAACTCTACTAGAAAGTATTTGGAACTCAATAACAAAAGAGACTGTTGAAAACTACATAAAAACAATGCCAACAAGAATGCACGCTGTTATCAAGGCCAAAGGAGGCCATACAAAATATGACATTTTTTGATTATTATGTGTGGAAAGGGACTATTTAGTTCTTTCAGTTTGTTATTTGCCAAATAAAAAACAATAAAATTTTTCATTTTAAACAAGTTTTTGAAAGACTTCTAAAATATTTATGTTTTCTTGTTTTTATAACAGGTGGTCTAATAAATTTGTTTAGCACTGTATATGCAGTGGTGGACAAAGTACTCAACTGAGTCAAAGCATAGATATTCCTGGTCAAATATTACTCAACTACAAGTAAAAGTTGCTCAGTCAAAATTTTACTCAAGTTAAAGTACTAGAGTACTTGTTTTTAAAAAAGTATAAAAATACTCAAGTATTCAAAAGTACAGATTACAAAGTACATTTCTAATAAACACACCGTTGTATTGTTTTCACTGTGAATTTACAGAAACTTTGTAACCGCCTAATGATGCACTGACTTGCTTGTAGAACCACGATGAAAGACCTATAGAAATACCTATAAAAACTTCAGCATAGAAATACAGTCAAAAATAAAAAGGACAGCTATTGTCATTTTCTGACATAACTGTATTTAAATAAAAGTATAGAAAATTAGATTGAAACCAACCGTAAGGAGTTCTCCAAGTCTGTTAAATAACTGATTTCTTTCTGGCCCCTAGAGGCAGTATATACATTAATTATGTGTTTTTTTCACCCCAATAAAACAATCCAACATTAAAAGCCTACCTGAAATTATTTCTCTTTTTCTAATGATAATAACATCTTGAGATTTAATTTTGCCGTCACCATTACCGAGTTTGTTTGAATGAAAGAGGGAGAGCTTGCTTGTGCTTGTTACAGAGCATGCCTGGATGATGTGCTTCTGCTTTTACATCAATCCCAGTTGAGAGCAGGTACTGTAATTGGTTTCCTCTGTAAGGATCACAGCATGTGGCCAGTCGCATTTTAGAAAAGAAGAAACAGCAACAGCTGACTTCAAAGCTATGCTTAGACTAAAAGTAACGGAAATGTAGTGGTGTCAAGACTACAATATTTGTCTTTGAAATGTAAATGGAGTGTAAGTCGTATTTACAGTGTGCAGGATTTATGTAGGCTCTGCTAGTGTCTCTAAAGACTGGAACAGTTTGTAGACTGCTCAGCAGTGCAGTCAAGAGTACAATTCATCGGTAGGTGTGTTCTGAACATGTCATCTGCCTCCTTGAACCTGCTGTAAGTGCCAGTGGGTAATGGGTACTTGCTTCTGATAGCAGTGATGATCCAGCTTGGCAGCACTCTTCTGTTACCACAACCAAGACATTCTCTTCTGACAGCCCACTCCAGCACCACATGATGGGCATGAAAGGGTTAAGATGATTTTGAAATGTCTGAGGGCAAACTAATATATGCAACAGTAAATGCGCATCTGTCAGACAATTCTAGGCACAGATATTACATGCATGAAGACATTTATACTTACTCAATGGATAGTTGACCATTTGGTCCCTGTGGTTTTGGTTGCCTCCTCCAATTTATTTTGGGCACATGAAAGAAGGTATCCAGCACTGTCCTGCTGATCAGAGGGTGGGAATACTGTAAGATGGTGTGGTGTAAAATCTGAAAATTAAGACAAACCCCATGACCAAGATTGTCTTTGTGGTGTTTTAATAGAGCTCTGCAAAGGATCAGTACACAGTCACACACAAAGTGTAAAAGGAACTGATAACGTGTCAATAATGTAAATCTGTCTTACAGGGTTAGGAGATGAAGGAGGTTGGGTCAGGATGGACCTGAACTGCTTATCGGGAGAGTCGGGATGTGATTGTGTTATCAGAAGCTCTTCTTCCAAAGAGAGAACAACTGTGTGTTGGACGAGTAACCAGTTAGTGCCTGACAGAGCATGAGAAATAACTATGAGGAACAACAGTGACCAGTTCAGCATATTATTTTCCCACTACAATCCCTCCTTTTGATCATATGTGATCACATGTAAAATAAAATTATAAAAGACTATAAAAGATCACACCTTCACTGCAAATAATAATCCTTACATATGGTAACATAATAGGAAAGTATAAGAGAGTGAAGAAACATCTGCAATGTTATGTCAATTATGATTTTAAAACATTACTCCATAAAGTACTACCCCTAGAAAAAGCAAGATGCTGTTGTTGCAGATGGGAGAATTCAATATAACAAATGCAAGCAATAGGTAGGAAAGTTACATATATATTAACTAGGGGTGCAATGGATCGCAGTTGACCCGTGTCCCGTACGGATCACCCTCTACAGTTCAGCACGCATGTGATCCGCGGACTACATGTGAGCATCATAGTTTTACTGTCACTGTTACTTTTGTATAAGTTATAATAACTGAAATCTCAATGCAGAGTTGCAGTGAAAAGACGGGACAGATGCTGCTTAGTGCAGCGCATCTCTGCCAAGAGTGACTGATTTAAATGCCGTCACATCGCCTTGAGTGAAATCCAGACCGTAACTTTTTTTCACTGATGTAACTATGCTATCACCAAAGAAAAGGATCATAAAACTGTGATGTTCATTGAAACTTTGGTGATATCAGCTGTCTTAACTTCTACACAGCTCCTCTCTACTCACTGGTGATGATTGATTGATCATGACTTCTAACCAATCAGATGTGCTGTGCTGTAGGTGGGACATTGAGCCAGACTACAGAGCGTAGTTGTGTATTATACTGTACAGTATATAATGATCTAATATATGTATAGTATATACATAGTACAGCACTGTATAAGTTTGAAGTTTTTAATATTATTATCATTATCATTACTATTATCATAATTATTACATTGGATAACTATGGTGATAATTACGGACAGACAAAGATCAAAGACAAGTGCATTTTTAAAATAATTTAACCCTAATCCCACCAGTTTTTTCTTTTTTGCTGATTCGAAAAATGATCCGATCCATGACTCAAAACCATGATACGATCCAAAGCGTGAGTTTTTTGATGCGTTGCACCCCTAATATGAACACATAAATGTCAAAATCCAGATTGTCAACAGGATCAGGAATGCTTTCAGCATTGCATGGTGGGAGCCAATCAGGAGTTCTTAACTGTGTCATCTGATGGAAAACAGTTTTTTTTTTCAACTGTAGGGAATGAACTCACAAAAAGAAAGCACACACTGAACCTCGCAGGCCACACCATCCAGCGTGTCTGAATGCATGCCATGGCTGTTGTTGGAGTTCCATCTCTGATCCCATTATGGTGACACTGAGGTTCACTCAGCACGCCACTTAGTTGGAGCTGTGGAAGTTCTCGTTGGATAGTATGCCAATACTGTTACCTTGTCTTCTCGTCCTCACGATGTGATGACCTGTTCTGTCATAGTGGGACCCTTTTGCAGTGGCTGGCATGGATTCAGGTGACTCTTTCGGCAAACTTTACTGTCGTCTGTGTGGTCAGCAGCACCTGGAATGGACCCGTCCACCACTTAGAGCATCAAGTCTTCCACCTCAGGTCTCTCACCACTACCCAGTCACCAGGCTGCAGGTCATGAAGAGGTCCTGTGGCTGGAGCTGGTAGCACTTCCTTTGGTGAATGTTAGATAAAACAGCTGTAGGAGTGGAGGGCGTTTGACGGTCATCATATGGAAAGAATTCAGACATAGTTAATTCTGGGCTTGCTGCGGCCTTGGCTGCTGCTGGTGTTCTCCTGTGAAACTTGGTCATTGTTAGTGTGAGCATGACATTTACACACAGCAACCTGTTTTGGGAGCAGAACAGCATCCAGCAGTTGTAAAACAAGAGTGTGATGTGCTATAGGTTTGCCAGGTGATGTGAAGCAGGAAGTGATTTGGCATTGACTGTATCATGTGGAAAGGGTACTAGAAATCTGTATTCAAGTACAAGTACTGTTTCATTGCTAAAACATTACTCAATTACAAGTACTGCCGTTAGAAAAATATTTCAGTAAAAGTACAAAGTATTTGTCTGAAAAACTACTAGAGTATTAGTTACTTTCAACTGTTGATGTCACTGTCACCTCTCCAAACTAGCGTTGCAAATTTTGTGTATTTCGTTGTACAATCGTTGAAAACGTTAACAACTGATTAATCATTAATAATATAAGATTATTAGTAAAGATACATAACACAATTTATTTCCTATTTTTTTTTCTTATTTTCTTATTTTTTCTCTTTTTAAGTCAAAGTTTAAGTTTCCTTATTCAACAAATGGCTCTGCAGACAAAACAATATAAAATGAGGTTCAGTTACTACCAAAACTATTGATTAAACATCAATGAATACATTTCTAATTGGGTAAATTCTAAATGGCAATTAATTGACTAATGATTAATCATTAACACCCTTAACAGTTGCTGCCACACCATTTTGTTTTGTTTTTCAGTTCTTTTTCTTTTCATTGGCTCGTCCGTGATCAGATCACCTGATTGGCCTCAAAAATGCAGATGAAAGCTTTGGATATTAATTCAAATTGTACTCAGTACTCAACTGTGATTTTGAAAGTAACTAAGTAGATTACATGGTGAAATCAATACTTAAGTACATGTAAAATTACAGACTTGAAAATCTACTCATAAAATTACAATTACCCCCCAAAAAACTACTTAATTGCAGTAATTTGAGTATTTGTAATTACTTTTTTCCTGTGTCAGGGTTGCGTGATGCTGAGCCATCAACAAACAGTTCAAAATCTGGATTTTGCAATGGTGTTTCTTGCAAATCTGGTCTTGGGGAACAATCTTCAGTTATTGTAACAACATAGTTGTGTTCTCCTCCATCACCTTCTGTGGGGAAAAGAGTTGCAGGGTTAAGGACATTGTATCTATTCACATATCGTCACTATTCGTGATATCAGGGATTTCAAATAGAACAGTGTTATAAAGGAACAATCTTGCTGCTGAAAGATAAGATGTTTTCTGCTAAAGCAAAATCAATGAAACAACATGTGGAACGAGCAGAGTTAGTTTACAGTCACCTTAAAAAGTAGGAATTCCTGTAGCTAAAGCGTCAAGTTTAGCTGAAATGTAGGCTACAGGTCTCTGTCTGTCTCCGTGGTCCTGGAGTAACACTCGACACTCTTTGTCTACAGTCTGAGCAAAAGGTTGGTTTGGATCTGGTAACCCAAGAGTTGGAGTCGTCAGAGTCTTCCGAAGGACAAGTTTTAAGTCAACAAATGTTTATCCTGCATCAGCAGTCCATGTCACATTACTATGTGCTTCTAGGCCTCACCCAGGTGCGATTGCACTCAGGGGGGCCTCGAGGACACCAGTGAAAACACCAGTGGGAATGAAGGGCCTGCAACAGGAACACAAAAGGCATAACTTGTTTCTTTATGATTGGGTTTGAAAATGTTTTAAAATGCTTTTACTCTTTTTTGGGAGAGGGATTTGCCATCACATGTCATCACATGACCCAGAAATGTCACTTGTTGTTGGACAAACTGCAGTTTTGACAAGCTAGCTTTGTGACCTTCTTCATCCAAATGTTTCAAATGTGTCTTTTTCACACTGAGCTTGAGTTGGAACACAAATCATTTGATCATCAACACTGTAATCATGCACTTCCTGGTGACAGATTTAATGAGCTCAAACTTTGTTTTGATTTTCATACCTGATTTTTTGTTTTGTTTTGTGGGAATGATTACACCTGCCTTTAATCAAGTGATAAAGACTGGTGTAATACCGTCAGAGTGGATATTATGGTTGACAGGGCCTTTAATTAGATTTTGGTGTGATCACAATTGGTTTCATGCCTCTGATTAGACCAATATCATGTTTGCCTTGGGGCCACAGAGTTTTAGGGATCTTCTGAAAGGCTGGGGTGTTTGTGACATCACATGTTTTACGCAAATAGGCAAATGTGTGTTGTGTGTCTGGTATCGGTTGAACAGATCTGAATGTGTGGACAACACAGGTGAAGTTTTGTCGATAAACCTTCAAAACAGGATTATATTGAACATTAGGGTCAGATGTTGATTTCCATGATTCTGCACTGACACATTTTCTTATCCACAGATCCAAATCTTGCCATCTTTCTTTTCTGTATTTGGCAAGCGACACGTGTGGATATGAACCAAGACCATCAAACAGAAAGTTGGAATCTGAATCACTGAAGGAGAAATATGGTGACAATTCATCACTTGGCTTTGGTTTTGTCAATTTTGGTAGTTACTGAGACAGCACATCTGTGTTTGTTCCAAAACATTCAACTTAACGTTAGCTTTTCTCTCAGGCGACCTTCTCTGAACCATCATTTTTCAAACTCTGCATCTTTCCCTTTGTGTGTGCAGTGCATGTGATTTCATGTAATCTGTCTCTGTGTTGTGTGTGAGTGTGTGTGCATTGTCAGCGATAGCAGTAGTTACAGGAGTCACAGCTGATGTGCAGATTTTCCATTCATACACATAAGGCAGTGTGTCAGGGCTATATGTCACAAATATGTAATTGTCAGAGAGACCCAGTTCACTTGTTTGAGTAACAATAATCCCCTCTGGTGTGAAAATAAGACAAATACCCAAAATACACAGTATATCAACAACAGCAACAATTCAACCGCAAAAACAAATGTTTAAATTCGCCTGTGACATTATCAGTACATGATAATAGAGTTGTGTATTTCTCCAGATGTGTGTCACCTGATGCCCTTATAAATTTCCTGTATCTTCTGCTGACCTTTGGAGATGTTGGAAAAGTGTCGGATTAAATAACAGTGTGTTGAGTATGTTGTATCAGAATCAACAAGGAATGTTACATCTTTGCCATGTACAAGTTGGCATGTTTGCATCAGCTAAATATTTAGTGCACGCCTATTGTTTGTGTATTTGCTGTTTCCTCCTTCTCTTCTAATTGAGCTATCACATCATTTATCTGTGTGTGTGTGTGTGTGTGTGTGTGTGTGTGTGTGTGTGTGTGTGTGTGTGTGTGTGATATCACCAGTCTGATGTGTAGGTTGTCTCTCATCGTGCGTCAGTGAGGTCAAAGTTAAAGATGCTGATTCCTCCCCTCCTGAGCTGCCGCCCCGAGTCAGTCATCTTTGAGTTGGATCAGTCTTTGGGTAGTTTTTGGCTCAATGTTCTCTTTTGCCAATGGAAACAAACATCTGGATCAGCTGTATGCAGACCTCCACAGAACATCCTTAGAACATAGTCAATGCTGCCATGTTTAGATCTTTCTCTCTTCTTCTCTCTCTCTCTCTTTGAGGAGTCTTCAGCATGCACAGTGTGTCCTTTTATCAGGCTTAATTTGCCTGAGTCCCATGTTACACATGTCTGTTTCACCATTTGTGAAATGTCAAAACAGTCAGTTCAGCGACAACCTTTACACCTCAATCTGATAGTGATGGGAGGTGGGTTTAATGTCTGTTTAATGTCCTCCATAGTCCATGGTCTGCGGATCAAGATGAGATGTCCACCAGCCTCTGCTTTCTCCATCACAGGGAGATTCAGGGCTTTGTGTACGTTTTCCCCTGTGTCGATCTCACTGGTGATAGGGAGATGAATGATTTGAAGATTTTCTGAACTTCAGACCAGACTTGGTGTGGGAAGGAGAGGCAGGGTTGCCCTGTAGACACTTTGTTGTTGTTTCCCCATTCAGAAGTTGTTGTAGATCAGATGTATCCGATTAGATGAGGGGAACAGGAGATGGAGGGAGGCCAGTAGATGAGGGGAGGTCAGTATTTTATGATGGTGGTGCCCTTGGGTGTGGTCCAACCGTCTCTCGTGGCATGTTACGGTGTCTCCTTGGCGGCGGCACACAGTCGAGGTTGGAATCCTGCATTTTTGACACATTGAGACACAGATGAGGTTTTGTCTGTCCCTGCCAGTTTTTCTGTCCCTCCTTTGTGCTTTGTCCTTCCATAAACTAAATGCTCTCCAATCTGCTGTGAACTTACTCTTACCTTTCTTATGTTCAGTATATACTTTTTTTCTTGCAATCCCTCAGTTTGTTCAGCTGTCTTATACTGAAACTTTCTGTGCTCATAAAGTTACATTCAGTCACCCAAAAATGTATCTGTTTCACAAATGAATCACCATAGTTCACGTTCATGTAATTTATGTTTGGAGCAGACAAATCCACATTATCCTGTTTATTTATTTATTTTTTGGTTTGATTTTTGCTGTTACAAATACCCATTTTTGGTAAACTGAAGAATAACGACAAAAAAATTAGAAGATAGTTGTGTCCTGAACTTATTTCCACGATCCAGTACAAAAGTATCAGAACTGATCAATATTAGTATGCTCAAAATAATATAATTGATTTCAATGCATTGCTGTTTCTTATTAAATTCTCTCACCCCTTTTTTGTCTTTTTCTCACAAGATAATCAAAAATCAGAGTGATTAGTACAGAGGAATTCTCTACTCTAGTCTTACTTCACACAATATAATTATTACCCAGTAATGATTTTTCCATACACTATTGTGGTTTTAGTAAACTCTGAGTCTTACTTTGCACAATACGACAATTAACCAGTGATAATTTTTCTCATACAGTATTGTGGTCTTAGTAAACTCTTTTAAGTTGGACTCGTCAGTGCACCTCCAGGTTTCTACTAAACCTTGGTTAAAAACTGTCGGGACTCTTTCCCGAACTGGTAGACCAAAACCGCTTTCCCATCTCAACTCTTATATCTTGACATCTTTAGCAACCTGATTTTTCCCCCATTTTTATTTTTCTAAAAATCAATTAAATAAATTTTCAGATTGTCACCAATCAGAATTGTTGAATCGCAGTGACTGAGTGAGTCTGGTCTCGGGTATAAGGCCCTCCTTCTCACTCGTCTTTGTGGGGAGGTTGAGGTTGAAGGGAATATCTCCTCAGGGTGTGCACTACCACCGTCGACCCCGAGTCCAGAAACCCTCACACAAGCGATCCCACTTCTGACACCAAATTTTAAATTGAAAATCTGAAAATTCTGAAAAAGACCATGACCCCATGACCCAGATTGTCTTTGTGGTGTTTTAATCGAGCTTTGCAAAGGATCAGTACACAGTCAACCTCAAAGTGTAAAAGGAACTGATAATCAAGTCAAGAATGTAAATCTGTCTTACAGGGTTAGGAGATGAAGGAGGATGGGTCAGGATGGACCTGAACAGCTTATCGGGAGAGTCGGGATGTGATTGTGTTATCAGAAGTTGTTCTTCCAAAGGGAAAACAGCTGTGTGTTCAAGGACGAGTAACCAGTTAGTGTCTGACAGAACATGAGAAATAACTAAGAGGAACAAAGGTGACCAGTTCGGCATATAATTTTCCCACCACAGTGGTTACACAGTGTTGGGTAATTTCTATATCATCCCTGGACACATCAAGACCATAAATACTGGGCAACAGGTCCCACTCGTTACAACACAGACATTCTTCCTCTGTGGGCATAGAGTCACAGCATTCACAGGAGCACAACCAGTCTTCACAGATTCACAGACATGCAGCAGCTGCTTCACCCTCGTCTGCCCGTTGCCCCTCTCTTTCTATCCTCATCCGCTCTTTGTTTGTAGGAACTCAAACTCCTCATGCGTATACTCAGGCTCAAACAAATACTGTCAGCCACTGAAATCAAAGGTCTCATCTACATTCTCCAAATCAGGTAAATATTTAGCCATGACACTTCAATCGGCCTAGTAAACTCTCACCTGTACTATGGGACAACCAACTGACTTTTACAAGTCATGGCTCTTCTGTTTTCTTCCAGTAACAAGCAAAGATCCCGTGAGATTTCGTCACACACAGCCCGGAGCAAGAGAGCCGCTTCGCATGCTGTTGACAGAGATAAAACTGCCGATCTGAGTGGGTCTGTGGTGAAAAAAAAACACTTTCAATGCAAGAACTTGTACGGGACACATTTGTCCAATGTATACTGTTGTACTTATTTTGCAGCTGCCAGCTGCATCTGCCTTCCTCAATACTGGACCAATTTCAAAACAAGCTGTCTCCATCAAGGCCAAGGTTTAAAATTTCCAAAGTTGTCCTTTAATACTCACTCATAATTATACCATGTCTTGATGGAGACAACATTCCATGAAATTTTCTGACCATTCTATGGCCATTATCACTAAAGGCTAAAACACACCGTGCCACGCTGTATCACTCTCGTCCAAGACAGTGTGCTTGGAATATATCTCGACCTCAGCATCTCTGACCCCCCATCTTTGCCCTCAAGCTAGCGTGTGTTGTCAGACTGAGCTCCTGTCTGTGCAGGAGAGCAGAGGCAGTAGTCTGAAGAATTGTCTGTGTGTTAAAGTGATAGTTCACCCAAAAATGAAATTTCACTCATGCCATTTACACCATGTTTTTAGCCTAAATGTCATCTGTAGCCTTTCAGGTCCAAATGCTCTGTAATCATGGTAATGGGGTCCTTTGATGAGAGGGTCCTGCAAGGACAGATGGACCACACTCATTCCAGCCCAGGTGCCCCCCTCCCAAAGCAAAAAAGCTACGAAGATCTAGAGAGGGACAGCAGAGAGGAGGGAGGGATGGGGATCGTGTGTGAAGTGCCGACTGATAGAAAACTTTTTTGATGATAAATCCTGATGGTACTGAACAGTTATCTGATTAAAATATCTGTCTGAAACAGACAGATGCTCGGCTCCTCCATGAAATGTTTGTCACTTCACTGCATTATTCTGAAGCCTGCAGTGTGTTTTGGCCTTTGGGAAAAAAGTGTATAGTTTTTTTAAGGCTGCCTCAAGGGTTAAAGGGATATTTTTCAAGTGTTTAAACTGTAATTCAAATTTAACTTTATTAAATCAAATACATTAACCTAAATGACAAATATGCCCAGAAACCCAAAGAGACACTGCATTTGGCATAAAAATACATGCTCAAATAATTACAAGACAAACTCAAGTCCATCAGGCACAGATGAGCATACTGACCTGCTCAATTTAACATTAAGGCCAAAACGCACTAAAAACTTCAATAGTTAAGTCAATTGAAGCTTCTATGGCGCACTGCACTGTAGCGATACTAATTTCAAACAAGGTAAACTTCCAGCTCTCCTCACAGATCAATGATAAAGAAGGGCACTACTTAATGGTCAAAGGTTTAATTGACCACAAAGAAGTTACATTATTGAATGTTTATAGATCACCAGGAAATAATAAACAGCTGATCAAAAAAGTTTTTAATCTTATATCTGGTGTGTGTTGGTATGTGGGGGAGACTGGAATATCCAACTTTATCCCTCCATGGACTCCTCAAACAAAACAAAACAAAAAATAATAAGACCTGAAGCAGTATACATCAAATTGCTTAAATAATATGCTATGCTAGATGTGTGGAGGGAGCTACACCCACTTGATAGATGCTTTACTTTTTTTTCTCATGCTCATTCTGTATATTCAAGAATTGATTATTTTTTGTTTAATTCAGATCACCACAGGATTACCAAATGTAACATTGGGGTAAGGGATATCTCTGATCATGCAGGGGTATATTTAACACTGCATTTTGACAGCAAGCCCAAAGACACATTGTGGAGATTTAACACTAATCTTTTGAATGATCCTCAATGTCAGAAATACATAAAGGGAGAATTTCAAGAATACACTACACATAATGATAATGGCACAGTGTCTCCCAGTACACTGTGGGATGCTGCAAAATCTGTTATTAGAGGTAAACTTATCATGTGGTCAGCTCAGAAGAAGAAGGAAAAAGAGAAAAGGATTTGACTGAAAACTTGAAGTCTTTGGAGAATAAACATATGGAATATAATGACATTGATGTTCTAAACCAGATTCAGGATATAAAACAGACTTTAAACAAAGTATATGAAAATCAAATAGAGAAGAGAGCTAAATTAATTAAACAAAACTTTTATGAGAATGGTTCTAAATAAAAAAAAACTACTTGCTTGGAGAATACGCAAACAGCAGGTCGAGAGATTTATACATAAAGTGAGACCCGCAAACCAATAAGATGTATCATACACTGGATGACATACAAATTTCCTTTGAAAAATACTACACAAAATTATATTATTTTGCTCAGCCTCAGGCAGCTGAGTCAACGGCCATATCAAATTTTCTAATGTCTTTAGACTCACCATCTGTAGGAACAGAGCAGAATAAAATAATAACTCAGGAGATAATAGAAGAAGAAACAAACAAGGCTATATCAAGATTAAAAACGAATAAAATGCCAGGTGCAGATGGCTACCCATCGGAATGGTATAAAACCTTTAGAGAGATTACAATACCAGTTCTTAAGGAATGTTTTAATTATGTTCTTCGAGGGGGGGAGACTCCATCGTCCTGGACACAAGCAGTAATTTTAGTAATTCCTAACACGGGTAAAGATAGGACAGAGTCTAGTTCTTACAGACCCATATCTGTTTTAAATATGGACTACAGATTATTTGCATTAATACTCACAAAACGAATGGAAAATATAATCCTGGATTTGATAGATACAAACCAAACTGGTTGGTTCTTAGACGATTTGGTTTTAACAGCCAGGTAGTTGGATGCCTGAAATCTTTACCTTCATTGCTCTCCCACAGCCAGAATTAAAATAAACGGGAATTTATCTAAAACAGTGTCTCTTGAGAGGGGATGTCGTCAGGAATGCCCCCTCAGCCCTACACTTTTCGCCCTCTTTATTGAGCCACTAGCACAGGCAATCAGAGAAGATAATGACATAACAGGCATATTGATTGGAGATACACAACACAAGACCTGTCTGTACGCAGATGACATTCTTGTGACGCTTACCAACCCTAATGAAAGCTTGCCTAAATTACTGTCTCTTCTTAAAGTATTTGGTTCATACTCCGGGTACAAATTGAACTTACAGAAAACCCAAACTCTTACTTTTAACTATGAACCACCAGAAAAAGTTTACAGATTATGTCATTTTAAATGGAAGGGTGACATAATTAAATACCTGGGAGTACAAATACCTAGAGATCTAACTGCCATCTATGAACATAACTATACTCATATAACAGCGGATATTAAGGCTGATTTAAATCACTGGTCATTAATACCAATGAACATGTATAATCGAATAGACGTTATAAAGATAAATATATTACCCAGGCTGCTCTACCTTTTTCAGTCATTGCCTGTTGATGTCCCTCCCAAGCAATTCAGTGAGTGGAGCTGAATGATTTCATCCTTCATTTGGGGAAAGCAAAGACCTAGGATTCGATTTCAGACATTACAATTGCCCAAGGACAGAAGAGGAAGGGCTTCACTCTGCTTAGAAGATTATTACAAAGCAGCACAGTTAACGTTTTCTGGTTTGCTGGTGTGATCCTACATATGATGCGAAATGGAAAGACATAGAACAAACTCAAACAAACATACCTCTTCAATCTGTACTTGGGGAAAAATCCCTTCAGAAGAAATATTTAGACAAATTATCTAAATGGACTGCAGTCCCCTTAAACATTTGGCATAAAGAATTTAAAGACCTGAACTTCGAGAGGAATGCACGAATATTACGCTGGCAACACCGCCTAAATTTGAAAACAGATTTAAACTCTGGACAAATGCAGTCTTTCAAAAACATATAACGTAGAGAAATGCAATTTCTTTAAGTACTGTCAGGATGTATTTCTGTGACCGGTGTGGTATGTTTTACACTCCGACATGACGTGTATGGTGACAGATATATGGCTGGCAGGGTGCCAGAAAGTCTGGTGGACAAGACACTGTCCATTGTTGGCATATTTGCATGGTCCAAAAATAAACCGGTTATGTCTAGTCAGACAACCCTATATAAGCTGTAACTGTTGGAGTGTTCTTGGTTCATTCCTTCTTACTCTGTATGCTGTATGATGTGGAAGAACCCGAGCTCGTATTGAACATTTTTTTTGGGTACACCTGTGTCATCTCTTCTTTCTTCTTATTCCCACAGTAATCATCACTGTAACAGGTACCTTCAACTGAGACATTATTTTGACACAAATATTAAAACTATTGGAGAGAAGGGACTGAGATTGATTGAGATATTCACTGATGCATACAAAGGTAACTCTAATAGGAAATTGATCTCAAAGACTTACTCGTCTTTACAACTGGACAGGGGTTTTTCCACTCTGTATGTTAAATCAAGGTGGGAGAAAGAAGCTAACATAACACTGACTGAAGATGACTGGTTAAATATTTGTAGGACAATGTCTACAACTTCAAGTTCAGATTTATGGAGGGAATACACCTGGACACCTATAACTCCAAAGGTTAAAAAATCACAAAGTCACAACCCCGAACAAGGTCGGTGCTGGAGAATGTGTGGTAAAATGTCTGCTGGTCATTTTCACATTTTTTGGGAGTGCCCTAAAATCTTTTCTTACTGGACAGATGTGGTGACAGAGATCAGATCTATAATTGCTCAGAGCTTGATTTTAATTTCAGTGTTATATATTTGGGAAATGTATCAACTGTCCTGAAAAAACAGGACAGATACCTGTTAGAAAAACTACTAGCAGGTAGTAAAAAAAGCAATAACCAGAAAATGGTTGAGCATAGAACCTCCTACAATCCTTGAGTGGATAGAAATAATTAATGCCATTTATACTATGGAACGATTGACCTTTTCCCTGAGACATGCTACCAAGAAATGTGAAAAATACTGGAAAAAATTTATCCTATTTGTCCTATTTGAAACTAGTGATTTCTTTATACGTGTTTGGTTGGAGAAACAATGTAATGTATTTTTCCTTTGCACAAACAGAGTAGACTTTTAAGTTAAGAAAGAATGGGAGATATCTCACTTTGAAGGAAACACTGACGACTAGCATTAAATGGAGCCAAGGATCATAAAAACTTTTTGGACCTCAAATAACACTCATGGACATAAAGGACTTTTTTGACAGTGAATGTAACGCAGGTTCTTTCAATCCTCATTCTGTATGTTTAGCATTTCTCTACACCTGTGATGACCTTGTCTGTTTTAAGTTCTGTTTTTGTTTAAAAGAAAATAATAAAAATAAAGTTTAAAAAAAAAATTGTGTTGTTAAAAGGAATTTACATTAAAGCATTAACATGTCAACTTTGACAGCCCTATTAAATATACATTCATCGCATAGTTTGTGTTTTGCAGCTACACCCTACCTCAGAAATGTTGTGTTTTTTATCTGACAAATAATTACAAGAATATTTTTTAGTCATAATTTGTCTGCAATCTCATTATGTTAAAAAAAAAATCGGATTATTAAGCCAGTATCAGAAATTGTATCGAATCTTGAGTTGAATGTATTGTTACATCCCTAGTCACCATTAGGGATGTTCCTGGTGACTAATTTCCCTGTCGATTAAGGCAAAATTGAATTTAGACTAATCGACTGGTCTAACACTAAGAAAACACTCAGAAAGCTGCTAAAATGTAGTAGAATTTATTGATTTATAATGTTAAACACTGTCCGAAAAAAATACTGTGTTTATTAAGAGCCATTTGAAGATGTTAATGTTAATGTACAATTCAATTTTCCAAAAATGTTTTTGTATACTGCCGTATACAGGTCTTACAAAGAAAGAAAATTTGAATTAGCAAAGGTCAGACTTTAAATAGAATGGAATTGGCCATGGACACTGCAATCTATACAATTCTAATCATACAGTTGGTCTAATAATGTTGGTTGGTTAATGGTTTAATAATTTGTGTATCAATGACTTTGTGGCTGATCAGGTTAATTATCAGCTAATTATTGTCAGTTTCTAACTGTAGTATGCAATAAATGGTTGCCCTTTGTGTGTGTTTATCTGTCACTCACTACTGAAAGTACACAACACAATAAAAACCCGATATTTTTGTAATAGTGAAATATAAAATGAGCTTTTACGTTGTCTGATTGACTGCATTTATTTATTGGTTTGAATAATGGTTTACAGTCTAATGATGTGTGTTTGTATTGATTACTTACAGGAGCTCATCTGGCTAATTATCAGCTAAAACTGTTTCTGTTTCCTTTCTTCATACAGTGTAATTATTACCTATTGTTTGTGCACTTTTGTGCCATACAGTTTGTCCAGAAAGCTCAAATAAATGCGAATTCATCATAGGCCAAAGTGACTTCTCCTAAAAATGACTTCATTCCAGGCCTGAGCATACATTGCCAATAGCCAGGTCTGACAAAGAAAGAACCAATACTTACCTTAATAGTGACAACGCACTTGCCACTCTGTATTTTACATCCAGCAGCAAAGTCCTGTGTATACACAAGTATACACACTGAGTGTTAAAGTGAAAAACATGGTGACACAAAACACTGCATGCCAAAAACATAATATAGGACAAGCAATTTTATAATTCCTTTGGAATAAAAAAAACACATTCAAAAAACACAGAGAAATAACCACTGGCAAAGGACGAACCCATCGTTACTTTGTGATCATCTCATGAAATCTTTGAATTGATTCAACAAAGTACGTTAGTAATTTCTGTGGTACTGGATCTTTTGTTTGTTCTGTTTTGTTATATGATTTTGTCTTTTATGTGATGCAGAACAGAAATTAGCTGTAAACCAGTTTTAAGTGAGTCAAAGCTGTTTAATTCTGAATTTAATAACGTTATTTTTAATCTTTTCCTGCAAAATAATAAATGAAATAAAAGTGAAAAATGTTGTGTGTTATTGTAAGTTTTAATGCTTTCACAACTATTTGTGCAGCATCATGCATGATGTACATAAGATAAGTACGACATTGACTTTGATGCATTATTACTTTTTGTGCACCATCACATTTGAACTTTTTCTCCCTTTCATACTGTTGGTGGATGAAATTTCCCCATTGACTTCCATTATAACCACATGTTTTGATCGCACAGCCATTACAGTATAAAAAGATGCATTCTGGTCTGTAGGGAAGAGGTCAAATTAGTCATTTTTAATTGTTGACCACCTCATGACACAATTTACCCACTATAGGCCTATGAATGAAATGCTGGTCATAAAGCAAGTATGAAAAAAATTCTAAATGCTTCAGTAATACTAGTTTTCATTTTCCCTGAAAAAACAAAACTCAGAAAACCACAGTAACGTTACCATTTTTTTAAACAAATGTAGACTACAGTTTATGTAGTGTGGGAGAGAAGGTCGGCCGTTTGGCGTTGTTGTGGGTGTGGCGGAGCTTCGGTACCGGGACCACGGTGTTCCAACCCGCACAGGGAAGTTAGTTTCAGCCGGTTCACACCGGACGCCGAAGCGTGCAAAGCGGCTCGCCCTCAAAAATCGCGCGCTAGCCGCAGCCTTCCAGTTCACACCAGATGCTCATTTCTCTGCGCCGGTCGACAAGGCCTCTGCCCCTCAGCTGTGTATGTGTAGCCTGTGTCGGTGTGTGTGTGTGTGTGTCTGTCGGTGTAGGCTATGTGTACCCTGAACGTATATAGGTCATCTATATACACCTAAGGTGTGTCGGTGTGTGTGTGGGTACCCTTTGTGTATATATGTGTGTCGATGTGTGTGTGTTTTCATCTCTGTCGCGTTCTGTTTAGATAAATAAACACAAATAGGCAACAAACGCACATGGAGAGGGCTATGGTATTTGTCAATCTCTGTGTTTTATTTTGAAAATTGATTTAATTTAGAAAATTGACTGGATTCTCTCGTTGTTTCATGTGTGACTTCCTGCCAAGATTGACGCGATCGCTCGCGGCTCGCGCCCAAAACAGACCATACGCCGAAACGATCGCTGCAGAGCGCGAGCGATCCCGGCGCCACTGATGTGAACTACACCTAAGGATCCACACACACAGATTTAACTTATTTTGACAATGTAACGAGAGTCGGGGTCCTTATCTCTGTATTTTCTAAAGGATTTCTCCTTTGCCACTGAATTTAAAGCTCAATATAGGAATACAGTTAACAAGAGTGATATTATAACAACCTGGTGTGTTGATTTATGTGTCTATATTTTGAAATTGTTGCCTTAATTGTGTGTTTTTTCACTGTCCTCCATTCAGCCTGAAGCAGATGGTCAACTGTCCACACTTACTCCGCTCTCAGCAATTAAAGGTATTTACCTAATGCTTCATACAATACAATAATCATTCAATATTTGTATTAGTTCCATGGGTTTGGGTAACAGAAATACATTAATGTTACTACAGTGGGATTATGATAAAACCAATTCCATTGTTAAACGGATCAAGTTAATTTATTCCAATTTTGGACTGTTTAAAATAAATCATTGTACATGGCAGATTGTGACTGTTCATCGCACACTTCGACTTGACTGTTAAAAAATAATTAATTGTACATCTTTATTTATGACTGTTTAAAAAAATAATTCAAAGCACATTTTTGGTTTGTGACTAAAAAATTCATTGTATATTTCAATTTCACTATTTTAAAAATCTTTCATTTCATTTAAAAATAATTTATTGCACATTTTAGTTTGTCAATGTTAAAATGATTCATTGCAGATTTTTAATTTGTGTTTAAAACAATTAATTGTACATTTTAATTTGTGACTATTTAGGAAAAAAATTAAACTTTTTTTTTAAAATAAGTGCTTACTGCTGAAATTATCATGTCTTTTCAGGTCAACCAGAGCAGTGCTCCCTAATGCAGTGGACTTGTAAGTACTGCACATTTTTTGCTGAAAAGAGAGGCTACTTGCTTAAGCATTACCGCTTAAAACATGGATTTCACACTCGGACATCCCCACTCCCATGCCTTCATAAGGAATGCCTCTGCACATTTAAATCTTTTAATGCACTCAAAGTACACCTTTCAACATGGCACACTCAAAAGGATGCAGGCAAAAGTGGAGAAACTGCATTTCACTGTCAGTTGTGCGACTTTGTGGAGCCTTGCACAGAAGCAGACTTCTTTACCCATTTGCGAAGACATCTTAAGCTGAGGCAAATGGTTGCCTGCCCATATCAGGACTGTAACTTTCAGAGTAGTGTTTATTCTACCTTTACTGCACACAAAAGCAAAGAGCATCAGATGCACAACAAGACACCATTAAAACAGGAAATTGTTTCAAAAAATGTAGTTGAAGAACTTCCAAAAAATACGAGTGTTCAGCTAGAGGAGAGTGACCCTGAAGTTGATGATATTGACTGTGAAGTTGCTGAGCAAAATGAAGATGTGGAGGACTTAGAGAATCAGTTGGAACGCAATGTAGCTGCTCTTTTCCTGAAAATGTTATCAATTTTTAACATCTCTGAAACTGCCCTGCAAGAGGTCATAGATCAGATCAACCAAATTTATTTGTTATCACAGCCATTGCTACATTCTTCTATTCGAAAAATTCTACATACGCATTGTGCAAATGTTGATGATGCTTTAGTGAATGAGATAGCTCAAGTGGTCATTGAGAATAATGTATTCCTCAAATTCACTTCTGATGAGGGATCGTTGTCAACTGCTAACAGGCGAAAATCATACATTTCAAGGGAATTCTCTTTGGTTATGCCAGTTGAATTTGTCCTAGAAAACAAGCAGAATGTTGTGTATGTCCCCATACTAAAAATGCTGCAAACATTACTGAGCAATAGAGAAATTCTGGAAAAGACCATGTCACATGAGGCAACTTTGTCAGAGAAATACCAATCTTACAGAGATGGTGCCCGCTTCAAAGACAGTGCTTTCTTGAATGAGGAAGAATTCAGGATCGCTCTCCAACTGTATATTGATGATTTTGAGGTGGCTAACCCCTTGGGAACCTCCAGAAAAAAGCACAAACAAACTGCCATCTACTGGACACTTGGCAATTTACACCCTAAATATCGCTCGTCTCTTCATTCCATTCAGCTTGCTCTGCTTTGCAAGGCCAATGACATCAAAGACCAGGGTTATGCCAAAACTCTTCACCCTCTTATTCAGGACCTTGTTTTTCTTGAGCAACAAGGCATATATGTTGAACAGTTGGGAGCCACTGTTAAGGGCACAGTGTTATTTGTTGCAGCAGACAATCTGGCTGCCCACTCTTTGGGAGGGTGTGAAAGGAAGCTGTCCACTTACTGAAAGCTTGCAACATTTTCATGTCGTTGATGGTTACCCTCCAGACATTCTACATGGAGGGTATTGTTCCAGTAGAGTTGGCTCTGTGCTTAAAGGCACTGATATCGAAAGGAACTATCTCCCTTGAGTCCCTGAATGATGCTATTAAACAGTTCCCATACACATTTGCAGACAGAGCAAATCAACCCCAACTCATCCCAAAGACCTTCTCCTCAAAGTCAACAATTGGAGGAAATGGTCACGAAAATTGGACTCTTCTCCGACTTCTACCATTATTAATTGGTCAACACATTCCAGACGGTGATGAAACCTGGGAGGTTTTAATGACCTTAAAAGATGTGGTGGAATTGGCAATGTCCACAAGCTTTACAGAAGAGTCTTTGTGCTTTCTTGATAGCAAAATCTCTGACCATAGACACTTGTTTCAGAAGGTTTTCCCGGGTGAAAAGCTACGACCAAAGGACCACTACGTTGAGCATTACCCTCAGCTCATTCAAACCTTTGGTCCTCTATCTGATGTGTGGACAATGCGTTTTGAGGGGAAACACAAGTTCTTCAAGAAAGTTGTGCATCACTCTCACAACTTTAAAAACATTCCCCTGACTTTAGCAAACAGACATCAGAAAATGATGGCCTTCCATCTAGCTGCCACAACTTTTTTTAAGCCATCTATTGAAATTCACAAAGTGAAGTCTGTGATGGTTTCCTCATTTCCAGAAAATGTGCAGAACTGGCTCAATCAAAGAAACAACCAGCTGAACACAGTCTTTGTAGCTTCCTCTGTCATCATTGATGGCATCAAGTACAGTTCTGACATGGTCATTTCTGTTGGATCTTGCGCAGGGCTCCCAGAGTTCAGACAAATCTCAAAGATTGTTGTTATAAACACAGATGTAGCATTTGTCTGCAGACTGATGACCTCATGGTATGATGAGCATCTTAGAGTGTATGACCTCTGCAGCAGCCATTTGCCCATCTTCTCAGTCACCCAGTTGTCAGATTTGAATGATGTGTTTCCTCTGTCACTTTACAGAGTTCATGGCAAACAGCTTGTTACACTCAAATGGTACATATTATGCCAAGTGGATTAAACACTGAGATGTTGCATGTCTCAAGATGATCTCATTTTTTCACAGGAGGTGACATCGAGATGGACCAAAGATTGATGCTCTGAGTTGTCGTTGATGAAGATGATATAAGGAAGCTGACCCTAAATGATAGACCGGATTCCATTGAAGAACTAAAAACACAGCTGCGGGATAAGCTGTCACTGCAGTACGACTTCAAACTCCAGTTCAATTTCTCAGTGGATGTAGAGTACAGGCTGAGACAGGCAGACCTTTCATTCATGAAAGACCGTCTCCCAATTACTCCATCACAAGACATGAAACATGACATACTTGAGAAGCTCGCCAAAACAATGTACAGTTTCAAGGCGTACCCGAACGATGACGACTTCAGCAGTGTCGCAAAATCACTGATAAGTAAGCACCCCAGTCTCACTGAACCTGGTCCCCAGCCAGGGTGGTATGGCATAAAATTCAAGATGGCAAACTATCGTACAAAGCTACGAAAAGCAGGATGTGATGATGTAATGATAAATGGGGGTAAAAGAAGTAAACTTAATCCAGATGGAGAATCATCCAGTAAGAATGTCAAGCGACCAAAAAGAGGTGAAGCCAATTATTTGCCTAATTTACCTGACGGACATGATGAAAGAAGCCTTGAAAATGCCAGGAAGATTGTCATCGAGGAAATGAAGAAAAAAAAACCCAATGCCACTCTAGTCTCGCAAATGATGGACCAAACATTCCCACTGTGCAGAAGGGAGATAGTGACACAGGAGCCTGCTGTGCAGAGCACGGTTGAACGTAGGCCAGCACTTTTCACTGAGAGACAGGTAAGCTACTTGTTCGTTTTGGCCTGCCTTCCCCCATTAAGTTTCCAGCAGATTAAATGTCAGTCAGAACATATCAATGCTGTGAGGTGGAATATTAAAACACATCATCCTCAAAAAATTACTCTTGTACTATATACAAATCAGTAAAATGTTTTCAATGTCAGTATGTGTACTAATGTTATTTGTTTAATAATATAAGTAGTAATGTATTATTCACCATAGTTTCATATGTTAAGCTCTTTAATTTTCTACAGAATTAATTGAATGACAGTCAGTTTAATGTTGCTATCCCTCTCCCTCCTTCCACTCTCCATTTTTTCAGGTCTTTGCTGAGTTTAATCGCGTCGCCAGTAGGAACCTTGAAGGAGACTTCTATGAAGCCCTAGACCAACACACCCCACGCTTCATCAAGCTTTTCAAGTCCAAAAAAGGAACTACAGGACAAAAACTGACAGACTTGATGCAGCACATCAACTGCCTGGTAAGGATTTTGTAATTTACACTCCAGTAATAACGGGTGGTGGCAATGCACCTTAGGCCTGTTTCACATACCATTCACACTGCCTTCCTCTCTGCTGTGTTGCTGCATGCTGCTGTGGAGAGCAAGCGAGACAGATGTACCCTTGGTGACCGTACCAGTGATGTGTACCCATAAATACACTAACTAAATCACTTCAACAATTAAATCATGTTTTTTAAAATCCTTTCACAACACCTATACCAGTTGTTGTGGACTACTCATCTCAACATGTTTTTGTTCAATTTCAACAGGTTTTTATGTGTCTCTCAGTCTGTCATTCTTCGTAACAAGAAAGTCCAACAGTATGGTAGTTTGCACATTTCAAGTGAGTGCTCAATGAAATGCATGCACAAGGGCATTTTATTTTAAATTTAATTGAAATGTTGAGTTTGTATAAAAACAAAGAAAATGTTTACAGGGAAATTGGGATGTGTAAAATTAGGTATTTAAATGTTACCAATTATACTAATAAAACTTAAAGCCCTGTCTCTATTATGAGGCTATGAACTATTAGAGAAAATATAGAAAAGTATATCAACACATACCCCCCACCCCACCGCTCAAAATGCTACGAAGTTCTTAACTTGTATCTATTCTCTCTCTGTATTTTTAGTCGCCAGATGTGACGGCACTTCGCTCTGTTGTCCTCAGAGGCCTTCCTATTGTGCTTGGTGATGACTCCAGTGAGGTCTACAAGACTTGCTTTATATGTTATATATACGGCCCGCGAGATAATTTCACGTGTCTATTATGAATGGCCCGTCGGTAAATAGCACTCCCACCACTCATACTACAAGTCCCACAATGCACTGCGTCAGCTGCCGCGCAACTCGAGAAATTAATCAGCTCGCAGTCACGAAGACGCAAGCTTCTGTCAAACGACAATGTAAACAGGTTTGTCTGTTTCGGCAACTGATTCAGTGCAAAGAAACACAAGTATATGAGGAGGGAGATGAGCTGCAGCTCCACCTGAAACCAGGTAAAAATAAAAATAAGACTGACCCACAGCAGAGAGAGGGAGAGGGAGAGAGATAAAAAAAAACTTTTTATGATCATGAATCATAATATTAATGTACACTTATGTGGTGTGCGATTTTTTCTTTTTTACTCCAAGTCTGATTTGTGTACTTTTAAATACTTAATTGCTGCATTATTGTAAGTCATGATGAAGAGGACAGACTCTGTCTTGTCAGTGTGCAGTTTAACCTTTTCCTAAAATACTGCTGGTTCTGTGGTGTTACATTTTAAATCTGAAGCCTGCAGTGCACCATAGAAGCTACAGTTGACCTTTCTGTTGAAGTTCTCAGTGTGTTTTGGCCTTAATGTTAAATTGAGCAGGTCAATATGTTCATCTGTACCCGATGGACTGATGGGTTTGTAATATTATTATATGAGCAGACTTTTATGCCAAATGCAGTGCGATTGAGGGGTTGCATGATTAAAGTGTGCGATATCTTGTGTGCAGACAAAAAGCAAGCATTTTCAAATGTAACCCCCACCTGGATATGTGAGTTGAAATATTCTGAGCTGAAATATTCTCGTTTTCCTTTGTTATTGTTGAAGAAAAAAAAAAAATTTAAATCTTATTTATTTTATTGAGGAAAAAGTTGTTGCAGTCTGGCTGTTCAAATTCATATTTCTGAATTAAACATAGTCAGTTTTAGACAGTTTAATAAATGTTAATCCTGTTTGGCCCGCGACTTAGACTGTGTTTTAAACTTTGGCCCCTTCTGTGATTGAGTTTGACACCCCTGGGCTAGAGGATGAGTAGAGAAGAGGGCCACATTTAAATGTACACACACACACACACACACACACACACACACACACACACAGAGAGAGAGAGAGACACAGCAGAAGAAACATTTGATTTATATGGTGAAGCTCAAAGCAGGTAGATTTAGCCTGATGTTCTGGTTTTGAATTTTTAATTAGAAAAAAAAAAGAGTGGCCCTGTTGTGCTAGTTTGAAGAGGGGGAAAAATACTGTCCTGTTACTGAAAGAAAGAAAGAAAGAAAGAAAAAGTCTTGTTGATTTTGAAGAGAAAAAAAGAATACTGTCTAAGAAATAAATAATGTTCTTGAACAATATTAATGCCATTCAGTGTGGATTTATGGTTGTAATGAACAAATACAGTATGTTGCTGTACAGTATATATCCGCCTTGTGTCATTTCTTTCCATTCTAACAATAATTTACAGAAAAATATGACATATTTTGGGGATAATTTGAATTGCGATTAATTACGATTAATTAATTTTTAAGCTGTAATTAACTCGATTAAAATTTTTAATCGTTTGACAGCCCTATTTAAAATACACTTATTTTCAGTTGATCAGAATCAGGTGGATTCTAATCTCACTCATAAATGATCAGAATCCCTAAATTAGTACATAATGTAATTAAATTAAGGATGTGAATTCCCCAATCTCACACTTCCAGTCTACAGAATTTCCCAAAAGAAGACCAGATTCAAAAAGTAGTTGTGTGTGCTTCTTTTGCAGGATACAGCGAAGGAAGAAGCACTTGCCTCAGTGACAGTTGGGGTGCTGACCGTGGTCAACGAAGATGCTCAGCAGCAGGGTCTAAATGCAGTGCACCTCCAGCCCATTTCCACTGCCATCATACTTGAGGGAAGTACTGTCATGGACAATGTTAGAGACTTTCCCCAGGCAGTCTGCCTCATGTTTGGACTTATGTATGCTCTTCACTTAGATTACCCAAAATGCATGGCAAACACACTCAGATTCATTCAAGCAGTCATGCTTGGATTGGGAAGCAAAACACTCCCTCCAAAACTGCTTAGTTTGAAAAACAAACTACTGGGGTAGGCAAGTTGATACAGTGCAAAAACTTTTTCCCCTCTTCAAAATAGAGTCCCAGATGTCCCAGCATTACCTGTATAAAAGAAAATTGACTTAAATTTACCCAAACCCATTTGGTGTGAGCAACTTAACAAAAAGATTATATTTCATTCTCAATAGGAGACACAGAAATATCAGCAATATCAGTATGTCCACACTGCACAGGCATCTCGCTTCACTTACAGCTCCTGCAAGATAATAATCCCAATAATTTAAAATGCACCAATATTATTGTTTTAGTAATATCAATAGTTTCCTGTGTCTCATACCAAGAAAGAATTGTAACCTTTTTTTAAATAAATGTATGTGCTTTTTAAATGTATGTGCTTTTGTACAAGTAATGCCAACACATCCAGGACTCTTATTTTGAAGAGAGGAAGAACAGGAAATATTTGTTGTTAATGTGCATTCGTCATGTTTCAGGTTGTTACTTTGGTCTTCAAAAAGTATAGGCACCCAAGATAACCCTAAGCTACAGAACTAAAAATGATTAGTTCAGAAAGATTCTCTGAAAGGGTTTAGTTCTTAATAATAATATTCTCTCTTGCAATTATTTCAGGAACATAATTTTTTTATATGTTGTGCATTTTTGTTGAGAGGCTATTTCTTTGATATTTTTCTTGTCTAAAACTGGAACATGTTCCCCGGTAGTTCAATTGTTTGAGCTAATGTTTATTCAAAAAATGTAGTGGAGACTCAAAACTGACTTGTTCGGCTGAGAAGTTGTCGTTTTCGATTATACTGCCTCGTATGTTGACATCTGTTGGCTGTTGCAGCAAGGCACACCTGGATTGAATAGTTTGATGAATAAAAATTCATAAAAGAATGTTAAGTAGGTTTGTAATCAAACTATCGATTGTTCACTTTTATACTGAGCATTAACAAAACACTCTTCAGCCTGTCAAGAGCCAGTGTCTTCTGTTAAATGCATTGTTGAGCATTTTAAAATAAATTTTAATTCCACTGAGTTAATCCATTAAGTGTTCTCCCGTCATTGTGTATGTGTTTTTTTTTTAATGAAATTAACATGTGCTGTTGTAATTCTTTTAGGTCGAGAAACTTTTAGCACAGAGCCAGGGATACCTTTATGAACCTGAATAAACAGATGCCGAACTTCATCAGATGGAGTTGGAACGGGCAGAGAGAGAGGAAGGACAGAGAAGTGGTCCAAGCTGAAGTTGGACCCACAGCTGTAGCCATGAGAGACAGTTGTGGGTCCAACTTCAGCTTGGACCACCTCTCTCTCTCTCTCTCTCTCTCTCTCTCTCTCTCTCTCCCTCTCTCTCAGAGAAAATAGTGCCAAGCGATTGTGAGGTCAGACTTTTTCCTGGACAATGGTTTTGTGATGCCAATGTTTCACTCTTGAACGCATATTGTTTTGAGAAGCTAAACGCTTTATTTTTATGACCTCAGCCAACTAGCTGAACTAGCCTCGTCAACACCAAAACCAGGCCCATGTGTTTACTTTTTACACTAATCCTTCCCTCGCTCCTTGAGTTGAACCTGAGTACAGCGGCCAAGTGTGGCTCTCACAAAGTTAGATTACATTAAGTTGACCTGAATATGATGGATGAGCAACACTAAAGCGGATTAAGCTATCACTTGAGTACTGGAAGCTCACAATAAATAAGTTACTGTAATCTAATTCATTCAAGTTAATTTGAGTACTCCATACTAAAAATAAACAAGTTACTCTAATCATATTATTTAAGATAATTTGAGTACTGCAAACTCAAAATAAGCAAGTTACTATAATCCAATTATTTAGAATAATTTGAGTACTGCAAACTCAAAATAAGCAAGTTACTATAATCCAATTATTTAGGATAATTTGAGTACTGCAAACTAAAAACAAGCAAGTTACTATAATCCAATTATTTAGAATAATTTGAGAACTGCAAACTCTAAATAAACAAGTTACTATAATCCACTTATTTAGGTTAATTTAAGTACTGCACAGTCATTATAAGTAAGTAAATCCAATGTAATTCATTTAAGTCAACATAAATAACTTTTTGTGAGGCAGCAAGTTTGCATATTTTTTTAAAGTAAAGTCAACTTATTATATTTTACAGTGTAGGAACCCTAAATTTCTTTTTAAACTTATTTTTTGGATTTGGGGACTAAAACTATGATAGATAAATGGAAATTTCTCTCTCTTTCTTTAATCGGATGCGTTAATGTTATTAAGATGCTAGTACTCCCCAAATTTATTTCTCTCTTTCAACATGTCCCGATTTTTCTTACATCTTCGTTCTTTAAAATATGCCCTTCATTTGGGCTAACGAAGGTGGCCAGGGCTTTCTTGTCTTCCAACATTATTACTGGGCCTGCAATGCCAGATCATGGGTTTTCTCATCATTCTGCTGCTAGACAGGAGAGCAGTACCTGTCTCAGATGGCCTGAGATTGAGTCTTGTAATGCAGTCTTACTCACTGGAGCCTCTTTAATGGCCTTTTTATTTTCAAAGCCAAATCCACTTATCAAATGGCTAAAGGATGACTTTATTTTGCGTAACTCATTTAAGATCCTAAAACAAATCAAAGGTGTGCTGAGCCTCCCAGATTTGTCCATCTATGCTCCTATATGTCAGAACCCCTTTTAAGCCAGGCCAGATGGATGTTGTTTTTTCACACTGGTCAGATAAGGGACTGTCCACTATTAAGGATCTCTATATTAACAACCATCTTGCTTCTTTTGCGTAACTTCAGGTGAAATTTAATCTGCCTCCTGGTCACTTCTTTCGCTATTTGCAAATTAGAAATTTTGTCAGACAGTCACTCCCTCACTTTGATACGATCCCCAAATAACACATTTTTTATGAGCTTACAACTAAAACCCCTACCTCCAAACATTTAATTTCACAATTTGTAGGTCTTTTCTCATCGGCAACCTCCTCTCTCCACATTAAAGAGGCATGGATTAAGGACACTGTTGTAGACATTTCAAACAAGTTATGGGCAAAAGGGCTGGGCAGGATTAAAGCATGTTCTATCAATGTTAGACTTCAACTCATTCAGTTTAAAGTCATTCATTCTGTCTCTTCTACTTGTGATAAGTGTAAGTCAGGTGATGGTACTCTAGGCCATCTTTTCTGGTCTTGTCCAAAACACATCTTTCTGGTATGACTATATAGTAGACAAGATGAGGTTTTGCTCTTGAGGAGAGGAATATTATATTAGGAAGTGTTGAGTATAGAGAAAAAGATGCTTTTTTTTTATTAATCTAATATTACTACTGTGTAAATTCCATATTCATGAATGTAAACTTACAAACCTGTCTTGTTTTTATTTCTGCCAGCAAAAAATAAAAACTGCTCTCTTTACCCATTTTTTTTTGGTTTAAACCACAAAAAAAAAAAAAAAAAAAAAAGCACTCACTTAAAGGCATACTCCCTCTTGTGGCATGGTTTGGCAACAACTCATGGTTTCATGTGTGTAATGTCTGAGTATACCTATGCATTACTGGTAGAAAATTAATTATTGATTTTTCAGGGAGTAAAGCAATACGATTTTGAGTTAACGGGATATTACAACCTTAAAACATTAATTCTGTATTTGCTTTTGACTAAAATCCAATGAATACTATGTCCTACTGGCTTTATTTTTTAATATACGGTTACTTTCACGTTTTGCATAAATGATTTGCAGCAGCATTTCTCATCTTTCTTATAAAACCCAAACTTATTCTACACTTGAGTCTTATGAAAGTTTGGTGATGCAACGTGGTACAATGTCAATTCTGTCACTGTTTTCAGCACCGTCTGTTATGAGAAAATGAAGAGGAGACACAGGAGAGGGAGGAGGGAGGGCTTGTTTTTGTGAGTGAAAAAGCACAGAGCCACAAGTCTGACCCACAGAGACGTCATGTCACTGTGACAACAGGTAACACAGAGCATCAGTTCCTCCTTAATTTTAATTTAGCAATTATTTATTTAAGTATCTGTCAAACCCATTTTGAGGTCCTGACCCAAGGTTGGGAACCACTGCTGTAAGGAGTACATACCAAATTCTGAAACTGAAAAGAAAAGATCTGAAACTGAAACAGAA